>NC_048228.1:26862793-27040721 GCF_002007445.2 Ailuropoda melanoleuca | reverse complement strand
TTAAAAAAAAAAAAAAAAAAAAAAAAAAAAAGAACATAAGGGAGGCTATATCGGAGTCTTGTCGATAACTTTATTTCCCAATTCCATTTTCAAAACGCATCCTTATAATGTATTCAAGTATTTCAGATTCAATCAAACTGCTGCTTCTTTGTAGTAGTGAGAAAAATTATTAATTCATTTTCATAGAAACCATGCAAATTTATATGGGAAAATTTACTCTTTTTCTTTCTTTCTTTTCTTTTTTCTTTTTCCTTTTTCTTTTCTTTTCTTTTTTTTTTTTTTTTTTAGTAAGCATAACCTACTTAGCTCTTCATAACTTGACTAATTTGTGAATGAATGGTGAGCTGTGGGGGAGAAAAGTTTACAGCTTAAAGAATGTCTTATTCTATCTTAATAGAGGTATGGAAGGTATAGTTATTTGTCACTACTGCCCTTTCCAATTGGTTTCCCCGCCTTCGCACTTAAATTTTAGAGGGCTACTCTGAATTATACCATCCAGTTGATTTCAAGTAATGGGAAGCACTGGCTAGAGATTGGAGCGGGGAAGGAGAAAGAGGTTTGGTGATTTCTTACTTGTTCCTTTCTGACTTTGGAGCCTCAATTCTGATAGTACCCACAGTCTTTTTTTTTCCCCCAGACTCAAGCTCTCACTGCATTCCAGGAGCTCACTTCCTCCCCTCGCCCCTTCAGTACCGGAGGTAATATTTCTCCATGGTTGCTATTTCTGCTTGCTCCAGGAGCTCCTGGTGGCTTCCTAAATCCTGCCCAAATCTCAGCGAGCTGTCCTTCATGAATGTCTCTTCATTGATTTGAATTTGTTTTCTGTTGGGGCCTTCAATGGTGATAAAACCAATAATATTAATCCTAACACTCTAAGAGTTATGGAATACTGACCACATGTTGGATATTATGCTAAGTGTTTCATATAGGCTATTTAATTGAATCTTTAAAAAATTCTTATGGGATGTGTATTATCTCTCTCAATAGGGATTAAACTGAGGTATAGAAAGGGCATCATTGCACAGGATCTCGCCTGTAGTTAGGGGCATCAGGACTCTAAGCCAAAGGCAGACACTTACATAACTGAGCCACCCAGGTGCCCCCACAAATATTTATTAAGTCATTCCCATATGTTCAACATTATTCTAGGATTTGAGAATGTAGAGATAAAAATGTTCTGTTTCCAGATAGATTTATTATTTGACAGGAGCATCAGACATCACAAATACATAAATTAAATAATATTTTACATGTGAAGATAAAAATATTTCCAGCCCATGGAGGAAGAATTTTGAAGTAGAATGGTACGAAGCTCTGGTGACTCATTGGGATTCCACATTCATTCAGCTGAAAGCTGTACACTGACCATGGAATTGCAGTGCTCCAGGCCTGCTGCATTTACCCGGTGAATTCCCAGTGTCTTAAATTCTCTTGTTGGAAGCCACAGTCAGGTGACTACCTTTGTCAACAAAACATGCATTTCTTCTTTGGGGGTTACAATGTTAGAACTTAACAGAATTATAGAATTTAACCACCTGACCTCCGGTTATGATTAATATAGAGATAATAAACAATGGAATAACAGATAACAGTGTGTTTTTTTTCTTCTGAATCCATTTTTCTCTTTACAGATATTAAAATACTAGGAGTTTAGTAGATTATAAGTACCACATTTTGTCTGATATAAAACTCATAGATTATAAGATCATTTTTAATAATAATCTTAAAAAGGAAAAGACATTGTCATGACATCTGTAACATGGCTCTTTTTTATTACTTAGAAGCCGTATTTTATATTTATTGAAAGAGTTGTTTTAGGATTAAACTTTGTTCACAAAAAGCAGTCTTGGAAATACATAAAAGGAGAATATAAAAAAAATAATTTGGTTAAGCTATTTCTAATTTCTTCCCTTAAGAGATCAACTTTTTTGAATCACTTTTTGAACTATCACTGTCTGTATTGTGTCACACAGATTTTGGAATTGGTACTTACTTTGCTCATCTCTAAAATAGTAGTAATAATAACTCTTCTCCCTTGGGTGGCTGCAAATCTTAAGTGAAATGAGATGTGTAATGTGGTCAACATAGTGCCTGGTACATAATAAACAATAAAATTTGTTACTAATTGTGCTATTGTTATTTTTATAATATTCCTTTCAAGGTGGTATCTGATAAGTGGCCTAAAATTGGTATAAACAAAAATCTGTTAATAGGCAGAAAGTCATTTTGTCTCACTATTCCCCACTTGATTGCTCTAGATTGTAAACTATTTTTTTGATGAGGGCTACAACTAAGGCCAGGCCAGCTGTTTGGTTAAATTAATAACTTTCCTCAGAATGAAATCATTCCTTCATAAAAAGATAGGGATAAAAATCATGTAACCCATATCTCCTCAGCAGAACAGAGAAAGATAAAGAAATGTGAACAGACTGCATAAGCTTTGAAGTGATATACAATGGTCACCTATTATGAATATCAATTTCGTAAATACTGCTCAACGGATTAAGTCTATTTTTAAAGAAAGGAACACAGAGTGTTATATTCATTTTCTGGAAAGACCCTGCATTGTTTCCCTGGAACCTCAAAAGAAAGACTCATGAATGAAAATAACAGGATTTTTAATTTTTTCCCCAGCTTCCTCTTCTTTTTTTTTTTTTTTAAAGATTTTATTTATTTATTTGACAGAGATAGAGACAGCCAGTGAGAGAAGGAACACAAGCAGGGGGAGTTGGAGAGGAAGAAGCAGGCTCATAGCGGAGGAGCCTGACGTGGGGCTCGATCCCATAACGCCGGGATCACGCCCTGAGCGGAAGGCAGAAGCCTAACCGCTGTGCCACCCAGGCGCCCCCCAGCTTCCTCTTTTTAAATGCCAAACCTTAGCATGTGAGAACTCATTTTTCTTATGTAACCTCTGTCATCATGGGGCAGTGCCAGTGGCAAAAAGCACAATCTGAATTGATATGCCAACCGGCAGGTTCTGCGCAACAGCAGACAGTATTCAGAGACGCCTTTGTGTCCTGGCTCGCAGGGCAGAAGATCTGAGGACAGCGGCTGGCTCTCCTGTCGCGTCAGTCACGTCAGGTGTGAGGGCAGTATTTAACCCCTGCACTCTGACCCATGATGATGGGAACGCACTCATCGTTCAGTATCTCTTCCATGTTCGGAGTTCATGTGCCTACAGGAGGTCTCCATGCACAAGCTCTGAGAAGATCTTTCTCAGGTTTAGGCTATGGAAAATAATTTTCCAGCAAAATTGACTCCACCCCTCCAGTTCTCTTTCCAATAATTTATGATGCTTTTACTTTTTTCCTAGAGAATAAGTACCATTGTTTTCTCCCCCTTTGATTGCTTTAAAATAAGAAATGATGAGATTGACTTAAGAACTAGTGCAATTTTGAAGAAGCCAATCTTCCCTCCTCGTTTTCATTCACCCCTGTTTCTCTCACTTCTATCGTCTTTAGGCAAACAGTTAAATGAATACATAAATAAAAATCCTCTACCCAGCTGACACAGTTACTTCACACGTACTTCACGGAGAAAACTTTCATTTTAAAGTGAATACATTATTAGACAAGTGATGTGTAATATTTATTTTGGCCTCATCTCCTGATTTTCTAAATTTAGGATACACTAATTTCTCTTAGGCCTCAGGCCACAAAAACTAGTATTTTCTGTCATGAATAGTGTATTCTCTTGGCTTGGAATGGACATCTAAAAATACCTGTGCCTTATAATGGATGCTTATCTACAGAAATAACTAAGGATTTTAAAGGGTTACTGGCAGCAATGAAGTAAATGCATGTGCAAACTTCACATAGCACCCCCTCAACATTTCCCTGAATCTTATCTCAGTGAAATAAAATTTCAAGGAAATCTCAGGTGATTTCAGAGATGCTGTAGGAGATTTTTTTGGGGGCCCTTTATTCTCTATATATCAATATAAAATTCTCTCCATTGAACTTTTCTGCTTTTGAAGTGTGCAACATCAGTGTATTTCCATTGAGGATAAAAAGAACTTTAAAAATTTCAGTGTGCCTTGCTTTGGAGTTTACATTCTAATACAAACTCAAGAAGTTCTTGAGTTTCTTCAAGAAGAAATATAATACTTATTTATATTAACTGACAGAGAACTGTTGATTTAAAAAATAAAAGTCATTAATCTTTTAATATCAGCACTTGCTGCACATAAGTATTGTTTACAAATCATTTACATTTTAATAAAGGTATTAGCACTGGTAAAGAAGAGACAAAGAAATTTCAAACTAAAAGTATAAATAAGAGTACCTGGAATTTGAAAATCAGTCAGATATATTTACAGAACTTTGTGCAGAAACTAAGTTACGGTTGGTATTGGGAATTAAGTCACAAAAATTATTTGCTGCCATAATTAGTTATTTTACCTCTTATAAAGATATATCACTAACTGACTTCTGCAAAAAAATAACTCACTCCTACAACTTCTGGATAAAAACTATTTATCCGAAATGAACAGATTACTTTACAAAATAAAGTTAGCATGCTTTTTAGGTTAGTGTCTTTCATATTTTTTATTCCATGATATCTTCCTACTTTGCTTTTTCTGCATTGATCTTTTTTGTTTTGTATAATATTCCTTATTTGTTGTTTATAAGATAACTAAACTAGCCTATAGTTTCTCTAAACTGGTAGCTACATCTAAAGATGTTATTAGATTTAGGATCAGTTTAGGGGAGTGATACATCCCTAGAGATAGTTACGTGGATTTCCGAGTAGGTGAGTTCATGAGGCACATATCCCTGGTTAGCAAACTTAGAAATTCAGTTTTATCTTTTCATCCATAGTGAATTTCCCCAACAGCATTTCACCCTACTAACTTTAGAACTAGACATTTAAAAAAAAATTGTTTCATTTGAGTTTACAAATGGTAATTTTAAATTCTAATGTTTCCCCATCCTTGTTAGCTATGATTCTCCTTTTAAAAGCATGTTATCAATTGTTTGGTTGGCTTTTAATACAGTACATATGGAAAACAATGATAAATATGTATTATTTTTCTCATTAATCGGTTTTAAAATGTTTTGGTGCCCTAGAAACCTTCAATGCTGACCATGAGAATATTTTTGTTATTATTAAGAGCCCTTAGACTTTTACAGTTGACATGATTCAGTTTTTGTAGTTGTTCTCTTTATGATCCTTCCTTAAATTTTCCATCTGATGTCAATGGAAGCTGATACTAGCTGACACTTTTGACACAATCACATTAATCTTTGAGAACTCCCTACTTCTGGAATAATAAAATACTTCAGGTTTATCTTGTACCTTTGGTACCTGAGACCTGGAACCAAGAATTTCTCCAAGTTCCTTGGTTATTCATTGAGAAATATCTTTACATATTAAATTATAAGCACTAGAGTTGCCCATCACTAGTTGGGTTTTAGAATAAGCAAAGTAGGAAATACACATCGTCCAGGAGAAGATAGTCATATATGTTCACAATGATATATCACTTTTTTTTCAATCTAGTAGGTGAGAAATGGTATCTCAATGTATCTAATTTGGACCTCTCCTATTTTGATAAACCCTGAAGGTTTTTTCCCCTCATATAATCTCAGGATTATTTGCCTATTTTAAAAATTAATGGTATGTTTATATCATTTGCCTACTTCCAGCAGATTGTTGATGCTACCCAGTGTTAAAATCTCCTTATGTGTTAGGAAATAAGTCATTTGTGATCGTTTTTTTTTTTTTTACAGTATAATTTCTTTTCATTTTTTTCAACTTTGATAATAGTAGACTGTAATATGAAATGTCTACCTGAAAACAGTTAGGAAAACTTTAAAAACTATATGAACCGTCTGCTCAGAAGAATTTACAGATTGTGAATAATTTGGAACACAGGATTAAAAAAAAAAAGGCAGCCAGGAACAGTGATTCTGACGTCAGAAGCAATTTTTCTGCAAGATGCCTCTGCCAGTTCCTGAAGGGTGGTGAACAAGCAGAAAGGTAAACTTTCCACATCGGAGGCAAAAGAACAGCATTGGGATTCAGGGCCTGCTTGGAGTGAGCCAAACTGAAGGTTGTGTGCACAATCCTTTACAAAACCACTCTCATGTCAGATACCAACTGCAGGTTCAGAGGGCCCTGAAGTCACCCCCTCAGTTTTGATAATTCTCTAAGACTCACAGACCTCCCAGAAAGCTATTTTACTCATGGTTATGGTTTATTACAGGAAAAGAATACAGTTTGAAATCAGCCAAAGGAAGAGATGCATAGGGCAGAGTCTGGGAGGTCCAAATGCAAAGCATCTGTTGTCCTCTCCTGGGGAATCAGGACGTGTTATTCGTTTGGCATTGATGTGAGGTAACAACACATGGAGCATTGCCAACCAGGGAAGCTCACCTGAGCCTCAATGTTCAGAGATTGTATTGGGGCTCTATTACATAAGTATGATTGATGGACTGATTATGGACATGGTTGAACTTATTTTCCAAATGCATGCCCCAAAGCCCCTACCTTAAATTCCATGATTGATCATTTGGCCTGGCAACTCCATTCTAAGACTGTTGGGTGTAACTGATTCCACTGTGATATCCTATGTGGCCAGCAAGCACCCTAATAAAGACACTCTATAGAGAATGATATGGGTTATCTCCTAGAAGCCAATGGCAAAGATCTGACCTCTTTTTTTAGGCATGTCTGAATTTGTAACATACAGGCTCAAGGAGGAAAAGAAACTCTGTTAAACCTCCCACACATTGAGGTGAGATTGTGAAAGTCCACATTCTTTGGAGTAAGAATGAATAGATTTGGAAGAGTCCTTATAGGAACTGAGGTCCTATAGTAATTTATATCAATTCTGATAATTGAATTAACTGATATGTAATTGCTACTACCTTTAGCCACTTCCCTGAAGGAAACTCAAATACCATACAGAAGAAGATAATAGCTAAAATTCAAACTGTTTTTACATTTTAAAATATTCAATGAAGATACCTAATCAAGAATAACTGTGCATACAAAAACTCAAGATAACAACCACAATTTAAAACAAATAAATAAAAGAGAGTAGGAACAGATCCATAGGGTATTCCGATAATAAATACAGATAAAGACAAGACTAAAATTAAAATATTGTACATACTAAATGACATATTAGACAATATTGAGAACTTTTGAAGGGAACTGGAACCATAAAAAATAACCAATGGAAAAGTGACACTCATACATACAAAGATAACTTTAGAAATTAAAGTGCAAAATTTAGTGGAAAAAATTATAGAAGTATAAGTGAAGAAAAAATGACTAAACTAAAAAAAGGGGCAGAAGAAAATACCCAGAATGAAGTATGTAGACACAAAGTTATGTAAAACACACACAGCCACATGCGTAACTATTAGAGATGTCACAATGGAATCACTGCAGAAGCACCCACAGGAGCTGGAGACTTACCATCAGGGTTTTGTACTTTTCTAAGACTCCTCTGTTCCATTCATGGAAGAATTCATATGTGGGAAAAAACATTAAAACTGCTAGTAGTGACCAGCATTGCCTGTAGATTGCTGGCATAGGGGTTCTTCCTCAAAATGTAGACAGTGATTTCCCGGGCATGATTGAGAGTGTACTGACAATAAGCTGTAGAGTATTCAACTTTAACTTTGAAGCTAGGTTCATTTAGAAAGGAAAATGTCGACAAAGGTTTTTCTCAACGTTATGGCTGTGCTTACTGGTGGTCAGCTATTCTAGAACTAGAATCCCTGAATTGTTCTCCCTATATGTTTGTTGGCAACAAGAAACAAATCGGATTATATTTGGAAGGTGGAAGGAAAGCAGCATTTGTGTCTGGTTGCTGCAGGGCACCAGATGCTTCCACAGCTCGTGCGTCTGGGGCATGGCTCAACATGCTGGCTTTGGGCACCAGTCAACACTACAGCTCACCCAGATTCCCCAGGACCTTCTCCTTTAGCTTATTTTACCAGTATATGCCAGGTATATGCAAATTGGTGGAGAAGATGTCAGTTTCTTCAGAGCTCCCACATGGTCAAGGCTGCAGGTGGTGAGGGTCAGATTCTAGTTTGTCTTCATTATTCTAGTTGGCCCAATCTCTCCCTGCTTCATGTGCAGCTTTTCTTCCCTACTGCTGTCCTGCTAACATGCAGTAACTTCTAATCTACCATCGGTCTTCTTCACCAAGAGCTACAAATGTGGAAGATCTAAATTTTAAAAAATCTCTTTGTGGTTTGCCCCCTGCTAAAACCTTAAATGATGCTAAAATTCATACTAGCATGGTTCTAGTTCTAGGGAAATAAAACCTTAAGGATGAATTATATACATATCTTCAGGGATATCTGGAATTGATCCTCTAATAGGATTAAAATTAACTTCATTAATAACGCTGTTGCAAGTGGTAAAGGGGACATTGGCAGTCCATGCCATGCAATGACAAAGCAGTTGCTTAAATGATTATGAAGACACCTAAAATCAAATGACTATAGAAGGCAAGACTTTAGACCAAGTAGTGCTGGTTTAGAACATTTTTCTATGGAAATAAAGACCAAATTGGAGTTTGTTGGTTACTTGAGAATGCACTAGATAACTTAAAGAAAGAAAATGAATAATTCAGGGCTTTAATTTCCCACCTTAAATTATGGATAAGAAAGCAAAGTTTCAAGACTTTGCACTCAATAAGGATATTTAATTCTTCTAGACACAAAGCAGAGATTTCTGAAAACCAAATCTCAAGTGTAATCATGAAAGTGGCTGCTTTACAGAGCAAGATGGATTTATAAAACCACAGGGTTGCATATATTAAATGTAGGAAGTTCGTTGGAGGAGGATTTGACTTTGAAAATGGGGAGAGCACGCTATGAACAGATTCAATAAAATTGAATACCTTAAAACTAAACTTTCCTGAACCTGAGCCTAAATTTCCTGCGTAGACGTACCTCTTCTCTGCTGACTGAGGATGGTTGTCTCTCTTTGCCTTAAGAACCTACAGTGGCCGTCCCTGGAGTAACAAGGAAACATTGATTCTTCTGATGATGTGCCTCCACCAATGTCATTGCTTTTAGACCTATAACCAGATATAACCAGATTCAAGTCCTGGAGGACCCAAAGGCAGTGTGCAGATGAAAATCAACGTGAGATTGACCATTCCAGATATGGGAATAGATCCTAAATCTACCGGGGCAGAGTGGAAGAAATATAATGTTGGATCAGCCTGAATTTGTTGATATGTTTGCATTAAACATAGATTCTGGATTCAATAGGTTAGCCCCAGTAGCCAAAAGGAATTCTAACAGTTTTCTTGGAGTAGCAGCAGAACTCTGGACTCAAATAAGGCCTAATGAATTTAAAATTCTACAACTTCTTTAGTACAGATAGAAGAGCATCCGAAAGCTAAAGAAGGTAAGAATTTAGAGAGGATTTATCATGAAAGACACTCTCTTAATTCTTTATATTCTTTGGAATGACCAGAGATTATTTGCTTCACCAAAGCTGTGAGAAATATATCCAGGAGGGGGTTCTAGTGTCCTTGATGATCTCAGGGTCGGCTATTCTCCGTGGGCAGGAATGACAGTGGGAGCTACTACAATTGAGTTGGAATCCCTGATGAAGGGATGACGCATCCTTGCGGGCAGGGACCAGTCTGTGGTATTTAATTTCCAGAGGCAATTTAGGTATGGTTATTATAGAGGTTTCTACAAAGCCAAAGAGGTTGACAGCATGACTTGAAGTTCAGATATCAGTGGTCTTGTGCTAATTGTTCGTGGTGTTCTTAGACCTGAAAGCAGTCTCCTAAAATCTTATTTGTTGGGATAAATGGAGAATCTTTAGTCTGGTGAACATAATCCTGACTTGAATCACAATAGACAGTTGCAACCTCTCAACAAATTCTCATACCTGAACGCTTTCATAAATTCAGAGTACCTTACATGAAGGGGAGACTGGATCCCTTAAGGAAGGAACTTTCTATGCATTTAAAAATGTATGCTATAAATCTTCCTTCTGGCCTTTCTGCAAGGGATCTTCAGCCATTTAGATGGTAATTGTGCACTGGAGAAGTGTATATAAAAAGCATTTAGGGGTATTATTGGGCAATGGCTCTGTACTGCCACTACTCTTTGGAGACCCAAACCACCAGTCTGGTCTACCAATCTGAATAAGGTGGAGGCTAAGGGATTAGTAAATTCTGGTTAAGGTCCACCTCACAGTGGGCTCAGTGGGTTCCTGAACTAACTCTGTGGTTATTTCTTCAGTCAGGAAATCATATTGGAATAGACATGCTCACCAGTGGGCAGAAGCCCAAGAATGATTTTTTTTTTTTTCATCACAGATCTTCCTAAGAAGTAATTTTATTTCTTCTTGAAGTTTGGAGGCCATTATGTTAGGAAAGTCCATGCAGAAGCTACTAGAACTGCCTCTATCTATCAAATAGATGTTACATCCTGGAAGGTTTGCAGAAATTGGTGCCATTATCAAAGACCTGAAAGATCCCCAGCATGGTGAATCTTACCATAGTTTCATTCAACTCACCTATTTGGCCTGCGCTGAAGAGAGCTGGATTTTGCAGAATAATAATGGATTATCATAAAGTTAATCAGGCGGTGATTTTAGGTGCAGCCACCATTTCAGACGTGATTTTGATATTGGAGCAAACAGACATTCTCACCAGCATGTGGCATGTATCAATTGATGTAACAAATGCTATTTTGACTTGTATAAGCTATCTTCTTATTGGGAACTGTGTGCTTTTACTTAACAGGGAACATAAATACATGTTTACTCTCCTACCCTAGGGCGATACCAACTTCCTAGCCCAATACCATAACCTTGTCCATGGACGCTTTGATGGCCTCTCAATTCCAGAACAACACTAGGCTGTTCAATTAGTGATCTGATTCTCATTGGACATGGTGAGAAGGAAGAAGCAGCTTTTGATGATACACATGTGTACCAGATGGAAGGAGGTAAATGCACAGAAATTCAGTGGTCTACCACTTCAGTGAAATTTCTAGAGTCAAAGCATCTGGAACATGTCAAGATACGACTTTCAGGGTGAAGGAAATATTGATGTCGCTGCAAATTGGCTCATGTTTACGGAATTTATTGATTCTCATGATTATCCTCACACTGAGGAAGCTAACATGAGAGAATGGTGAAAAAGTTTTTAAGGGATTCAGTTACTGTGCCAGATGGACACATCAGCTTCTGGGGTTGAAATAATGTCCCCTAGGATGTAAGGTATGTTATAAATCAGTAACCAATATTTAGTGCTGTTTCTCCCATAGCAAACATTCATAACTCAGGAATCCAGACATAAAATTTGGGGATAATTCTTTTACTCTTACCCCTAGTAAATGAACGATTAGTGAAAGTTTTGTTTCCTGTCCTCATATCTTTGAGTTCTGCGGCTTGATTTATAAAACTGGAGGTTGAGATTACCACCTGGCCACTTAAAAATTCTCATGACAGTGAATCTGCTGGCAAAGAAGGGGATGACTATGCTTTGTGGGATAATTGATCCTGACTCTTCGGTGGAAATCAGTTTGCTACCATGGGGTCAGGAGACACAGGGCTGGAATGAGGTAGAAACCCTGGCCACCCTCTCAGTGCCCCGTGTTCTGGGATAAAGTGAATGGAAAACTACAAGTACTCGATAGAAGCAGGACTGCTAACGCCCAGACATCTCGGAAATGAGGGTTTGTGTCATCCTCCGAGGCAAGGAACCATGAACTGCTGAAGAGTTCACTGAGAGCAAAGGAAAGATGGAAGTGTCAAATCATAAACATCAGCTACACAACCGCACTTAGGCCTTTCTTCCTTATACTTACATGAACATGTGTGTACGAACTCGTTCTTTTTTTTTAAATCCTATAATCCTTATAATTTAACATAACGTTAATAATACTTAACCCTATTCAACATTTAAAATGTACCTCAGCTAGAAGAGAAAAGAACATCATCCAAAAAGAGATAAAATGACTTTGGGGGCTTTTATCCTTTTTTTTGGAGAAAAGGTTAGTATGTTTTTGGTTGTATGAAGTTCAGCTGCATCGTTAGAGTGTGACTTTGCTTGTATCTTTCTTTCTTTGGGGGTTAAGTAGAGTTCAAAGATGTGTCCATGTATCTCAAGTTGACAAAAAGTGAACGGGGTTGTTTTCCCACTTTTTCAACTTAGCTAAACTAAGCAACACTTTTTAGAATTCTTTCCCTATGTAGTTTCAGGTCAGGGTTGTACTGGAAGTTTATATAAACCAGTTCATAATATCACTGCCTCAGCATCCACTTTGTGTGGCCCGGTAGCCTGCAGGGGCCTTGAACTGACACTAGCTCCTCCTGTGAGCCCATGCTGTAGGTAACACCCCAAGGAGCCACAGGTCAATGTGATGTGCTCCCTGATACTCTGATACCCCGAGATGGCTCCGACAACCCCCTTTGTCATAAGCACTCTGTCCTGCCTCCCAAAGCCTCCTCCTTAAACTCCCCTTAGATAAGGTCCCCAGGAAGCTTATCAAAACTCCACTTTTTTTTTTGGTTTGAGTTTATAAATCTGGTCTTTGCTTGGGAAACCTGAAAGCACGCCACCAGTAGACCCTAATAAAATCATGTGCGCCGGTTCTGCTGGCCTCTCTCTGTTGACGCTCTGCCTACGTGTCCCTACGTAGCCCCTTGAGACATACTGTGTACTTCCTCCAGGACTATAGCTCTATTTAACAAATTTTAACAGAGTCACAATAGGCTCCTACAAAGGAAATTTCTGTGAGATTTGAGGGGTGTGAAAAGCAGTCATTCCACCTTGAAGGTCGGAGTTTGGCACCAGGCTGCAGCACTGCAGCTTTGGAACGTGGTTAGTGGTGTCTTGTTGAAGTAGGCCTGCAGTCTTTTGAGCTACCAAAAATCTCCTCAAGCCTGTTTTTGGGTGAGGTGATTGTGCCATTTGGAGGCAGAGGGCATCAACTTCTGCAGATTATATAGGTCACCGAGGTGAGAGAGGAGTGATTTCAATTTCTGTTTTTCCTCAGGTGCTCCAATTTCTCTCAACTCTCTCACTTCACATCTGCCTGTTTCCGTGAAGATTGGCTCTGCTGTTCTAGAGTCAGAGGCAGCCCCTTTCATGGGCATTTCACCATAATCTCATTAGGCTTCATCCCTCTTGGAACCCTATGAATTTACATAATTCCTGGTAGTCCTGTTTCCCTAAATAAATCTATGATGGTTATTTATGTGTCAACTTAACTAGTCCAAAGGTGCCCCGATATTTAATTAAATGTTATTCTGGGTATGCCCGTAAGGATGTTTCTGGATGAGATTAACAATTGAATCAGTAGACTGAATAAAGCACATTGCCTTTCACAATGTAGGAGGACATCAGTGAACTGGGGTTCACTGAAGGCCTGAGTAGAAAAAAAAACAAAGGCTGAAGAAGAGAGATTTTCTCTCTTTGCTTGATTGTCTTTGAGGTGGAATATCAGTCTTCTCCTGCCTTGGGCCTCATGGGCTAGGACTGGAATTTATACCAGTGACTTTCCTGATTCTCTGCTTACAGACGCAAAATGGGAGCATCCCGCTCAACTGTCCTGTGCCTGCAGCTTGCTAACTTGCAAATTTGGGACTTCTTCTTCTCCATAACCACACAACTCAATTCTATATAATAATTCCTCCCCCTTTTTCTTTCTCTCTGAAATATAAATAAATATATATATATAATATACAAAATATACAAATTATACATATATATTTTTTTGCCTGTTTCTCTGGAGAACCTAGATGAGTACAAAACTCTGACAAACACACATTCTACATAAATAAGCAGTAATGTAGATCTTTAAAATCTTTAAAAGTCCTCCAGTGGTTCTTTTAGTATGTCTGTTATTTATGAAGATTGAGTAATATTTTGAGTGCTATATTTCAGGAAAGACATTTAAAAGCTTGAATCAAGAAATTTTAGAGCCAGAAGCACTAAAAGGTTTAACAGTGGCTCTCTTTCCCATACGTCACTCAAAATAAATATCAATAATAATAGGTATAATAAACATAATATATCCAACTAAATTCTAATTATTTCCAAGATAATTAGTTCAATAAATGAAAAGAATATACATATTAAATACCAAATACTTTCAAATTATCTCTATTCCTGCTCTTTTGATGTTCCTGTTTTTTTCCAGTACACTAAGTGTATATGCTTAGTCTAACTCCAGGAAATTGTAGTAGACTGCAAAAAGAGTTCTAATGTTTCTCTCTATATTTCTAACAACTTTGCAAGGTGACATTGCAGCTCCTACCGCGAAGAGGTGGAGTCCTTCCTATCCCTTGAATCTGGGCTGACTTTTAACAAGTTTTTGTCAACAGAATACAGTAGAATGGCATGGGTGCCAGTTCTGAGCTTGGGTCTCAACTGTCCTTGGCCTTCTCTCAGTGGCCTGTGCAAATCTGAGCTAGCCTGCTAGGAGATGAAGGCCATGTAGAAGAGAAGCCAGTTGCCCCAGCTGAGGCTTCCTAAACATGTCTACTACTAGTAAATACTTAAACATGTGAGGAAGCCCAGCCAATATTTCCAGAGCTGTTTACCTGACCCACAGCTGCCCAGGAATATAAGAATAAGTCAAGCTGAGACCAGAAGAACCATATGACATGTAGACTCATGAGGGATAAAAACTGGGTTTTCTTTTAAGCCACTGGGCATTGAGGTGGTTTGTTATATTGCAATGGCTGAGAGAGAAATCCGGCACTGACATTATTAAGCAGGAGTATACACAGAGGAAGGTGATTAACCTGTCAAGAGGTCTGAAAATCAAGCTGTATGAGAATGGATTGAAAAGATTAGGATATTTAGCATAGAAAGCAGAGATTTTAGGAGGAACATGGTGGCTTCCCCAAAATAATTGGTGAACTGTTATGTAAGAGGGGATTATGTTTACCCAGCATAAATTTAGAAGGCAAACAGTAAACATTGGCAGATATTAAGATGATGAAAGACATTGTAATAGAGCTACATAAATTGTAAAACTTCCACAAATTTATCTGGTGGGGATGGTGCCTTATAGTGCAGTTAGTTTTTGTCATTAGAAATCTTCATACAGAATGGATGACCTTTTCACAGGTTTGTTTTGGAAGGCAAATTTCCTCTTTGGTTTAAAGTTTTGATTAGGTAACATAAACATTACTTTATGTCCAACTTTATATGTGAGGTGAGAATTTATATGTTTCTTTTCATTAAGTAATTATCAGCATTCAAAAATTTATATTGTTTAAATATGAATAATATAACTGCTTGATTTTCTGTTTATTTTGATTTGAATTGATAATATCATAGCCATACTCCAAGTGGAATCATCTGAAAATCTATCCACCACCTTACCATTGATAGAGCTATTAAAATATGTTCTCAGTTCCAAATAATTCACTTCAAAAGAAACTGTTGGGTTACAGCCAATTTTGAAAGTGAAGACCAAAAATTCACACAGAGGTAATATAAGAAATTTATTTCTGTTCCTTTGTTCAACAAATATCTATTGATTTCCTGTTATTTGCTAGACACTGATTTAAGCCCTGGTAGTATGTTAATAAACAAGTGAAGGCGTACCTTTAGGAAGCTTATCTTCTAGTAAGGAAGGAAAACAATAAACAAATAGGAATTCCATTGTGTATTGGTTCACAACCCTATCAGGAGCTTAGCAGGTATACTAGAAACTGGCCCTCATACTCAGAGGGCAGGGAGAGACCAAAGAAAGGGCAGGCCACTCTAGATTGGGAAGTGGCAGTTTTAATAAGCAAAAGGAACTTACATACAAGGCTTGTCATGGGAGGCAGCAAGACAAATTGACCCCTGTACCCACCTGCCAAATCTTAAAAATTTAAATAGGGGCCTTCATGGGTTCAGTCACACATATATCATACAGGGGTTCTCAACACCACATGTCTATCTCAAGGCTCTGGCCTTGGAGAAGCATCTGGGTACAGGAAAGGCTAGTGGAACCCATATTCCAAGGACAGTCAAGGGAATAAGGAACCTCCAGGTGCCAGGGCCCACTCAGCTCACAGGTCATTTGGTAGTCAGGTCTTCTCCATGGTGTTCCCCAACATGGTGAAGTAGTGATATTACTAAGGAGAAAAATTACTCATGGCAAGGAGACATATAGTAGTGGATGAGTCAATATTTTGGAAAAATGATCAGAGAAGTCCTCTGTGGAGAGGTGATATTTGCACACAGGCCTGACTGAAGCTGGGAACAAGCCTAGTAAACAAGGGGAATAATTTACCAAACAGATGGAAAAGAGGGGAAGAAATTTGCTAGACATAGTCAATGAAATGCAAGAAAAGCTACATGCTGAAATGAGGTGAGGCAAAGGAGAAAGGCAGGAAGAAATTAGAGTAATAGACTGTGGCTACATAACGTGAAACATCATAGGTCGTGATTAGAACTTGGTATTTTATTTAGGGTATGATGTAAAACTGTTGGAAGGTTGAGAGTAGGCGCTTGGCAGGATATGTGCTCTATTTCATGTGGTTCACTCTTGCTTTTGGGGGAACATAAAGCTATAGTGGGGTGGAGTTAGGGGCAGAGTTCATTGGTCCTTGACCCAACTGCTTTCATATCCATTCTTTCCTTCTCAAGTTCTGCCTTGGTACTGTATTTTCTAGGCTTTTTTATGTGACAGCTGGATGAGACACTGACGAGTGGAAGGAAGAGAGAAGCCAGGCCATTTTTTCAGTCTTTTCCTCTGCCTCATCACTGACCACTGGCTGAGTGAATTATGGTGGTTCTACTTTCACTGGCATCAGTAGTGAGTATACTTTTGTGCTCTGGTTATGCCTCCTATTTTTTTTTCCATCTAACAACAAGCTATAACTTTATTAATGATTGAAACACTATACAAATTTCAAACCAAGCTACAGTTATTCTTTTGAAACACCAAAAAAGGTTCTCATTTTCAGATGGTTACACTGTTAATTCCATAATAGCATTTATAATATCATTACTGTTGTTCTTCAGGGTTTGGACTGCCTTTGCTTTTGACACATTAGCTTGTGACATGACCCATCCTATGTCCTTAACCTCCACACCTGTTTCATCAACCTCTTTCTCTTCACTCTCCTCTTGTACAGTTGGAGTCTGTGTGTTTTCTTGAATGTCTGAGACAGCTTTACCTTGAACTTTGAATTTCTCAGTAGTTGCTAGTTGTGCCTGCTGAGATAAATCCTTGATCCTTCCCCAAAAACTATGTAGGTATCTGAAGCTGGGTTCTTTTATTTATCTATTTATTTTTTCATAGTTTTTTTTTTTTTAATGGATTTGGGGGTTTTCCACAGAATTTAATTTTCAATAAAAGTTATATTTGTTAATTCTGAAAAAATGCTACAGAATGGTATAGAGTTAAAAGTAAAAGCCCTCTGCTTCCCAGCTCCCCATTTCTACTTCCTAAAAACAACCACCACCCTTATCATTTTAACATTTTCCTCTGGTATCTTACGCATGTAGTCAAACACAATATGTACATGCATTTCCTTTCTTTCTAACAAACTGGTATCATACTGGAAGTTACTGTTCAGCACTTGGCTCTTTTAGACATCTGGTTTTGTGATGACAAAGAAGATATTCTTTTTTTTTTTTAAAGATTTTATTTATGTATTTGAGAGAGAGAGAATTAGAGAAAGAGAGAACATGAAAGGGGAAAGATCAGAGGGAGAAGCAGACTTCCCGCTGAGCAGGGGGCCCAATGAGGGACTTGATCCCGGGTCTCCAGGATCAGGACCTGAGCCGAAGGCAGACGCTTAACCAACTGGGTCACCCAGGTGCCCAACAAAGAAGTTAATCTTAGATTTCCAGATAGTGACTCCTCATCCCTGTAACCTGTCAAAGACCCAGTTTGGACAGAGCCTTTCGTGCCTTCTTTTCACTTCAGCTCTGTTTTGCTTTACTGACCAGTTCTACATCGATTTCAGCTGCAGCTGCCAGCTGGGCTGATTGTGTGGTCGCCTGTGTGGAATCCTGTTCCCTGAGATCTGGTACTGATTCAGCACTGTCGGATTCCGTTCCAGACCCTGCCTCGGCCTGAGGCCCTGGCAACTCCTGCTCTGTAGCAGGGATGGTTTCTGTGGCTTCACCAGGCATTTTGTGCAGGGAATGTGGAACCAAGATAGTGGCAGAAAGAGAGTGAGCCATGCCTCTTCTTTTTGAACCTCAGCCTATAGGTGGGGAATTCTCCAAGGTGATTTGTTTGTCTAGTTGGACACTGACCTGACTGAAATAAGGAGCAAAGCTGAAGCAGGAATACTGTCATAGACTATTCCAGTAATCTAGGCAAGAGAAGAACAAGCTGAACAAGTGACGGTGATAACATGGATGAGGTAAAGAATGATAAAATTTGGTATCTCTTTTGAATGTAAACTCATATGGTTTTGTCATACAATAAAAGAAAAGAAATATAATGTCTTCAATGTTTAGTTTGAAAAACTAGAGAAAGGTGGTATTGTTGGTGGGTATGGAGAAGATTGAGGAAGAAATAGATCAGGAGGGGAGGGCATATGAATCAAGGGTTCTGTTTGGTAAAATTTGACATTGACATAGCTGTTTGAGATCTACAGAGATCAAGTAGAAAGTTAAGTATACTTAAAAAGTTAAAAATTGAGCTACCCTATGACCCAGCCATTGCACTACTGGGTATTTACCCCAAAGATACAGATGGTGAAGAGAAGGGCCATATGCACCCCAATGTTCATAGCAGCATTGTCCACAATAGCTAAATCGTGGAAGGAGCCGAGATGCCCTTCAACAGATGACTGGATTAAGAAGCTGTGGTCCATATATACTATGGAATATTACTCAGCTATCAGAAAGAACAAATTCTCAACATTTGCTGCAACATGGACGGCACTGGAGGAGATAAGGCTAAGCAAAATAAGTCAAGCAGAGAAAGACAATTATCATGTGATTTCTCTCATCTATGGAACATAAGAACTAGGAAGATCGGTAGGGGAAGAAAGGGATAAAGAAAGGGGTAGTAATCAGAAGGGGGAATGAAGCATGAGAGACTATGGACTATGAGAAACAAACTGAGGGCTTCAGAGGGGAAGGGGGTGGGGGAATGGGTTAGGCTGGTGATGGGTATTAAGGAGGGCACGTATTGCATGGTGCACTGGGTGTTATACGCAACTAATGAATCATGGAACTTTACATCAAAAACTAGGGATGTACTGTATGGTGACTAACATAATATAATAAAAAATATTATTATTAAAAAAAAAAAGTACATGAGCCCAGAGTTTAAGAAAGCACTTCAGTTTAGAGAACTACTGGATGGGTGGGTAGGATTATTGGTATAATAAAGTCATGCAATTTGAAAAGATTACGTAGGAGCTGGCTATGCATAGAGAAAAATCCATAACCAAGAACAAAGCCCTAATGCACTCCAATATTTAGAAATTGGAGGGAGAAAAGAGACCATCCTAGGAGATTGAAAAGACGCAACTAGTAAAGCAGAAAGAAAAAGACAAAAGTAGTATTCCTGGAAGCCAAATGAAGAAAGCTTTTCAAAATGTCATGTTCAGTGGATAAAATATTTCCTGTGTCTTCTATATCCTTCTTTCCCCCTCCTCCGTCTCTCTCCTTCTCTATCTCCATCTCTCTCTCTTTTCCCTTCCTTCTTTCTTTTATAGCTGTATTCAGTTATTAACCAATGTATATCGAGAGCTTGCTGGATGTACTGTGCTGGCTAATTCAGAACTCAGACACAGGAGGCTTTGAGTAAGAATTGTCAGTAGTAGTCTTGTGGACAAGAGTCCATTTTTTCCCAGACTGTTCCTTTAAACAAAGAATTATAAAATTTATTTTTAGAAAACAAGGCATTGGTTAACCTGGAAAACAAACCCATTATTCTATATCTTAGGAAAAGAATGAGATTTTTACCTTGCTTCACACTTTATATGCATTTACTTATACAAATAATATGTATATATGCATAAATATTTTACATTCAATTCTATCATATTTATTCACAGCATCTTGCAAGGAAAAATTTTTTAGAAGTTTCTCATGTATCTATTCTATAATTTTATTTTTCTGCTTGGACATGGCAAATGCAATAGAATTTTCTGCGGAGTCCCTTATTTCTCTGCGGCAATCCGAGGGTTAAGTTAAAGGAGAAGGCAGCTTCTCGTCCTTGGCTCAGAGGAAAGCTACACTGTAGCCTTCATTTATTTCCTTCACATTCTGTTTTGCTCTTTTCTCTTTTAGGACTGAGCACGTAGCTTTCATTTTTCTCATCCCAGCCAAGATGCACTTCTACAGTGGGGAGATATCCAGAATATGGGTTGGATCTAATTCTTAAAATCAAAGATAGGTAAGCTCCAAGGTTAAATTTGGAAAGCTCAGGAAATCCTAAGTGCAAACACCACCTTTCAATCACCTGCAAATCATTTCCTGCTCCCTTGTCTCTGAAAGGCAAGATTGCAGCCTCACTGTAATTTTTCTTTCTAAATTAAGAAGCGCATTTCAGGTGTCTGAGAAGCAGTTGAGCGAGGCAAGGGATTTTAGAACTGGATTCCATTCAACTTTGCTACTGGTTTACTTTATCATTACATTTTCACAAATGAGGGTGAGAATTTTAGAATTTAGCTAAGGTCATTAGAGGAAGAAAATATGGCAGCAAAATAGCACTTGATGTTTTAGAGTTAAAAATAGAAAATTAAGAAAGAAAATATGCTATTAAAATTCTACACTGTTAATTCTTTTTTTCCTCAGCATAATTTTGAGCAGCACGTGACAAGATACATTAAGCAGACTGAGCGGGGTAAAATAATTGTATTTAACTGCGGAACTTAACGAGGGAACTTTTTGTCTTGGACCTTATTCAAACCATTAAGAGCTTATGTTTATATGTTTATACCCTTTAGTCACCAGGACTGGGATTTAAATGTAGCAGAAAAGACAAAAACCAGGCCCCACTGTTAATTTACTCTTAGCTCACGAGAACAGCCAAATCTCTTGAATAAAATACGAAATACATATTTTAGACTCTTAATAACATTAGATTCTATTGTGACTAAATTTATTTCTGAAGTATGTGTAGCGAGAGGGTTCCTAGAGAAATTCAATCTACGGAAGGTTTTAGTGACTTCAGATAAAAATGGTTAAATTTTGTTAGGTTAAAAAATAATCGGATAAAGGAATAATCTTTCCCCCTTCATTTCTCTCATTAGATGTCATATCTAGCAGAGACCAAGACCTTTTATTAGGCTTTTCATCTGCCCAGTTTGCCTGGATAGTGATGATACATGGTAAATAACCTCCAATGAAGGTCAAAGAGTAAAGAATTAACATTAGGATATAATTGAAGGAAAACAAAAGAAAAGAGAAAGTGAGCTTTGTGAATACCTGGAAAATTAGATAAAGAGACAAATCTCGCTATTTATACATTAGGAAATTAATACCACCAAGATGACATGGATATACCCCAGTCAGTCAGCCCTGAGGTTTGAAATCCAACCACAGTATCGGAGTTACCTATATCCCTTACCCTTGGGTTCCACTGACTTTCATTCACTGACTATATCCAAACATTAGCAAAGACAATGAGCTGCTTTCAAATGTTTAAGAGGAAAAAGAATGTGTCTGTTACCACTGAGAGTCATAAGTAGGTATTATCTGTGGTAGGCGGACTCTAAGATGACACCTCATGATCCTTGATTCCTCACATTCACACTCTTGTATAATCCTTTGGCTGGAATATGGCTAGATTTGGTGACACACTTCTAATAAATTGAATACACCATACAGCACTGTATGGTGACTAACATAATATACTAAAAAAATTATTAAAAAAAAGGCAGTAGATGTGGTGGGAAAAAAAAATAAATTGAATACAGCCGAAGCAATAAGGTATCAACTCAAATATTACGTTTTAAAAAAGATTGTGGCTTCTGTCTTGAGGTCTTTCTTTCAGAATCTGTACTCTGGGGTAACCAGCAGCCATGTGAGAAGTCCCATGTAGAAAGCCACAGATAACAAGCGAAGTATCTTTGTAGATTCTCCACCTAGTTTTCTATCCTACCTTTATTTGACAAAATATGGGATCTACCTCCATTAATCCACAGTTACTTAAAATAATTATTTTATAATAAAATAAAGATACTGAACTGTGGTCTTCCCTAAAGAGTAATTTAGTCATTTCTTGAGGAGTAGCTTTTTAAGAAAGATAACCTGTTTAAGAGTTCTATGAAAATAATAATTTGTTTCTGAATTATGGGTTCCATTTTCTTCCCTCTGCATCCATGTAATCCAGCATAGAGACATCATGGGATTTAACTATCAACTACATGTATTTGTTTTTAAAAGGAGTTGAAATCTATCCATCTCTTTTCTTGATTAGCACTGGGAATTTATAATGAAAGCATTTTTCCATTGAAGTAACAACACATGATATGAAATGAGATAGAATGATCTCAAGTAAAGATACTAGATTATCTTTAAATAGAATTACCCTCAATAAAAGTAGTTCTTCCTTCTTTATTTTTCCCTATCTATACTATTACTTACTCTTTATCTATGTTATTTTCACTTATCTTAGAGGGAGACATTTCTTAGATACTTAAGCTGAATATTCTGGTGACTAAAAATCTTTTTTTTAGAGTGGTAAGAAAGAAGGATAATTTTCTAATGTCTTCCTAATTATGTAGTTGTGAAATCTTTACAACTGAGAAGAATAATTATTCATTATGGTGGCAAAATAAATTTTTTTTAGAAGAGAAAGTATTTTATTAGCAGATGAAGTAGGTCATGGCGTAGTCTTCTGAGCACAGGGCACTATGGAGGGGAGGGAAGAGTCACACTATATCAGAATTTGGCAACCAACTATATAATAGCTGGATGTCTCTTCCTTATTATTTTAAATTGACAAGCTTTAGCTAGACTAAAGAAGAAAAAAGGAGAAAACACTCAAATAAATAAAATTAGAAATGAAAGAAGAGATGTTACAATCAATGCCACAGAAATAAAATAATCATAAGACACTACTATAAACAATTATATACCAACTGGATAATCTAGAAGAAATAGAAAAATTCCTAGAAAGACACAACCTATAAAATACTGAATCACAAAAGAATAAAAAACCTGAACAGACTAATTACAAGTAAGATGATTGAATTAGTAACCAAAAACTTCTTAACAAAGAAGAGTCCAGGACCACATGGCTTTATTTGTGTATTCCACCAAATATTTAAATAAAAATTAACACCAATCTTTCTTAAACTTTTCCAAAAAATGAAGAGGAGGGAACACTTTCAAACTCATTTATTATGCCAGCATTACCCTGAGAGAAAACATAAACAAGAGACATCACAGGAGGAAAAAATACATAAAAAGGACAATATCCCCGATGAGTATAGATGTAAAAATTCTCAACAAAATGATGACAACCTAATTCAACAGCATATTAAAAGGATCATACACCAATACTAAGTGGATTTTGTCCCTTAGATGCAAAGATGGTTCAACATATGAAAATTAATTAATGTTATAAACCACATTAACAGAATAGAGGATAATAATCACCTGGTTATCTCAATAGATGCAGAAAAAGTGTTTGATAAAATTCCTCATTCACTCATGATAAAATCTCTGAACAAAGAGAAACAAAAGGAAAGTACCTCAACATAATAAAGGCCATCAATGACAGGCCTACAGCAAACATCATTCTCAATAGTGAAAAAGTGAAAGCCTTTTCTCTAACATAAGGAATAAAATAAGGATGCCCACTCTCACCACTTTTACTCAGCATAGTCCTGGAAATCCTAGCTCAAGCAACTAGGCAAGAAAAAGAAATAAAAGTCATCCAAATCAGAAAGAAAGAATTAAAATTGTCCCTTATGCAGATGACATGATTTTATATATAGAAAACTCTTCCAAGTCCATAAAAGAATTAAAGCTAATAAATGAATTTAGTAAAATTTCAGGATACAACATCAACATACAATATTCATTTGTTTGTATTCAATAACAGTAAATTATTTGACAAGGAAATTAGGAAAAAAAAGTCGCATTTATAATTGCATTAAGAAGAATAAAATACTTAAGAATAAACTTAACTATATTGGTGAAAGGCCTGTATACTAAACATTACAAAACATTAATGAAAGAAATAGAAGAAACAAATACACGGAAAGGCACGCCATGTTCATGGATTGGTAGACTTAATATTGTTAAAATGTCCATACTGCCCAGAGCAATCTACAGACTCAGTGCTATTCCATTGAAATCACAAAGGGTTTTATTTTTTTACAAAAATAGATGGATACCTGGGTGGCTCAGCTGGTTAAACATCTGACTCTTGATTTCGGCACAGGTCGTGATCTCAGGGTTGTAAGATTGAGCCGTGTGTCGGGTTCCATGCTGGACATGGAGCCTGCTTAAGATTCTCTCTCTCTCCCTCTTTCTCTGCCCCTCGTCGCCCTCTCTAAAAAAAAAAAAACCAAAAAACAAAACAAAACAAAAAACCCAACAATTTTTATAATTCACAAAGAACCACAAAAGACCACAAATAGCCAAATCAATCCTGAGATAGAAGAACAAAGCTGGAGGCATTGCATCTCCTGATTTCAGAATATATTACAAAAGTATAGTAATCAAAACAGTGTGGTACTGACATAAAGACAGACATAGACAAATGGAACAGAATAGACAGCCCAGAAGTAAATTCATGCCTATGCAGACAACTGATCTTCAACAAGGGTCCGAGAATATACAATGGGTAGATTTTCAACAAATGGTGTTGGGATATCCACATGCAAATAATGTAACTGCACCCTTATCTTACACCACACACAAAATCAACTCAAAATCAATTGAAGATATAAGACCTGGAACTGTAAAATTCAAGAAAGAAAATAAGTGAAAACCTTTATGACACTGATCTTGGTAACAATTTCATGGGTACAACACCATAAGCATGGCAACAAAACCAAAATAAGCAAGTGGGACTACATCAAACTAAAAAGCTTCTGCAGAGCAGAGTCAACAAAACGAAAAGGCAACCTATGAAATGGGAGAAAATATTTGCAAATCAAAGGATTAATTTGGAAAATACATAAGGAACTCATATAATGGAATAGTAAAATAACAAATAGCCTGATTAAAAAAATGGATTAAGAGCTTAGACATTTCTCAAAAAAAGATACACAAACGAATAACAGACTTATAAAAATCTCAACATCACTAATCATCAGAGAAAAGCTAATCAAATTACAATGAGATATTACCTCACACTTATTAAGGTGGCTATTATGAAAAAAACAGTTATTAGTGAGGAAATGGAGAAATTAACAGTCTTTTCAAATTTTTTAATTAATTAATTAATTTTTTAGGGAGAGGAAGGAGGGGAGGGGAGAGGGAAAGAATTTTTTAAAGATTTATTTATTTAGTTTATTTAAAATATATATATATATTTTATTTTAGAGAGAGAAAGAATGAGCTGGAGTGGCAGAGGGAGAGGGAGAGAGATCGACAAGCAGCTTCCGTGCTGAGCTGGGAGCTGGACCTGGGGCTCCATCTCACCACTCGAGTCATGGTCTGAGCCAAAATCATAAGTCAGACACTCAACTGACTACGCATTTTTAAAAAATATTTTTATTTTTTAATTGTTATTTATTTATTTTTATTTTTTTTAAGATTTTTATTTATTTATTTGACAGGGAGAGAGACGGCCAGCGAGAGAGGGAACACAGGCAGGGGGAGTGGGAGAGGAAGAAGCAGGCTCCCAGCGGAGGAGCCTGATGTGGGGCTCGATCCCAGAACTCTGGGATCACACCCTGAGCTGAAGGCAGACGTTTAGCGACTGAGCCACCCAGGCGCCCCTATTTATTTATTTTTGAGAAAGAGAGAGAGCATGTGGATATGCATGCGGGAGCAGAAGGGGGAGGGGCTGAGGGAGAGAGAATGAATCTTAAACAGGCTCCTTGCCCAGGCAGCGCAAAACAGGACTCCATCTTACAATCCTGAGATTATGACCTGAGCCAAAATCAAGAGTCTGGTACTTACCTGACTGAGCCACCCATGCGCCCTAGAAATTAGAGCTCTTACACATTGTTGGTGGGAATGCAAACTGGTGTAGCTGCTATGGAAAACAATATGAAGTTTTCTGAAAAATTTTTAATAACTACCATATGATCCAACAATCCCATTTCTGGGTTATCCTAGAGAATTGAAATCAGGATCTCTCGGAGATGATAGCAAACCCATGTTCATGGTAGTACTACTCACATCAGTGAAAGTGTGAAAACAATCTAAATATCTATCAATAGATGAATAGGGAAAGAAATGTCATACACATATAATGGAATACAATACGGACTTAAAAAGAGTTAAATTCTGTCATATGTGACAACATGGATGAATCTTGGAGACATTATGGAAAGTGAAATAAGTCAGTCACAGAAATATAAATACCATGACATGATTTCACTTACATAAGATAACTACAATAGTCAAATTCATGGAGTTAGAGTGGAATGGTGGTTGGTAGGGGTTATGGGAAGGGAGAAATGTATAGTTACTAACCAATGGGTATGAGATTTCAGTTAAGCAAGATAGAGAAGATTAGTTACATAATAAGTTTATGTATATTAAATATATATTATGTATACAATAAGATAATATATACAATATAATTGGATGACGTTAAGCTCCTGAGACATATTGTGGAACACTGTACCTATAGTCAATGACAATGTATTTTACCCTTAAAATTTAAGAGCGTAGATATCATACAAAGTGTTCTTACAACAATAAAATAGTCTTTTAAGTGAAAGATAAAAACACATTGCATGCATACAAAATATACCAGACATTTTACTATATACTTGTACACATATAATCTCTTTAAAAATTAAATTTCCTTAACAAGAAGCAAGTGATGCAAATTAATAACAAAGCGTTAAAAAAAACAGACTTCAAGCACTGCTTCTACCAGCTAAAACAAGACATGAGCAAGACATTTAATCTGTTTGAGATTTAGTTTGTCCATCTGCAAACCAAGGTAAATAATTCCTGTCTTAAATCTTTTGGGAGAATATCAAAGCCAGTGAACAAACAACCAAACAAACAGGCAAAAAACCTGGGGCTGGCCGGTAGTGGAATCCCAGGCTTCCATCCACGTCAAAACTTAAGTATCAGTATGACTAAAATGTACCGAAATGTTCTAACCTTTCAGAAGAAAATAATACAGAATTCTCTAGATTTATTATTTTGTAATTGGTCTTATATAACCCAGTTCACCTACCGTGGAGTATATGTTCCATTTGGCTTAGCTGAGTTCAAGATTTAGAAATAGATAAACAGCCTGATGATATAATTGTGCCTCCTTTCCTCCAATTCCACCCCCTGTGGTGGAGACAGGTGTCCCACCCAGACTGTCGTCATTCATGAGAAGTCAGTTTCACTTCCTTATTTATTTATTTATTTATTTTACCATTTTCTTAATGAAACACAATTGGAATGATTGCTTAGGTAACCTGAGTCGTCAACATTGCCATTTCCTCCTATGAATGCTGCTCATATTTTCTTCTTTCATTCATTTCTACCTCCTTCACAAACCTTCCTTTTTACCCGTTTAATCCCAGGCTGAAGGTATGCTCACTAATTCTCAGATCTTAACGTCTCTTCTATTTCCTCTTTCCGAAGCTGGCAGGTTCACACAATAGCTGGATCTTTCATGCAGACCTGAATGAGAAACTCTAAGGATAAACTGCACTTTTTTTTTTTTTTTTTTTTTTAGTATTAGATGGCGTGTGGACTCAGTGGGTGGGGTGGTTGGCTGGTTGTTCAGTTATTCAGTATTGTTACTACTATAGATGGTACTTATCATATATTTGAGGTGTTATAGCCTTGCCATTAAGTCAGATGGTCTGGATTTGCATTCTCCCTTAGTCCTGATTGTGTGATACTAATTTAGTTAACTTTTCTAAATGTCAGTTTTCTCATCTATAAAGCATACAGAATTGTTGTGAGGATTAAAACTAATTTACTATACCCATTTCTTGCATTATTTTTCTATAGTATTTGTCTAAATCACTGTATATTCTTTTTTTAAAAAAATATTTTATTTATTTATTTGAGAGAGAACTACAGTGAGAGAGATCACAGAGGGAAAGGGAGAAACAGATTGCCCTCTGAGTGTGGAGCCCAATGGGGCTCACTTCCAGGACCATGAGATCATTACCAGAGCCAAAGGCAGACACTTAACTGACTGAGCCACCCAGGTGCCCCCAAACCATTGTGTATTCTTACCTTGAGTGTTTACTGCCCTCATTTAGTGTTTTGTAAGCATAGTTATTTTTGTCTGTTTATCACTGTAGTGTGGAGCCTAGTGTGTAGAAGGAACTTAATAAAAGGGATGTGAATGAATGAAAAAATGAAATACGATTAATGTGATTTCTAACACATGAATGCAGACTAGTATAATTAGCACAAGGATTACTAACAATCCTTCCAGAACCTTGTAAGGAGGTTAATGTTATTCCCCTGTTAGTCAATAAGGAAACTGAGGCTCAGAGAGGTCACACAGCACAAACTGGTGGGAAAAGGGCTCATTCCACCCCCTCTAAGGTTCAGAACCCACCTCATATCAAAGGTTTTTAATTTTGTAGGAGCCATCAGTGAAAGGATTCTTGGATCCGCTTCCTGAGAGACAGCGCCTGGGAGAAGTGTTTCGGTGCTAACATTCCTGGAGCGCCCTCAGAAGATACCTGTAAGGAGATAAACAGAAGCAGGATAAGGTAGAGCAAAAAGCTAAGCAAAAATATGGTTTTTACTAACGTCTGGACTGAGCCTGACCTCAGGGGGAGCTCTGGAGTGTGAAAGGCGCCGCAGAGCTGTCATGCCTTGAAGTGAAGCGGGTTGGGGGCTGCCGTTTTGCATCCCCGTATCAGCTAGTCAGTGGCTGACTCTTGTCCTCCTCTTTACAGGGTGCTGAAGTTCGCAGGCATCTTCCAGTGAGACAGTTTCTGCCAGTCAAGGACGATTCTCTGGCGAAGGGTGCAATTGTACCTAACAGTAGTCGGCACTAACAGCAATAGGTGATAAATGCATCGGTCCAGTAAGGGGAATCTGGGCAAACACCAGCAGCCTCTCTCCAGGGGAAATCTTAATTGTTCTGCTGTCTCCCATGCGTTCATTTCACGCCAGCTGCTTCCATCCACATTTCCTGAGCCTGTTGCTGCCTAAGATCAACTCATGTGTCTGCTTTGCATTTGGAGAAATAGTGAATCTAATGAAGGAAACAAGGGGGGAATTAATGAAGCATTGTACCAGTAACCACTTTACCATCAAGAGGAATATTTTATGGTTGGTCCTACTTGACCTTGATGCCACAGTCACCAGTCACCGGACTTATGACTTTCCACTGTTATTTTCAGATAACCGACAGCAGAATTATCCCATGTTCCGTACTCGTTGTGCCCCCAATCTGTTTTACCCTATGGAAGTACACTTGGGGCTACTGCTGGATCTTCAATGAATGTTTACCCGGCCTTTTGGGATTCTGCCTAGAACTTACCTACTTATACTTACATCTTTTTTTTTTTTTTTAAGATTTTATTTATTTAGACAGAGAGAGACAGCCAGCGAGAGAGGGAACACAAGCAGGGGGAGTGGGAGGTGAAGAAGCAGGCTCCTAGTGGAGAAGCCTGATGTGGGGCTCGATCCCAGAACGCCAGTATCATGCCTTGAGCGAAAGGCAGATGCTTAAGGACTGCGCCACCCAGGCGCCCCTATACTTACATCTTCTTTGGACTATTTCCTCTGTTAGGAATTCCTCTTTCCCTGTGCACAATTACGTAACATGTTTAGTCTCAGGGGCATTATTCAATCCTTTGGCTCTGCCTGACTCTAAGCCAAGTTCCCCACATCCTGCAGCCAGTGACCTCCAGGGATGACAGCATCTTTTTTTTTTTTCCCCAGAAGCCCAATCACAGTGGCCTCCTTGTGGAGAGAGCACTAATTTATAATTGCAAATATCTATAAAATATTTTGAAATGCAGAGCATTTAGTTATACAGAGAAGGTTAATGCTAGAATTTTAAACCCCTTGAGGACTTTTATTTGCCCATTGCAACCCCCATAAATGTCAATAAAACCACAATCTGCAAATTAGAAAGTGAGAAACTACTTCTTGAGACAGCTGAAGTTTGGGTGAACCCCAGGGAAATGCCTTTACCTGGAGGCCAAATAATCATGGTAAAAGGGCAAGGAACTCTGGTGAGCATTATTCTAATCATTGAGAGCTAGGGGACCATAGATTTAATAAAAATGAATCTTTTATTTTCTAACATCTTACACTAAGGACATTGGTGTTACATTTAAAAATAGTTTTTTAATGGTTCACATATGTAAACCTGCATTTGGATTTCCTGATAAAGAATAATAACAATAACAACAGCAACAAAAATATTAATAATAATAATAGAATAATAATAATAGAAAAAGCAGCCACCACTACCAATTGTGAATCTTGTCTTAGAATAATTTTCCAAACAATAGAAAACAAAACACTGGGCAACAACAACAATGAATAGTAGTAGTAATAATAATATTATAGAAGGAGAAGAAGAAAATAATAACAGAACATAAACCCCCAGCCCTGACTCCTCCGTTGGACTCTGGGAGGCTCTGAGACGCTAGTGCACTTCCACACGGGGACAGCCCGTCCCCGGTCAGGCATGTGCTGGACACTGAGGACACACACGCAAAAAATTCATGAGACATTTTCCTTGTAATTATTGGGCTTAGAGTTTAGGAAAGGGAAGTGGAACATGTGAAAAATTAGGCATTATAAACTGATACATTTGTTATATTGCCCCCCCCGAGGGAGAAGCAGCATGAAGACAATTGTACGTGTGTCAAAGTGAAGAAAGTTTTCATGGAGGAGGCGATTTGAGGTGAATCTTGAAAAACCTCTTTCTTGCTGTCCTTCCAGTTTTTGATTTTGTAAAGCAATGAAGGATTGCTATATGGAAGCAGAAATGTAAATAAGTTAGCTAGCCCTAGAGGTAAAGAAAACAAAAGGCAATGTGTGACACTGGGTAAATATGGCAGGGGTGGTGATGTTTGAGGTGATGACCCACAACACAGAGGCTTTGGGAAAAGAGATCCTACATCAGAGAAGGCATTGGAATGTTCCCTTTCCTTGACGTGGGGAATTACCTCCTAAGAGCTAATGAGTTATGACGGAAGTTATTATTCCTGACAGCACAAGTACAATTAGGACCAAGAATCACAAAATTGCTTATTATTTTACCTTTTGAAGTTATCTAAAAAATGTATTATTTAGCCATAATTCATGTAAGAAACCAACACATTACTATTTGAGAATAGTATGGGCTTTTTTGAAAGCCGATTAGCACTTTCATTAGACAGATAAAGTCCCCTGTGTTCATGGCATTTGCTATCTAGTAAGGGAGACAGAATTAAAAGTTACACAAACACACCCTTACACAGATAGATACCTATAGGCGTTATCTTTTGACATATGACTTATGCTTTAACTCATCAAGATCCTTTTAATAGAGATTCTACCAAATGTGGAACTGTTAGATTCTGTGGGGAATAGAAGAATGAATCAGAAAGAGATTCAACTCTGCAGGACATGTCAGTCCAAGTGGAGCAATAGGGCATAAAACTAATGATAATTCAAAATGTAGGAAGGGTAAGTTCCATAAGAATATAGATTATACTATAGGATTCCTGAGGAGAGAGAGATTACATGTTAGTAAGAGAAATAAGGACATTCTGATGGAGAAATTGGCAAACTACATCTTGAATAGTTGGGATACGTACACAAAGGCATTCAGGTAAAGAGGGAAGAGTGAAGAAGGCAGTGTGTTAGTTTGCTAGGGCTGCTGTAACAAAGTTCTATGCAGAGCATTGAGGGGGCAAGGGGTTAAACCACAGACATTTACTTTACCACAGTTCCGGAGGCTAGAATTCTGAGATCCAAGTGTTGGCAGGGTCAGTTCTCTCCGAGGTCAGTGATGGAGGGATCTGTTCCAGGGTTCTCTCCTTCCATGTGAGTGATTGTCTTCTCCCTGCATTTTCACATTGTCTTCCCTTTCTACATGTCTATGTTCAAATTTCCTCTACTTATAAGATCACCACTTATATGGGATTAGGGCCCACCCTAATGACCTCATCTTAATTATCTCCGTAAAGATCCTATCTCTAAATGCTATCACATTTTGAGGTAATGGGGTTAGGATTTCAACATGTGAAATTTGGGGGAGACATAATTCAGCCTATAACAAGGACCGAGGCAAAGAATTGTGGGATATAGAAAGAGAAGAGTGAGTTTTAGTTTGACTAAAATACTGTTACATAAACTAACATAGAAATCATGCTGGACAAAAGACTGAAACCAGATGGTATAGAGCTTGAATTTCAAGCTGGAGGGTTTGGACTTTGTTCCTCCAGCAGTAGGGAACCAGAAATGAATTTGAGCAGGGGAGTAGCATAATAAATACAAAATTATTGCCTGCTTACGTGTGCCAGACACCATGCTAAGTGTTTTGCCTAATGATCTCATTTTATCATCATCTCATTTTAATCTTTGCAATAATACCTTTAACCAGGTTTTATTAGTCTTGTTTTACAGAGTAGTAAACTAAGCTTAAAAAAAGTTATTATAGTTTATGAATATAGAGCAGAGGATCTAATTTAAGTCTTTATAATCTGGCATCATAGCCAGTGTATCTTAACCTCAGACATTGTAGTTTTCATCTCTAAAATTTCGATTTAACTTCCTTTATGTATCATCAATGGCTCTGCCTCAATTTTGAACATATGGGATATAGTTATAATCACTTTTTTATGTCCTTGTCTGATAATTCTCATGTCTGTGTCAGTTCTGGGTCAGTTTTAAGTGATTGATTTTTCTCCTTATCATGGCTCCTATTTTGTTGCTTCTTTGAATACCTGGTACTCTTTGAGGGGATACCAGACATTGCAACTTTTATGTTGTAGGGTTCTGGATATTATTATAAATATTCTTGATATTTGTTCTGGGATTATAAATCACTTAGAAATGGTTTGATCTTCTTGGGATCTTGTTTTTAAGATCCATTAGGTGAGAGTGGAGCCAGGCTCAGGCCAGGCCTAATGTTCCCCATTTCTGAGGCAAGATCTTTCTCGGTACTCTCCCCCATATATCTAGAGATTTTCCAATCTGGCTGATGGCAACAGGCACTATTCTCCTTGGGTATGAGCTGGATACCATTACCTCTGATCCTTTCCAGTGGTTCTTTCCCTGGCCTCAGGTAGTTTCCTCAGATGTACATACTGACTACTCAAGGGGCCCCTCTGCAGAGCTCTGGAGTCCTGTCTGTACAGATTCCCTGCTCTAGTACTCTGTCCTGCAAACTCTAGACACCTTAATCTACTTAGACTCTCAGGTCCTCTCAACTCAAGTATGCTCTGGACTCCACCTCAGCTCCTCCTCTTCATGCCATAACCTGGAGACTCTCCAAGGCGTTAAGCTGGGACACTTACAGGTCTCACCTCATTTGCTTCTCATTTCCCAGGAATCATTGTCTCTCATTTTCAAATGTCTAGTGTTTGCCAAGTATTGTGTGTTTGTTGTATGTGATTTTCCACATGGAAAGATAGATTGGATCCCTTTCATTTAATCTTGGTCTGAAACAAACATCAACCCAGGGGTTTTAGATTTTAAAAAATCGTTTTCCACAAAAAATTTAAGATGGGGGGTAAAAGAGTAAGGTGGGCAGCAGAGTCCTAAAATTAAAATATACTTAAGACAAATCACCAAGATAAACATAGCGTTAACCATATTAGTGTGAGTAAGAGCGGAGCAAGTAAGGAAGACAGACTTACATGGTCTTTTCTCCCAGGAGCAGGAGGGGAATAAAATAATGCTTCATTACTATTGCTGCTGAACAGCAAGACTTCTAGGATACTGGGAATCCCATCCCACTCTGCTCTAGAACTAGTCTTCTGAAGAGGAATCCTTCTTTCCTTCCCTATCTGAGCCCAGGTTGGTCTGACAGCCATGCTGTCCTTATCTTCTCCCTCTTCCTTGTAGTGAAAACACCACTCTAAGTGGACAGGGCACCTGATATTATTTTAGTTGCTATTTAAGGTGCTTTCATATCCTCACCTTCCTGTTGCTAATATGCTAAAATGAATTTCAATATCCCTTCAGTATCTGCTAGAATCCCACTTTGAATATGACCCTCCTTAAGAAAGACACCATAGAAACTTGGTGGGCATTTGTTTCATACCCTAGAAGAATGGACTTCATGGACACAATCTTGAAGAACGATGTGTAAATTGTGTTTTAAAAATTGAATTACATTTTAAATATATTAGTGGATCTTGGATTTCAAAACATAATTTTAATGTCTGTTTGTACAGACTCATTACATCTGACTTACCACTGAGGAAATACAGCATTTTGTTAACGTAGCATTTCTGGTCTCCATATAACCCTGCCCGCAGATCAAATGTCTGCTGTAATTCTTATTAGTAATTTTCATAATAAAGATTAGACACAGCTAGATAAACTACATATCTACCTCACTATTTGTTATGATTTAGAAATCCTCTAATGGGAGGTATTATTTGAATTATAATTAACATTGAAGTCTGAACCTTATTTTATTTTTCACTTGAATGAAGTTAAATTGAACGAGAACTACATCTTGCTCAATCACATAATTATAATTTCTGATAACACTTCACATATGAATCATGTAAACACAGGAAAGTGTCAAGTTGATAGCTTAAATATCTGAAATCTGGGGAAAACATTTTATTTCATTTTATTTCATTTATTTCCCTACTTATAATACACTAAGTCAGGATTAATTGAATTCTAATGCATATAGTTAATAATATATAATTGATAGATATTGATAGAAATAACATATTAGACATTTGCTTTCTCTATTTGATGTTGATTATGTTAATAGACAGGATAGATCTGATATATATCAACGTTTGAATGATTAAAATGAAAATTCTTTAACTTTACACAACTTGGCAATAATGCCTCAGTTTACTTCCGTCATTGATTTTAGTGTGTTCTACTCAATTAAGAGAATATTTTGGAAGCCTTTGAGCTACTCTTTTATCTAATATATTCCTTTTAAATATGAAAATTTTTATGCTTTATTTTAATGTATAAACAAGACTCGAAACTGCCCAACAGAAATCTTGTTCACACGCATGATACTGAAAGTGAAGAAATGATTTTTTTTGCCTGTTAACTTGTATATTCTTTTATTTCTGGAGGCTAGGTTAATTGTGATATATCGACAAAATAAAAGCTGCACAATTTGTCTCATTCTTTTATTGTCATGGTTTTTAAAATGTCACACCACAGACAAAGGTATGTGTTAAGAAAGTAATCTTGTATAGATGCCCCCGAATAGAAAAAAAGCAAACGCACTCTACTTGCTAATGCTTTTACTCCCCTCCCCGCCCCCCCGCCGCTCCNCGCCCCCGCCTGTCTTCCCTGTCCTTCTTGAAAATGAATGATTGAATAGAATGGCCTACCCGTAGAGTCCATTTCTCTTTGTGCCTTGTTCAATGTGAAGATCGGACAGCCTGAAGCAATATCTCCTTTAGAAAACAGGGAATTATTTAGAGAGTGCATCCATCCTGTGATTGCAAGGGAGGATTCCAGGGTTTTGTAAAGGCAAAAATAATGCTTTCAAATCCACACCAATGTCATTCAAAGCGCAAAGCTAAGTGGAAAAAAAAATTAAGCAGCCCACGACTTTTAGATTTTAGGCTGAAAGTGCTATATAAGCTGAAATTTGCATTTTCATTACCTACTTAATAGTCATCCAAACTAATAAAATAGAGCACATAGAAGAATAAAAAAGATAGATATGATTTTTATACTTAGTAAATAATAGCTGAGACAGAAGAAAACTGCTAACATGTTAATATTTTTATAAAGTTACAATATTATTAATTCATAGCAATTTAGTAAATAAAAACCATTTTTTAAATCATCAAATTCTCTTCTTCAGTTCATGCTTTCACTTAACCAGATTTTTGAAAGGCCGTTATCAAATTTTGTCAGGGCCTTGGTGGTTCATACTATTTCTTTAAGTTAAATGCAAGGTTTCTTAGGACCCAAATGAATACAAACATGACAAAGGCAAGACTAATTCAGGAGGTTTGTTTTAAACAGCACATGTGCTACGGATTTGAGGAACAGGTATGGGGTATGAGAATTACATTCAGCCGCAGGCTTGGTACAGCAGGTCTATTCATTTTCCTGGGCACGCAGAAAACCCGGGCAGGCCAAGCAAAAGCAAGGGGCTTTAGCATAAAATTAGAGGGCTCTCTCTAAGGAGAAAAAATTGAAGCAAGAAAAAAAAAAATGTTGAGAACGGGTAGAAGAGAAAAAGTCAAGAATTAAGGGGAATATAACTCTTTCCAAAGAAATCATCCTCGAGATTAGTAATTTCTCTAAATATTGATGCTCTTGAAAATGAAAGTGCATAATAAATGATTCAAAGGACACCTGAAACTCTCAGGCACATATTTTAATATCAGGTAGGAAGAAAAAGGTAGACTTTTGAGCGTGAAAAATATTTTTATTAAAAAAATATGGTTTGTCCACGAGGCAGGTTTCTTGAAGCTCTCCGAGTTCACTGCACATCCTCAGCAATTCCGTGGGCTCTGCGGCAGAATCATCGTAAATCAATGAGAGGATGGCTTGAGCCGGGGGGACTTAGCTGGCTGGCTTCCCTATGAGGCGATGCAGAGCCCTTCCGTTCGGACACCAGGAAACCTGTTACGGGTCCACATGCGGGTCCACATGCGTGCTCGTCTGAGACACACCTATGTCCAGGCAGGGACGGCTTTGGCTACGTCATGGTAGTTTTCCCTGTATTTTTTCTGCCTGACTGAAGGAAAATTTCTTCTAGCCAAATCCTTTCTCCTTTCGGTCAGCGACCCCTGATTTAATCCCTAGTCGTCTGGACCAGACTCTGTGCTGTAGACGACAATTAATATTATCAGCTCCAGGACAACAAGCATTCAAATTTGACTGGAAGGGAGTGGAGGAAATCTATTCCCGAAATCATAGATAAAATCAGAATTCTCTGATGGAATCCACCAGGGGGCAGCTCTCTGGTGATAAGCTCACAGCATTTGCCTCAGAGCCTGTAGCCTGCAGAAGTATTTCCAAAGACGATGACTAACCTGTCCTTGTCACACGTCCATCTAACCATTAGAAATCCTGCCCCGCATTCTGTTTTATGTAGCATCACATATACTAGGGAAGGTTCTTACAGGAAAGTAAACGTGGCTATTAGAGGAATTTTAGTCTCAAGAAGCTGAAAGACTGTTCTTAAAAGCCACACAAATGCGAAGCTATTAAATAAAAGCATCGAACCTCTTTAGCTGGATAATGTTTTTATTATTATTATTATTTCCTGGAAGGAACTGACATTATCCTGCAAATGAAGAGCTTTAAAGGAAAAAAAAATTACAATCCAAATAAAGAAAACCTGAAAAAGACACTTTTTAAATAACAATTATCATAAAGAGAGCAGTGGCTCTTTCGATGGCACTGAATCATATTCAACAGTGGCTAACATTTAACAAATTTTACTGGGTTATACACTAAAATCGAAGAGGTAGTGAGAAGACTTGCACACCAGAACGTCATAGGAAATCAGAAAGTCAAAGCAGGAGCAAAGCACATGGTTCTGTATCAAATGCATTAACAATATCTCCCATACCCATACTATGGCTTATCTACTTTATGATAATAAACCATTTTACAATGTTCTCTCCTAACAATATTGCCACGTTTGATTTAGAATGGCATTGAATAAAACTTGCTTTTGCATTGAGAAGCTTGTATATTCTGAGAAGACCCTGACAATACACTATTAGTCAAGTACAATATCTGTGCTAGCAAAAGTTCTTATTTTTAAAACATACAGAAAAGTGGCAACAACTCTCAGCAAGGTGTTGAGAGGGACGTAGAAGGGGATGGGGTGGAGAAATGACTGAAACTCTCTTCAAATTAACACAATTAATAATGTAGTTAATGGGTGGCAAACATTTCTGGACAAGCCTAAAAAAACATAATTATCAGCATGGATTTTCTATTCTATTTTACTAAATAATAATTCTAGTTAGCATGTATCTAAATTAATAGAAATATAGCTTGGAACAAACTGTTCGTATTCCTAATTCTGAAGTGTGGTTGACCCCTAGTTGGCTACTGTGGAAAAACATGAAAATAACCAGGCTCCACTGTCCTAGCAACTCTGTAGCAAATCCCATTCTTCCTGTTATTAAAACTAAAGAGTTCTTATACATCTCCCAGACTATCTTCATCAAAAGTTAATATTAGGATACAGGGAAGGCCATGGTGGCAAGGTGTCCTGAAAGAGAGTGCTTAAACAAGATAAACATGTATTAATTTCTTTATGATGAAACTCTCCAGGCAGATGATTTAGGGTTGGCAAAGGACCCAGAGGAGTCAGATGTAAAACTCTTCCATTTCTTTGGCTCTGACATTTCTTGGCCATAATGTCATTGATTTGGTTGAAATTGGTCACAATGTCCACCTTACAGCCCATAGGAAGGATGAAAGAATAAAGAAATAATCTGTATGCTCCTTTACTTTTAAAGGTATGACTCAGAGTTTGCACACTTCAATCCTGCTTGTATACCATTGGCCAGAAATGGACATGTGACTCTACCCGACAAGAATGGAGATTGGAAATATTATGGTTAGCTGGATAGCCATGTACTCCATCACAGTACCTATTTTTATAGATAGGAAGAAAAATGAATTTTGGTTAAGGCAATTGGCAATTTCTGCCACAAGTGTTCATAGACTGAAGGTACAGAAATAGTAATCAGGTAGACATGGGAGACTCTATTTTAGCAATTCAAAATTCCTTATAAGATTTTATGTAGACTCAAGCTTTACATAAATAATAGCTGCTTTTGCTAGAGAAATGACTATGAAATTTTCTGGATTTTAAACCCAAATTGAACATGTTCACTGGAGAGTTTGCTGCTACCCCTCATGCCTCCATAAGGGTTTCTTTTTATACCTTTCAATATTTCTAATTTCATCTTGCAGGTTTATGATTTTTCATTTTTAATTTGTTTTCAATCAGTTATAGTAACTCCATTCTTTTTATAATACTGAGAATATGAAATCACCTTAATGACCAAATGTTGCAGAGTTACTTATAACTAACTATATGCCCAAAGATAATAATACAGAAATAGATACACATCATCCAAAATATTTCCAAGGCCAGGGGCGCCTGGGTGGTGCAGTCGTTAAGCGTCTGCCTTCAGCTCAGGGCGTGATCCCGGAGTCCTGGGATGGAGCCCCGCATTGGGCTTCTCCGCTGGGAGCCTGCTTCTTCCTCTCCCACTCCCCCTGCTTGTGTTCCCTCTCGCTGGCTGTGTCTCTCTCTGTAAAATAAATAAATAAAATCTTAAAAAAAAAAAGAATATATTTAAAAATAAAAAATATTTCCAAGGCCAGCTTTTTAAGTGAGTTATTTGAAATTTTCAAGAAACAAACAATGCTAGTGCTATGTAAACTATTATAGAGCAGGGAAAATGGACAACTCAAATGCCAGGTTCATTTTAGAACAGAAGTTCCTCACACATGTCCTGTTGTTTTTTGTACACTCCTATCCTAAGACATTGCCTTAACCATGCTGGACACTCAATAAAACTCTGAAAGTCACTGATCATGTGAATAATTTATTGTTTTAAAGTTATTTTAAAAATCCAAAGGGTGGGGCGCCTGGGTGGCTCAGTTGGTTAAACAGTTAAATGTCCACCTTTAGCTCAGGTCATGATCCCAGGGTCCTGGGATGGAGCCCTGCATCGGGCTCCCTCCCTCCTGCTTCTCCCTCTCCCTCTTCCCCTGCTTGTGATCTCTCTCTGTCAAATAAATAAATAAAATCTTAAAAAAAATGAATAAAACAAAATCCAAAATATGTGTTTAGGAATTACGATAGCAGTGAATTTTTCAGTCTTGCTGAATGGGTATGCATTCTAGTAGAGCGTGTTAGTTCTTTTTAGGTTATGACTTTCTCCTGTTCACTGAAAAACTACGCCAGCTTAGTGATTTAGAATGGGACTACTTCTTATAGTTCAAAAATTACCATCCAAATGTTATATAATCACAATATTATTTCTAAAAGCATAAAAGTATTTATCATTTTATTGGTCATAAACTTATGATTGATTAACTTATATTAAACCAAGCATAAAACAAAACATAAAGGAGAAGTAGACTGTCTCTTTTTGTTAGATTTGTACTAAATTTATTTTCTTACACATATGGATGTCTGCTGAGACATCCATATTTGAACCTCATTACGACTCACTACTCTGCTAAGAGCTACGAGGTCCGAGAGGCCTGGTTTATCTTATCCTGATTAGCAGAACATTTTATCCGCTTTACCAAAAACCAACTGGATAGGCCATTCTTCTGAAACAAATCCTTTAAAAAAGTATCGTCCTTATCTTCTGTAAGCTTCATTTTGGAACCATTGTCTTCTGTCTGGTAACCTTAAGTAACTAACCTTCCCTTATAAGTTAGAACGAATCCCCCATTTGCCTTACTTTGACTTTTTGAGGTCCTGTTATATCTGGAATAGTGTGTCAGTGTACCTCACACCTCATGTTATATCTTTTACAGTTGATTGGAAGACTTATAATTCCTTTTAAATAAATAAAATGGGTAAATAATTCATCCACATACAAACCAACTTAAAGCAATATTTTGCAAGTAGAAAATCCATTCAAAACTAATGTATGTGTGTTTTATATTTCTTATAACTTTTTAAAACACTCTTTGTGACTTATATCATTATTCTTTTACAACAACAATAGCAACATAAAAAAATGTACGAAGAAGATATTTATTTTCCTTGCTTTGGAGAGAAAGCATTTGAGGTACGACAAATTTAATAATGAGATTAAGACTCTGGAATGAATCAAGGCAGTGCTTGTATTAGGACTTAGGTCTTCGATTATGACCTTGTAGATCGTTCCACTAGATTGATAATCTCCATTTTTTCCATGTCTTTTTAAGTAAAAATCTAATTCAGTGTTTACCCCTAATGTATGCATATTTATTTATTTACAAGATACATGCAGGTACTATTACGTTAATTCAGTTTATACATTTTATTGGAAAACAAAAGAAATGCAAAGGAATGGACGAAATGGAAGAAAAAACTTTCAAAAATTTTTACATATCCTAATGGGTCATAAGCTCCTCCCTCTAGGTGGATTCTAGTAACCTCTCTGGAGTCCTAACCACCATCTCACGCTGAGTTAAGGCATTTCAAGTCTAAACTACTAGTACAGTTTACTGATATCTGCAAGTACCAGATAAGAAAATGGGTATCCATTATTATGAAAATATGTTCTCCCCTTTGTTTGCTTCTCTTTTGCATCTCTTCATTTATCCCTTTACTTTTTTATCATCATGAAACAGTCGTATTCTTCCTGAGGCAGAAAGAACAACAAACACTAAAGGAGCAGCTTGAAAACGTGTTCTCATGGCCCATTTCCTAATGCTTTTTCCTCCAAATCACCTTGCTCTGAAAGATCTTGTTGGTCTTTCTGGTTCTCTGAGATCAAAAGAGGTAGTGCTTGTCTTTGACCAGAAGTAACAGAGTGGGAAGTTCACCTAATGATAAGTGAACGCCCTCCACACAGCAGAAGGACAGCTGAGCGTCGGGCAGCTGCTGTTGCAATGTTCAGCCTCCACACTTTCCAGCAAAAAGTGCTTACAGAACAACTGTCCAAAGTGCTGGATGAGGCCATTAGTGGCTAGCTTGTATAGTGCAAAATGAATGTATTTCACTCCATTTGAGCTAAGAAAGGTTTGGAGCTTCAGTGACATAAATTGGGCTCCATTATCACTTAGCAGCCCTTCTGGAATTCCATATCCAGTGAATAGTGTTTTAGTTTGGACTGGAGAGAGAGAATTTCATAATGGCCTATGGCCATTTTCAAGAGGTAATAAGAGTACTAATGACTATATGCAGAATTTAGGAAGGCCACTTTCCACCTTTGCAATTTGTTTGGCTCATATAAGAATTTCAAAGATATTTATGTTCTACCCATGTTACATTAGAAAATTATTCTTCAGTTGATACTACCTACAAATCGATCCTAATGTAATTATAGGCCTAACCATTTCTGGTTTTGTTTTCCGATTTCTCAATAACCCTTTGTAAGGCTCCCAATCCCTCCCATCCACTTTCTTCAGTGAATAATTCGTATGTTTGAAAGAATATAAGTAGATTCCACACGTATTTGTTAGGCTGATTCAACTGGAAATATAATACTTCAGTTTCGTAATCATCTGCGTGTATATTATAGAACCATAATCGTGGAAGAAAACCCCCAACACCATATTGTTTTATTTCCCTGCATGCATAATCATGTATAACTAAGCATGAACTTTCTCCTCACTTTAGTATATGTCATTTCCAAGACCTCTAGGTAAAATTTCAAATATTTTGTTGTAACATTTCCTTAATTTTTATGCATATTTACATTTATCCTCATTGGGAAACTAAACAAAAAAAGTCATGCTTTAAGTTTATCTCAGCCAGTTTCTCCTTTCTTTCATTAATTCCATTCCTCTCCTGAACACTTTATATGTTGATTTGTTTCAATATCACTGCTGTCTTAGTCTTTGGCGGACAATGCTATTTATTCTTCTTAGATAGCATTAGATTTAACGCTGATTCCTAAATCCTTTCTAGAGATCTTTTTCCAGTCATTGCCAAGTCTGTCTAAAAGTCATTCACCATGGCACAATCAGAATCAAATATAGTAGTACACTTTTAACAATATTTTTTCTCCGAAAGATGCTGTCATTGCTTTTCAAAACATGTACTTTCACTATTACTAGTGGCTTATTGAGTATAATTTCCACATTTCATCTTCCTTTGCCCTTTAACTCCCACTTCCTGTTTTCTCTCAGTGATCTTTATAATACCCTTGTGTCCCAATGCATAAGTTTCTATTTTTATGAGTATAGACAATCTTCAACATTTTCTTGCACCTAAGTTACCTAGATTCAATATTTTAATTTTACTTTGAACCTCAACTCCTCCATATTTTTTACAATATTCCTTATATATACCAATTTTTCCTTTTCCATTTTGTCATGAGTTTTCAGCAAAGTTTATATTCACAATATTTTTATAAGGTGGGCATCTAGAATTTAAAATCTATTTCCATGGTTGACAGGTTGGGACAACAACAAAAATGCACTATGTTAAAAAATAATTCTGTCTCTTACAACTACTCAGCTTCCTCCATAAAGAGATATTTGGATTACTTTTTGTTTTTGCTCATTTTGCTGCAAAATATAGACAAATTTAAAAGTCAAGGCTTCTTGCTATGACTGAGGAGATCAGCAAGTCCTCTCTCCAAAGAGCAACTGTATATTGTCACAAAATTGACAAAAGCTATTATTTCATTGCTCTGGAAATTAACCAAAGGCATAGAGATGGAGAAGTATTTATGCTTGGAAAACTGCTGAGCTTTGGAAAAGAGCAGAGACAGTCTGTGCTATTCCCCCACTTCAGTGTGGTGCTTATATCAGGACTGCAAAGCTGTGCAGATTGACAATTTTTCTATTTGGAACATTGCATGATATCCATTTCCATCAGCATTATTAGTGGAAGTGACTTGTTGAAGGCAGGCAAACAGGTGAGAGCCAATTGCTTGGCTCTACTAGCCTCACACTGTGGATGAGATTGAGCAAACATGTTTCTGGCTGAAGCTGTGCATGTGTCCAGCTGACACCAGAGTAGGCCCACCCTATTCAAACACTCTTGGTTAACCCTGTGACCACATACATTTATATAGGAGACTTGAAAGTGATCAGAGGGCAGAGTAAAATTTAGGCAACTTGAAAATGGCCTAACCATTCAATGTGTTCTCCTACCTACACGCAGGTCTTTCTGCAGAGGACAGAAACCTTACTTTCAACTTCTGCAGAATCACTGGATAACCACCAAGTTACATAGACACAGGGGCATCTTCTGTGAATCCATGTTCAAACAAACAAACAAACAAACAAAAAAGCAAATCTGAAGAGAGATGAGTAGCCACACAGTACAATGGAGACAGATGCCACAGGTTGTATCCTCATGAGTTCCAAAAACAAGAATAAAGAAATATATGGTAAAAAACTAATCACTACCACTTGAGGCAAAATATAAAAATCTGGAGTTGCTACAATATATAATCTAATACATTGATGATAGATAGATAGGTGGATAAATTGACAATCGGGTAGTTATAAATATTATTGTTATTTTTTATAGATAGATATTACCTGTAAAAAATGGTATTGCTAGTTTCATTATGAGAGATGTAAAGAAACAGGAAACTGTGACACATTGACGAGGAATTAAAAAAACAGTTGATAGAAACTGACCTTGAGTATCCATGCATACTGGGTTTAGCAGAAAAAGACTTCAAATGTGTTAATTTAATCTATTCAAGGAAATAAAGGAAACCATGTTAAAAATTGAAGAAAAAATATGACAACAACAATAAATCAACAAATAAAAATTTCAACAAGGATATATGAGTTATGAAAAAAACCAAATAGCAATTCTGGAGTTAAAGAATTGAAAAACTGAACTGAAAAACATAGATGAAAAGAGGTTCAACAGCATATTCCAGATGGCAAAAGAAAATATCAGTGAGAAAATAATGGACAAGGTCATCCCAAATTTGACAAAAAATATTAATCAACAGATATCAACAGGACCAATACAAAAACAGTCATATCAAGGTACACTATCATCTATTTTTTAAAATCCAAATACAACAAGAACATCTTGAAAGCAGCAAGACAAAAAACAACTCATTTTACACAGGAGAGCACAATGAAATCAATGACATAGCTGATCTACCATCAGAATTAAATGGAGTCTAGAAGGCAGTGGAATGACAGAATAAAAGTACAAAAAGAGAAAACAAAAAAATAAAAAACGGTTAGCCAAGGATCCTATATCCAGCAAATCTATGCTTTCAATTTAAGGCAAAAGAAAGTCATTCCAAGAAAGCAAAGACTGGGGCTATTTGTTGTTAAGTAGGGTTGCCCCCAGTGAATCCTGGAGAAAGTCCTCCAGGAGGAAAGGAAGTGACACCGGAAGATCACTAGGGTTCTTTGAAAAAAATGAAGACTATCATAAATGGTAACTACAGGCTAACATAAAAGATTCTAAAAATGAATTTTTATCATTTCTTTTTAGAGTTTTTTAAAAAGACATCAGATTGTATAAGCAATTATAATAATACTATGTTGTGTTATCAAATATATAGACCCAATGTGTGATTGTCATGGTGCAAAGGAGGAAATGGATCTTTACTGCAGCAAAGTTATTAAAGGTATTAATCCCCTTCTTTTTCTTCCTTTGAAGGTGATTGATTGCCAGAGAAGCGGAGTTCTGGCGCTGAGGAGGAGGAGAGAGAAATATTTAGCTTTTCTCTTATGGTTCAACGGTTTCAGCTCTGAAAAGTATGTGAATAAATATATGCAATATGTTTTGAGTTTATATTCTTAATTCAGTATTTTTAAATCAGAATATATTTCCTCCAATGTTAAAGGAAACCCTCCCTAGAGACAGAAAGAAAAAAGAAGCATGCAGTTAAACAAAAGTACCTTTCTAATCAATCTGTATTCTTCAGGAATTTTTATTTTGAATATCTAAATTTAGATTATTTGTGTAATTTCCCCAAACACATAGCAGTTTTTCATACAAACCTATCTTCTTACAGTTGGAACGTTATTGTAAGAGAGTTCGGATTCCTTAAACATAACTGTTATTTTAGACTTTTATATTTACTGATCTGAAAGAAATGTCCTTATTCATTATTTTTTAACATAGATTTCCTGTTACTTTTTTCCTCCAGTAGCTAAAAATATATGGAGAATACATTGATGTCAGAATCTCTAAAAGCTAAGCTTCCTAGTTACTTGAAGCTTAATACATAGTGAGATGCTTTTTCTTTAAGAATCTATCCTCCATTTGAAGATTTTTTTTTCCTTAAATCATGTTCCCATCTGCACAGAAAGGTAGGGTTGCTTGGCCTGGATAATGTTGTGTGGAGAGTAGTAGGTTGACCATGTATTTCTTTGCTGGTGATCTAATACAATCACTCAACCTATGAGAGGCAAAGCGTAAGTACTGTACCCTGGGAAAAGTCATCACTTTGAAATTTCAAGCTGCAAACAGTAGAGAGAGCAAAAGGCAGGTTACACAGTTCCTCTAAATCCTGATTTTCAGGGTTATAGGTAACAAGACGAGGAGCCAGATAACACTACATCCCAAATTTAGTTTTCTCTGATTCTAATTTAGAAGGAATAGATGAAGCTAATGATAAGGAGAGGTGCAAGAATCTGTATTGTGAAAATATTCGTACTGAGTCTACTGCCATCTGGAATTCCCTCCAGTGCAAAAGAAAAATACAGTTTTGTTTTTAAAGACATCATATCAGACTGCATGGTGTATTGAGAATGACATGGCCATAGAAATCAGTATAATGAATTCAATATTTAACCTTTCCTTCTTCCCTCCCTCCCTCTCTCTCTCCTCTCCTCTTCCTTCCTTTCTTTCCTTTCTTCCTTCGTGGTTGAAAGGACATTTCTTTCTTTCTGTTTGCTAATGGTATTTCCAACACTCTGTCAGTTGGGATCTAGACCAGTCTCATTTCATTCTAGTATTAATTCTCTGAAATAAACACACACACAGATAATATGTAAACACCAAATACAGTTCAAGAGAAGCTACTTTTACTAAGATGATACACAGGAAATATATATTTTAAAAACGGATTTCAGTAAAAAGAAAAAAAACCACATTTGCTTTAGGAGCTTAACATGGTAGGATAAAAATGACCTTAAGAAATATAATCTGTACAACAAAAGAAGAGGAAATAAGATGAGATGTTGCTAGGCAGATATGCCTACCAATGTGAATAGAGAACCACTGGATACAGCGATTAAAAGACTTGGTTCTCTCCATATAAATTTAATAGCGAGAAAAAAACCCCAAAATAATACTGCTTTGCCGTTATGGTGGTGATGTTATTTTATTATTGTTGCCAAGGGCAATCAGGGAAGTGTATTTTTAGAAGTGAAAACTGAGTTTTAAATAAAGAGAGGGGCGCCTGGGTGGCACAGCGGTTAAGAGTCTGCCTTCGGCTCAGGGCGTGATCCCGGCGTTATGGGATCGAGCCCCACATCAGGCTCCTCTGCTATGAGCCTGCTTCTTCCTCTCCCACTCCTACTGCTTGTGTTCCTTCTCTTGCTGGCTGTCTCTATCTCTGTCAAATAAATAAATAAAATCTTAAAAAAAAAAATAGAGACATTATCTTAGAATGTAAAAAAAAAAAAATCAAAGCCATACATATTAAAAGAAGGTTGTAGATATAAATATTGATAATACATAATTACATTATAACTGATAAGAAATTATATAAGAATTATTATATTGAAAAGATAATTTAAAAATCAGACTGAAATATTTCCTGAATAAGGATTTTATAAAAATTCTATTACATTCCTGAAAAAGAGAACACACTATTAAAAGACATAAAATTACACATATGCTAGCCATAACTTTCCAATTTGATAAAGATAGAAAACACCCAAATATCCAAAGCAGAAAAAGAGCTACTTAAAATTTAAAAAAAAAAGGCTTCTGTTAGACTTCACTCATAAGAGTGAATTTCATATAAAATCATTTGACAAAGCTCAAGGACAGACTTTGAACATAAAATTCTATACCCAGCCAAGTTGTCATGCATAGTTATGTAAAATTTACAGGAAGTTGTTTACAAATATGATAAATTTCTATGTTACTTTTTCTGAATAAATTATTAGAGAATACACTCTAGCCTATCAAGTGATTAATAAAAATTAAGGACATGAGAGAGCAGGAATTCTGTAGAATAGGAAATGTTGGTGAGGGCCGATACTAGTTAACTATTCAGATGGAAATCCAAATAATTGTTGCAGCTCTAGCTATAAAACTAGATGCAGAAGGACTATGGTAATTATTTAAATACAATTATGCTAATGGAATTGTACCAACGATTTAAAATATTTTCCTAGAGTAGATTAAGAAAGCCTGAGAATTTGAAGAGAAGAGGAACATTAATTCTTCCTCTTTCAGAGTGGAAAGTAAAATTTTATTATTTAATTCTGGACTTTGATTATTTGGAAAGATTTAGTTCAACTTTTTAAAGGACGGCTTATAGTTACTTTCCAAAATACAACAGAAGATACAGCAAATAAAGTATGTGTCACGTGACAGAATATGAAACAAATGTCACATTAAAGAAATATGAGAGTAAAAAGAATAACATAGGAATAGAAGCAATACATCACTTGCTATTTTTGGTAATTAATTTAACTAATACTTATTCAATTATAATGAGTAAATACTTTCTGGGTTTTTTGGCTTTGAAAAAGAAAAAAAAAATCCTTACCATCTTGGAGCTTTAATTCAAGAAACAGAGTGGAAGTTTGAATATAAATGTTATACATATAATTTTATTAAAAAGAATATTCTCTTATTGGGATCAGAAGCAAAATTATGGATAGATGAAATGATTATAACATCTTTATATTAACCTAAAATATTCCTACAACTTTCTACTAACTCTATTTCATTGGCACTTTTTTTTTTTTAAAGATTTTATTTATTTATTTGACAGAGAGAGAGACAGCCAGCGAGAGAGGGAACACAAGCAGGGGGAGTGGGAGAGGAAGAAGCAGGCTCATAGCGGAGGAGCCTGATGTGGGGCTCGATCCCATAACGCCGGGATCACACCCTGAGCCGAAGGCAGACGCTTAACCACTACGCCACCCAGGTGCCCCTCATTGGCACTTTTTTTTTTTTTTGCCTTTAACTAAAACATGCCACACATATTTATAGTAGGTTGAATAGTGCAGAGACAGGAGGCCAAATAAAGATGAAAGCAGCAATTGGGGTGATGAATCTAAAGCCAAGGGACACTAAGGATTGTCAGAAGCCGCCAGAAACTAGTAGAGAGAAGTGTGGAACAGATTCTTCCCTATAACCTCAGCGGTGGTACAGTCCTGCCAGGACTGTGATCTCAGATTTCTAGTCCTCAGAACTGCAAGAGAATAAATTTCTATATTTTTAAGCCAGCCAGTTTGTGATATTTTGTTACAGCTGCACCATAAGGCAAATACGCTTATGTAATTTTAAATGAAAAAATGGTGAACAATAAAGTCAGTAGTGAAAAGTCAATGAAATTGTGGTTCTTCTCCTCAGGAATATTACAATACTTCTTCTGAGGCATCAAATACCTTCCAAATACTTTTTTTAGTGTCACTTCTTAACTAATTTTCCTTAGATTTTGTGTAGTCTATTACATAAACTATAATCCTATATGGTAAGCAATTCCCAAAAATATCCAGCTCAACTTCTTCCCTCCCAAAACCATTTTTTTTAAGATTGTATTTATTTATTTATTTATTTGAGAGAATGAGTCAGATGGGGAGAAGGAGCAGAGGGGGAGGGAGGGGAGTCTCAGGCAGACTCCGTGCTAAGTGTGGATCTCCACGTGGCTCAGTCCCACAACCCTGAGACCCCTTGTCTTCTGATGGCCATCAGTGACACAGAAGAGAGAGAGCTCTGTAGTCTCCACAAACTGCTTCAGATCTTTGGGAGTCTTCAGCACGGAGTAATGCTCTGAAGCAAAGAATACTGACAGAGTTCAGCAGTTTTAGACAGAGGCAAGGGACAGTGACAAGAATCAGCCCAGAGTACAAGGTCATGTTACAGGCTTAGCCTCTTTAGGAAGAGACCTAGAGTGGCAAGTACAAAATGGGCAGAAATTAAAGGCAATCCAGGAAGGAACTGGTATATTCACAGTTTTGCTTACACAGCTGCAGATGTAGAAATACCCTTATTAAATAAATATGATGAGCAAACCCTCTAGGTAAGAGTGGATTTCCTTCTTACTGTCTGAGCTCGAGAGAAAGAGAGAGAGAGTATGTGCATTGGGCGGTGGTTGGGGGTCAGGCAGAGGGAGAGGGAGAAAGAGTCTTAAGCAGACGCTGCACTGAGAATGGAGCCGGACAGGGGGCTCGATCTCAGGACCCCAAGATCCTGACCTGAGCTGAGACCAAGAGTTGGACACTTAACTGACTGTTCCACCCAGGTGCTCCAAGAATGGATTTCTATCCTAACTTAAGGAAATTGTCTAAAACTGTGTTTTTCAAAATATATTCCAATGAGTATGAATATAATGACATTTTCTGTTAAACTAAAGGGGGCAAGACTGCATTTTTATTTGGGAATACATGTCATATCATAAACCTTTTGAGATTATCAGATGAATTTTAGCATTTTCAAGACTTTTTGCATTGTGTTGCTCAGCCTTCTTGATCCACCGAGGGCCTCTTCTGCTGCCATTTCCAGCTTTTTCCTCCTCAAGTAACTTATCCAGAATAAGGGGCACACTTTGGGTAATGCTAGTCTGAGACTACAAGCATAATTATGTATCAGAGCTCTTCTATAATCTACTTTCTGTATATTTTATAAAAATCTAATAATGCAAGCTTTATGATTTAATTATTTAGAGATAAACTCTAGATATTAATATTTAGGTAGTAAGACTGAACCTTGGCTGTTGAACACAATACGGCCAGTATCAATGAATTAATTTGGAATTGAAAAACTGCTTTGGGGGGCGCCTGGGTGGCACAGCGGTTAAGCGTCTGCCTTCGGCTCAGGGCGTGATCCCGGTGTTATGGGATCGAGCCCCACATCAGGCTCTTCCGCTATGAGCCTGCTTCTTCCTCTCCCACTCCCCCTGCTTGTGTTCCCTCTCTCGCTGGCTGTCTCTATCTCTGTCGAATAAAGAAATTAAAAAAAAAATCTGAAAAACTGCTTTGGATGTAAAAATTATCCAAATGCTACCAGGTGGAAATTACTTTGAACATATTCATCCTAAAACCCCTGAAAATACTCCTATAATGCCTGTCAATGAAATATATCTTTAAAAGGATGCTTTTCTCTCAAGGATGGCCAAAAACATTATTAAAATGAAAGATAAACATAAATAAAATTGCTACCACCCATAGTGAAGAGCTTTCTTTTCCAAAATATGTGGCTAGAATCATAAACTCTACAAAATTGCACAGCAATTCTGTCACCGTATTGACAAAAAAAAAAAAAAGGGAAAAAGCAAACCAACAATTGTGGTGCATAGCAACGGTAAGGAGATGGAAAAAAATCATTTAGGATAATTGCAAAAAGACATCTAGCTCATGATTATAAGGTTTCTGTTGGAAAGGGCTCTAAGTCATACTACCTAAAAATCTAGAATAATCCTAACAAAACAAGAAAAAAGTTACACAAGGGCAGAAATTGGAAGAACCATATCGAACTGAATAGATTCCATAACTTATTCTGTTAATGTCACGGGTACCTCCCTGTCTTGCTATAAATATCATCTGCTTCCTTCTCTCCTTAATGGTCAAAATCTTTGTGCTTTCTCTGTACCTCATATGTGACAGTAAGAATTTCAGCAAGCATTCTGGCCATATTGTAACATTGTTACAGAGTCAGGGGAAATGTGAAGTTAATCTCAGAATCATGTGATTTCAGAGCTACAGAGACTAGAGCACCGCTTAATTCGTTCCTTGAGAAACGCTGAGGAAAAAGAACGAATCACAACATGCCAGGGTTGAGGATGGGGCTGGAGATGTGAAGATTCACTGGTGCCCAGATATCCGTGTGAAACGTACAAATTACAGTTTATAATTTCTTGTGAGGAAATGATCGTATTTCTTGGATGGAGTGCTCCATCCAAAGATCATTGACAGCAGGACCAGTGTGTGGCTAGTGTTTCTTTAGGGCCTCTGAGGTCTGTTTAAAGATGTAAAAACAAGATATAAAAAGGATTGGAAAGTAGGTCCCTTCTTGGAATCTCTAAATACTGCATGTCTTTCCTACCTATTTCCATTGATTTATATATAACCTTAAAATGAAAAAAAAATTCTTTCCTGAAGGCTTTAGGATTGAGGGGGAAGAACAAAGTTCTTATTGGCAAACATTTAATACTAACTGCTAAAATCTATTTTTAAAAATATTTCTTAATATAAATTTGCTTTTTTTATATTTCATAAAGGTCAAGAAATAAGTAAGCCAAAATTAACATATGCGAAAAAAAGTGAATTTTTGAGAAGCTAATTTTACCACTTTTGTTCTGTCAATTCTGTTGCATATTTTAAGCTGTACATTAGGAAAAGCCACTTTGCCTCTTGGGAAAGGAGTAAGCCCCAAATACTTTTATCTTTTGGAAACAAATACCCACCGGGACTGCATGCATGTGTAGTTACTGAAACTACCAGACACTGTCAGTTCTCTGTGGTGTAATTACATAAAAAGGCAATTGGACAGGTCCTTTAGGGGTCCCGGACAACTTGAATTAGGGTTTCATTGTTACTAGACCTAGATCATACATTCAATGGACCTTAAAATTATTTAAATATCTTTTGGAAATCAGTTCTCAGATCTATGCCATTTGTTGCACTTCAAACCCCTTCAGTCATCATGTGTCCACAAATAAATAATAACCTAGTCTTAAATAACAATTGCCCATGTTTTTTCGATCTATCTTTTTTTACTTTAGGAGTTTTAATTTGGATGGTTTTAGCTCAACTCATCTCTCAGTGTTACTTCCACATACTACATAGGTCTAATTTTTTTAAATTTCAGGCTGGTCTTTTCTTTCTTTTTAAAAATAATCATAAGTGTCACCTCATCATTTTTTTTCTTTCTTGAGAGTTGCTGCTCCGGATTACTTCTTGCCATCAATGTCTTTCTTTCCAAACTAAATTAAACATTGTTTCTAGAACGACAATGATCTGTTTTCATTTTTTTAAAATTAATTTTAAAGAAAATAGTTTTAGTCATTTCGCCGTGTAAAAATCATGCCTCTGATGTCCCAGTCATGATGAAAACACAGATATCCTACATATTTACTTCCTTAAAAATTATATCTTTTTGGGGCACCTGGGCGGCTCAGTTGGTTAAAAGTCTGCCTTCAGCTCCTCCCAGGGTCCTGGGATCAAGCTCCTGTCGGGCTCCCTGCTTCGTGGGGAGTCTCCTCTCCCTCTGTGCAGGCTACTCATGCTCTCTCTCGCTCGCTCGCTCTCTCCCTCGCTCTCTCTCTCATAAATAAATAAAATCTTTAGGGAAAAAAGCATATTCTTTTATTGGGACACCCGTGGGCAAGGTGTTTGTGTGTCCATGCAACCTCCAGCTGCTGCAGAGAACTATGATACTTTCTTTGCTATTTTTCTCCTCAAACTCAAATACACTACAGAAAGGTGTATTGCCCTCATTTCTTTAGACCATATGTCCCAGCATCAGGACTATTATTTACGTGTTGTCACTTACTGCAATTTTTGTAGCTGCACTCCCTTGGGCACCTTCAATGGGGGAAATACTAAGACACCAAGAAAGTGTTCTAATTTGCCATTTGCAAAAATAACTTCTCTCCAACCTTAATCTTTTTCTATGAAGAAGAACAGCACTTGTTCCTCCTGTGCTTTCAGTGATTCAGAAGGAATTTTACCTTGATCATTTTACATCGCTACTGCGGAAGAATACTGGACTGGAAATCAGGGAGCATACGTTCCAACCTTGACAGTCACAAACTAACTTTAGGACTTTAAAAAAGCCCCTTACTCATTATTTCCGAAAATCGAAGGGAGAAGTCAGACTATGCACCTTTCTTCTCTGTGAATCTATTCCTCATTTTCTCTCTCACAAAGATATGATTCTGAATAGTCTATATTTAATTCATATGGTCATAGATTTTATATATCTCCTCGTGTGTCTCAATCTTATGAATTTGGATGGTCAGAGCCCTGTTGAATTGTTTTATTCCTACTTTAGTCTCCTACCCAAGCACCAAGTTAATTAGTCCTCTCAAAACTTTTTTGAAATTGATTGGGATACCGGCTGGTAAATAAAGAAAACAACATGTTAATCATCAGTGATGGAAACTACACATTCACAGATGATGACTTTGAACATTTACACACCGGGACTGACAGTGCAGCACTGAGGGTACTGGGGCGGATCTGAGAACATAGTCTGCAGCTCAAACACCCTTCACATCCTCTGATACTTGTGTCCTGAATGTGTAGTTAATACTTCAGTATTTATGAACTCGAAATGGTCATAGCTGATAAATTTCATGCTTTTTTGTGGTCAGTAGTGTAAGAATTGTCTTTATATTGACTTCTGTTCCCTCTTTGTGGCAGCAGACAGAAAAGCCATGGTTAAAATGAGGAGTTTTAACTTAATGGCTCCAAAACACTGAGACATTACATATGAAAGAAAGGATTCCAAAGCCTCCTTTCAAAATGAAAGCAAAGTTGCACTTTAATACGCAAGAAAACTTCACCAGCTGGCGACATTGCATATACTTGGCATGCTGGTTGCTAAGTTTATTAGATATTTTATAGTCCTGGAAACTAAAGATAATGGAGCCAGTTTCCACACGCGGCATCAAGAATTGGGAGTCAGTCAAGCTACAGATACACGATGGAGGAGTGAATACACCAGGATACCCAGGCTAAAATAAATCAATCTGAAGTTTTTAAAGAGATATTGTCCAGTATTTACAACATTTAGCTTTTAATTCTTGTCTATTCTCCTTTGGTTGTAATGCCTTTTTGACAGATTTACAAAGGAAATACTTTCCTTTGGGTTCTTTTTCCCTTTCCAGTTGATCAAAATTCGTATTTTCCCTACCCACTTCCAGCCATCTCCACTTTAACCACTAGGAAATAAAAAGACATGGATTTTGACTTTTTTTCTTTGTCCCAAAGGCTGTTTACTAAGTCATCAAAGTATTAAGCAATATTAACTTATAATTTTTAGGTAAGAAAATCATTCACTGATTTCATAAGGTTCAACTTAATATTAGACTATTCCAAGAAATGTTGTGTATCTAATAACTGCAATTCTACAGTCAGTAGCAAAGAGATTTTACAATATCAAGAATATGTATTTATAAAAGACATTCTTTTTTGAGCTGGTAAGTAATCAACAAGCGTGAATATTGTCTAATACATAATCAATATCCCTACTCCAAAATGCTTAGAACAACATCTGAACTGCCCCCAAATTACACTAATGTTGACTGATAGAGCCTGAAACCTATGACTATGACCAGTTTGGCCACTCTCAAGGAGTATCATTCGGGGGAAATTTCTTTTTCCTCTACATTGCTTTTCTTCATTTGTTAAGATTGGATGACTGGCAAACGGTTAGATACATGAGCCCTAATATTTTAAAAATCTTTTATAGTATAACCTACATACAAGTTCTAGTGAAATATAACCTCAAATATTTGAGGATGCAGAATTACAAAGATAATGAAAAATAAGTTGAAAGCATTAAATCAATCTCAACCTTTTTCAGATTGGATACTTTGGGGCCTGTTTGTACCACTAGGCAGGAAAAATGACTTAGTTTGGCAGGTGGGGTGAGGGGAAAAAAGCTTCCAAGAAATGAAATTGGATAAATTTAGATGTTTTGTGATTGTAGCTACTGAACATGTTTTATACTGGCAGAATATGCTCTCTGATATTGGAATACCGTCAAGATTCATTTAAATCATGCCAGAGAAATGTTAAATGGTGATGAGAGGGCTGGAATTTAAGCTGATAACAGTAGTAAAGACCTACTCACACTGACAAATTTGATGAGGGAATCGGACCTAGCACATCACTCAAGGAATGGAAGAGTCTTTGTACGGCAGCTTTATCCTGGGATTCACAAGGGGATGACACTTTGGCAAAAAGCTCTTCCCACCCTCATCTCCAACCCCTGCTGGAATGTATGAGGTTTTTACAGTCAAATCACATCCAAGGAAAGAACCAATCTAATTTATAATCTGTGAGAAACATGAAGATAATAGTATAAATTTGTATGACTACTAACCAAAATGTCAACTTAGGAATTTAGGTGATGAATATTTTCTCTTCAGAAAGGTATTGGTAATTAACTGCCAGAAGTAAATAATTTCTTTTCTTTTCTTTTCTTTTCTTTTCTTTTCTTTTCTTTTCTTTTTTTTCTTTTTTTTTTTTTTTGCAAACTTAATGAAGAGGGGCAGAAAGAGGTAAGAGAGAAGGCAGGAAGAAAAAGGAAGAGGAAAAGAGAGAAGAAAGTGATAAAGTCAGAGATAGGAAACAGAGAGGAAAGGAATGGGAGAAAGAAGAAAAGAAGACAGAAGAACCTCCCCTTAAGCCAAATGAAAAAGAAAGAAGAAATGAACCAATGAAGGCAAAGTAATACCAGTCCAACATATAAATATAATATTATATTGTTGGAAATAATCAGGAGGCAAAATGAAAGCAATTATCTTTTAAGATCAAAACTGCCTACAAACTTACTCACTTTAGATCCATAAAATGCCTAGTTCTTCCCTCTGCAATCACCTGAGCAACAGTTGAGGGTGGGATTTCTAGAAATTGGAATGGTCGCCCATAAATTAGTGGAGCCAACTATTTAAATGTTTGTGTAAAGACAAGACCTATAAAAGACTATGTGAAAGGGAGTAGACAAAACTGAAATGTTCAGTGTGAATCAATGAAATGGGAAGAGTGGACTTAGTAGACGACTAACATCCAAATCATGGAGAAAGCCTAGGGCTTTTTCCCCTTCTCTCTTTCTTTTTTTTCTTTTTCTTTTTACATTCAAAATATCTTGGATTTTAATTGATTTATATATTATACTGTGGAAATTTACTCAAAATTTCAGTGAACCTATTGCTTAAAGGTATTCATTTGTGTTTTATAGAATCAAGGAAAGTTGCTGAGAACAATGCAGATGAGTATCGTTTAATCAGTGCCAACATTTATGGGTCAGCGATATTATATATGCCAAATGAAGTGACCCAATGGACTCCAGAAGAACTTAGAAGCTAGATGTTAGGTGCAATTAGGTGAAATTCGAGGATTTAGATTTCCAGGAATGGAGAGACTCAGTTAATTTTGGATTTTATTTTCAAGTGTTGTCCAGTATCATTTGAATTCTGTAGCAATATACAGCTGTAGCTTGGTTTAAATCAAGGTACCACACATTAGCCAGGGACCCTTCCCAGTCTGAGTGCCTAAGAGTTGACTCATACAACAGGAAAATTGACAATGTCAATTGACTTAGGGTCCATCTATAATGGCTCTGGGAACTCCTCCTAAGATTGAGAACGAAGTTTTAGAAACAATTCAGAAGCTGGCTCTATGACCTTTGAAAGCCTCAGCATTTGAGATTGGATGTTATAGCTGGTAATTCAGATGTGTGTAATACTGTAAACTTACTAGTGTTCCCTATTGAAGTACTAGGAAAGGGGCAACCCTGGAAATTGTGGGTATGTAAGAATTGGAATATTTTATGGGGGGAGGGGAATGGCAGTGAATGGTCCATGTTTAGAATAGTCCATAGGTCCTGCCTTATTTCATTTTTGACAAACACTGCTAGAGAAGAGACTAGGGCCTCTAAGTAAAGTGGAATATACCCTACTTTAAGTACTTTCTGAATATACTCAGAATGTGCAGTGCCTAAGACAGGAGAGGGAATTTATGACTTACACTGGGAATATGTCCATGAAGTTTTATAGGAATAAGACTCCAAGAAAGAAAAACAACTGAGTTTAGAAATTATATGAGTTAAAGGAGTTATACATATTTTCAAAAGCGACAAATGCTTCAGTGTCTATGGGCTAGGTTTGCTAGTTTTTGAAAGGGTATTTTATAGTGTGAGTATAAGGTGAGAAGCATATAAAAATTTTGACACATGAGAAGGTAGAAAAGAACTCAAGGCTTTTGATGCTTTTTGCAAAGAAGAATATGGAAAGATATTATTAATGAAATTATACTGGATTTAGTGATTACTTGGATCTTAACATTGCAATTCAGCTGAAGAAACTCAACCTGCTGACAGAAATTGAGTGTTTTACCAAATTCTCCCTGTTAGTATATAAACTTGTGAGAATAAGAGGGTGAGCTAACATTATGTGTTTTTAGGAACCAAGACAGACAGCAAGAGAGATCAGGGTTGGATTTAGGAACATCAGGTGAAATTTAGAAAGTACAAATGCAGGTAGATAGAATTCAAGTACTCAAACTGAAGCTCTTTACAACTCAGATTCCAGGAAACTGGGGTAAGGAGGTCTCCCTAGAGCCTAGATAAGCAATTAGGTCGCTCCTTGTACAAATCAAATGCTATTACAGTATAGATATGACCAATGTCCCGATTGAACCATAGTGCCACAGAGACTCACGTCTCCTGGAATGCAGGGACTAAGGGCATAAGAGAGATAGCTAAGGGTGCTCCTGGTAATGGAAGAGGTGGTTCTCTGCACTAAATGGAACTCTTCAAAAGACAGAAGTACAGATTCTGGTAAAACAGAAATGTCTATTGTTCTGATATTATCATGAGTATATTTTTTAATCAATACCATGTTGGGAATCTGACTGTAGTTGTGCAGAGGCTGGGTTAACTGAGTTAGAATAAAAAAAGTCAGCCATACTGAACCCATAGGAGAATATGTTTAATTAACATCATTTCTCCTCCTCCTTATAAGAGGGAAAAGGTGGCAAAAACATGATGTCCTCCCCAACATTCTCTTCTCCAATGTATAGAGCTCAGAAAAACAAGAAGGACCCTCCACGTAAGGAGGAAAAGAATATGGCAGGGATGTAGGCTATCTTCTTGGCCATGTTAAACTGTTATAACATGTATTTGAACCAAGAGCTGTTGTATCCATAGTCACCCAAATTCCAAAAGCAAGTCATTAGGAACTAGAAAGACTCAAGATAGAAAAGTGCACTTTGGAAGAGAGGCCAAGAAGTTGTCTAGTTATCTGAAGTTCACTAGGTGGTAGGACAAAACTGGAACGCAATTCTGCGAACAGAAATGGAAACACCTATCTAAGACATTTAAGAAAAAGAAATGACATTGGACAGTTGGAGAAGAAAAATAGGATAAGCCACACCTAATAATAGGGTCAAAGCTCTTATCCTTCAAGACAATAATCTTAATGTAAGACCCCTCAAACCGGGAAGTCATTTCAAAGAGACAGGAAAGGAACCAGTTGTTGCAACATTACAAGGTGTACGGCATTAACGACCCTGAGAGGGGAAAGACGAAAAGCAGTCATGTATGTCAGTAATAATGATAAATGTAAGGAGACTAGACTCTAATAGACAGTCTGTCACATTGCATGTAATTTATAAGAATTGGAAAGGAAGAACCAAATTTTTCACAATGGCATGTTTACTTACACAATCCCCCACTGCCCCAGAGCAACAAATAATTATTAGAATTTTAAAGAATATTGTTCAGGTTTTCTGAATATAAAACTGATATGTAAACATTAATTGCATTTTCATATATTTTGCAGAAATAATTAGAATTTAAGAATATATTTTCAATGATAATAAAATGATGACATGCCTGGAAATAAATCTAACAAAAGGTGTGCAATATCTCGGGGCACCTGGGTGGCTTAGCCGGTTCAGCGTGATTTCGGCTCAGGTCATGATCTCATGGGTCATGGGATCTGGCTCTGCACTCAGGGGAGAGTCTGCTTGAGAGTCTCTCCCTCCACCCCTCTCCCTACTCATGCTGGCTGGCTGTCTCAAATCCATAAATACATCTTTAAAAAAGATATGCAGTATCTTTTTGTAGAAAATATAAGAAGATATTAAAAGAAATTAAATAAAACCTCCGTAAGTGGAGAGATTGACTTTGGTCAAGGATAGGAAAATTCAATGTCATAGAGTAGTCAATTATCCACAAATTGATATATAGAGTCCATGAATTCTAATCAGAACACAAATAGGATTTTCGTTCATGAAAATTAGCATGCTAATTCTAAAACATATGGGACACCAAAAAGCCACACACACACACAAAAAAACCTTATGACAGTGTGTGTACATAAGAAGTTAATGGTTGTGTGTACATGGTTTGCAGAGGCAAGAATTGAAGAGCTCCCTATTTTTTTTTTAAGATTTTATTTTATTTATTTGACAGAGAGGCAGCCAGCGAGAGAGAACACAAGCAGGGGGAGTGGGAGAGGAAGAAGCAGGCTCATAGCGGAAGAGCCTGATGTGGGGCTCGATCCCAGAACGCCGGGATCACGCCCTGAGCCGAAGGCAGACGCTTAACCGCTGTGCCACCCAGGCGCCCCATCAAGAATTGAAAAGCTTTCTAGTAAATATTCTTCACAGCATGTCTACAACTAGAACCCTGCCATTCTGTGATCATGAGGGGTAGACTCAAAAACAGGAAAAAACGTTGTGCCAGTGTTCACATTAAAGAATGTAAGTATACCTAATGTCAAGTGCTTATAAAAATCAGTTAATAACCAGGGCAAGATTTCCTATTTCATGTATCACTCCTCCGAAGATTTCTGAATTAGAATGTTTGGAGAGAATGTGCATTTTTAATAATAACTTCAAGGTGATTTTGATACACACCAAAGTTTAAGAACAATTGACCCGCTGGGAAAACAAAACAAAGGAAAACTAAACTAAAACCTGATAAAGAGGAACTGATCCAAAAGACGCACAAATGTGGGGGAAGGGAAGACAGGTAAGTAAATATCGCACAGAGTTACAACCAAGTGTTGGTGAGTGTTTTCGTGCTACTGTGTTACTGATAGTGTGTAACAGGTGGTGTAGGCATTAATCATTAACTTTAAGCAGATACGCGAAGTTGAAAGCTGAGAGGAAGACCCTTAGCAGGAACTGATGACCGGAAAAAGGCTGAAGCCTGAGAAAGCACGGCCATATTTTTAAATATGCTTTTCAAATGAAAGGTGTGGACCGAGAGGTGCTAGAACTGCTCCCGGGGAAAGGTCCTATAAAGTTAATTGGTAACAGAGATGAACAAGATTAATTAAACAAACTTGTTTCTTTCATAAAGGAGAACAATCAAGATCCTGAAAATGATAAAAAGTGGCATCAGGGAAAAGAAGCCCCAGGTCGAAAAAAACAGAATTAGGGTTCACTTTTCAAGATCACTGAAGGGGTGACTGCCTGCCACTTCTTTACACACACACACCCGTGCCAGCTCCCCTGCGCTCCTGCAATGCGTGAAATCTGCCGCACTCCCTCACACTTGTACGGCATGCCAGAGAGCCAAGGCCCCTTCTTACCAAGAACCAGAACTTTCATTTTGCTAAATCTGGTTTTTCTTTCAAAATTTTGCCTGTGCATCTCCATCTCCAAGAGATTTCGCCATATGGTGGTGTAATTCCCATGCAGTCGCCTTAGAGCATGTGTGTACCTAGATTGTTGTACAGTCCCTTTTTGTAATTTTTGTTTTACTGATACGGGTCTCCCTCAATTTTTTAAAATATTATCCTTTTTTGAGTTATAATTGACATATAATATTATATTAGTTTTAGGTGCACAAGAATTTAAGAAATAATGTTCCTTTTCTTCATATCCTTAGCCAGTAGAACAGTGCAGGGAACAGAATGTAGTTAAATATATATAAAAACACACACACACACACACACACACACAACACACAGTATTAGTTTCCTAGGGCGGCCATAACAAAATAGCACAGCCTGGGTGGCATAAGCAACAGAATCTTATTTTCTCACAGTTCTGGAGGTTAGAAGTCCAAGATCAAAGTGTTGGCCAGTTTGGTTTCTTCTGAAGCTTCCCTCCTTGGTTTGCAGATGGTCGTCTTCTTGCTGTGTCCTCACACGGTTTTTCCTCTGTGGTGCACATCCCTGGTTGTCTCTCTGTGTGTCATAATGTCCTCTTATTAAAAGGACATCAGTCAGATTGAATTAGATTCCAACCTAAAGGTTTCATTTTAACTGGGGGTTAGGGCTTCAACATATATATTTTAAGGACATGGTTCAGCTATCTATATATCTGCATATATCAGCTACATAGAGATATGTAGATATATAGATATGACAAATGAATAAACAAATTAGACAATAAATAATGCATTATATGCCAATGCACTGAACTTGTGACTGTGACCGTGAGCCAATCATTAACAAAAGCTGAAATACAATGGGAATTTAAAAAATTGCCTCTGGCACAGAAATGTGCATATCTTGTTCTATAGCCAAAGGTGGGGCAAGGACAGTTGATTACAGGGGCTGTAGAAGGAAGAGCTACCATGGCTTGTATAATGCTGCATATTTTGGCTGGTTCACCGTTCCAGCCTCTTTCTTTCCCCACCTATAAACTCTCTGTGCTCCAGCCGTAGCAAATCTACTCACTCAGGTTTGAGTCCATATTGTCTTTGCTTCTATTTTTGTAAATGTTATTTCCTTTGTGCTAAGTACTCTTATTTCACCAATCATTCAGATCTTGGCTTAAATATTCAATGTTTACTTTTTCTGGGAAATATTCACTTATAGACTCCCTTCCTCACATACAATCTGGGTTATATGCCAAAATGAATTTGATCCATAATTTAATGTATTACATTATATTATAATTGTCTTGTCCATAACCCCCACTTGACTCACAACTCTAGAGGAGAAGTTGTGTTTTCCTTGTTCACAAATGGTTTCCCATCATATCATTTACTAAAATGCATAAAGCATAACAGTTATTCAATAAATATTTTTGGTCAAATGGATATATATATTTCCATATATATATATTTCTATGTATATGTGTGTGTGTGTATATATAATATAGAAACAGAAGCATCAACACTAGGAACCAGTAGAGGTTCATCGAGAACAAGCCGTGCAGAAGTTAACTTCATTTTTGTTTAAAAGGGTTACCTGACCAATAAAATGTGAACAATGATGTCAGCAATATGTAAGGCAAAATATCTAACTATCTATACTTATGTTAAAGGTATAGAAATACTGGATAATAATGCAATTTTCTGAATCCATACCATGTTTTTAAAAATCTTTGCATAAAGGTGAAATTCATGGGGTCATGCCAACTAAGGCAAGCCCTTTGGCGACAAGTCACAGAGTTTCCTTCATTAGTTCTGTCTTGAATGTTTTTATCAGCTAAAATATTGGCTTATTAGATTGGAATGGCTAATCTATCAGCTGATAGGTTCAGTGTTAATAATGATTTCAGGAGGTTTAAATTGTTATAGTTTGAGAAACATAGTTAAATTTTAAGATTGAAATGCTAAGGGCTGAATTCAGGTATAAGCATTAGTTATATAAACCAAATATGAAAAAAATCTATTTTTCTTTGTCTGGAAACTCAACATAAGAAAGCAATATAATACAGCTACACATTTTACTCAATCTAGACATAGAATTAAATTCACTTTAGAGACTATTAATAATAATAGCTTAGGTTTTTAAATATATTTATATATCAGTACTGTGCTAGATATTTTATATACATTATGTGATTAAATTTATCCAATAACCCTAAAATGCATGCTCTATAATTATTTCTACTTTAGCACTGAGAAAGCTGTGGTTTCATGTCCAATTTACTCATTCAAACTCACACAGGTAATATGTTGTAGAAAGAATTTTGAATCTATGTCTTCATGTTTCCTAACTTCAAAATTTTAAATGCAATTTAAGTTACAATTAAAATATGGAGCTAAACAGCTTAGCATACTGTTCTATCCAAGGCAGCTTTCTATTATAAGCCCCTTTAACTGTTCTCAGCTGGAATTTGGGGTGCTATAATTTGAAGAAGCATGTTTATATCATCCCTTACTTCACAACTTATTTCTGAAATATTTTAGGACATTTAGAAATATTGTCTTCATTTTCGGAATGTCTTTTTTGAAAGACAGAGGGGTCGGGGTGGGGACTCACACAGGGCTTCCAAATTTTGAATGCCACAAATGATGCCTGGTTTTTGTTTTGTAAAGCAGACTGAAAGACCCTCATTCTGCTGCCTTCTTGTTGTTGTTCACTTTCATTTTGTTTTTATTTTATCTAAAGCAGTTAACCAGCTGCACCCTCATTGAGCCTGGAAGACACAGTCTTATATATGACAACACTTCTAACATATGTTTTTAAGGATAAATTATTCCAGTTTTAAGAATAATGGCTTTAATTGGTTTCAAGATCCCTATAATTGTATAAAATTTGAATAAATATTTTCTATTGCTCTATATGTTATGATTCATCTTATTAATTCAATTCTTATATTAAAATTCTAGTGTTTTGTCAAAGCATTTCTCTGATCCAATTTCTCAAATCCAATAAAACTAAAAACAATATAAAATCCTAAATAAGAATAGATATCTGACTAAAGTCAATTCAGTAATTAAACATTTTACTCTATTAATAATGCACCGGTGAAGCCAAATTGTATAACCTTCTCTTATCTCCAGTTTTTCTCTAATACACAATTTTCCCCAACCCACCATGGTCCTAGAACTGTGTACATTGGCTGTGAACACCAGAAACCTTCTTTCTCTTTCTTCTCTCTCTCTCTTTTTTTTTTTTTTCAGCTATAGGGTTGTCTTGAGTGCTTGCTTCTAAGACATGTAGACAGTTAACTGAAATACATTTTATTTAATATAGAGTCATCAACACTCACCTGGTATTTCTGAAGTAATTATCATTGACTTGATATATCATCTTGACTGAGTCACATATTCACTAAAATCACTACCCCAAACATAAGCAAAAATCCAAGTCAGCAAAAAAATAAAAATAAAAAAGTACAAAGAAGGCAAAATCATCATCCTAGTATTTTTGGAATTTTTGGACTAAGGGCTATGTGTTTTGCCAAAGAAAAACGCAATTAACTCTTTCCTCTGGACTTGTGCACTTTATTCGGAGCTTATATTTCTGATATTTTTTTAAAAAAGATTCTATTTATTTATTTGACAAAGAGAGAGAGCACAAGCAGGAGTAGCTGCAGAGGGAGAGGGAGAAGACTCCCTGCTGAGCAGAGAGCCGGATGTGGGGCTCCATCCCAGGACCCTGGGATCATGACCTGAGCTGAAGGCAGACACTTAACTGACTGAGCCACCCAGGCACCCCTCTGATACTTGATTCTAGCAATTGTATTTATCCTTTTAAATTCATCTTCTCTCAATGATATACTTAGCCCTATCTAACCAATTTACTGGCAAGCATGATAACGCACACACAGTTTTATTTGTATACATCAAACACAATGACACAAGAAATTGCCTTTGCAGATTTATTTTGCAGATTTTAATTAATATTTACACCATCGTGGTAAAAATTTGGATTGCCGAATAACTGGCATTTTGAGTGCCAGGTCTTCTAAAAAGGGAGTAAATCACTGTATATACCTTAAAACAGAATAAAGAGTTTTTGACTTGTAGCTCAGAATAACTTCATCAGTTTTCACAGTAACTATCTGTTAACTTGGCTGCTTAGGGTAGAAAATGTTATCCACGCTCTTGGCATACACAGAGAGCAGAACATTCTGCATTGACCCCTACAAAGACCACTTATAAAGTTACTGAATCAACCTGGTCCTTTAAATTTTAAATTCTGCTATGTTAACATAAAAATTCTGTTGATTTTGTGAATCTCACGCTTTCAGGTTTTATTGATGTTATTCTTACCTGTATTAATTTCAAAGGAGGCTTTAGCATAGAAGAAGCCTATAACTGGAGTTCAATATATGTGTTTAAAAGCTTTCTCTCTGATTCAGTAACGGAATACTGTTAGGGTCAGAATATGTCATGGTATGGAAGAGAGCATTTTTTGTGTAATTTATTTTTTATGTAAAATCAATATTCTATTTATGTTTTATATTGCATACTTATCTGGTATAGTATGGTGGGACAACTCCCTTGTCTTCAAGAAGCTTATAGCTGATATTTAAAGATGTAATAAAGTTTATCCATTTTGGTTTAAAACATTTTAAAATTTATTTCTTCTATCGAGACTTTAAAGCTTTCCAACTAGGGACTAAGAAGAACAGATTTCTATCATCCCATCTTGATTGCTGCAAAGGATCTCTAGTCTTTGCAGAAAAATGCATTTATATTACATCTTAATTGTAAATTATATAATTTAAAATATAGTTATTTCATTAAAATTGATACTTTGGGTATTCAAAAATTATTTGTCTCGTTGAATGTACAGATAATGCCAGAGAAACTCCACAATAACCGATTAATGGAGGAACAAAGAATTATAAATGCGTAATTTATAAGGATAATGACAATACCTCAAGCCAATCACCACCGTTACCTTGCTAGTTTCATGAAATCACCAGAGCGGCTTGGAGAAAGGGAAGGATGTGTTTGTTTACAGTGGGCAGTCATGAATACCTTGCTATGGCTGATTACCACTCTGACTACTAGAAAATGGAACTGTTATACACAACAGCATCTGCTGAGCTGGAGTACTGCAATGCCCAGATTGCCTATTACGGAATTCCAGAGACTATTTGCCAGCAATAGACTTCATTTTGCCAATGGGTAATTTGCAGTTTGCTGTGTCATCAGAATCTGAACATGTCACATCTTCTCCTCATCAGAGCCAATCCAATGGCAAAGTGCTATTGAGGCAGCTGTCAAGTATGCAAAAAACCTACAGAGAAAGCACAAGTGACAGCAGATGCTATGCAAATCAGCAGTGGACACAGAATATGCTCGCGCAGGAACAGTCACGTACAGACCCGTGAAGTTCCTGACACTCTGCGTTGTGGAGACAACGCGACTCCGCCTCAGATAAAATATCACAGGTGGACGAATCAAAGACCCTGCGAAGAAAGAGGAAGGGCTTGTGAAGAGAAATGGTAAGTGCTAGATTATATGCTAAAATACTATCTGTGCACGAGGCAGAAATCACAAAACATACTTTTGGTAACTATTTCAGAAAAAGAAAAACAGCAGAAAATGGGTGCAGCCACATCTAAGATTTATAGTTGTTCATCATTAAAAAAAGTCCTATTAATTAGATTATGTTCATGTTATTAAATGCTATTGGAAATATCTTTGTAATTCCTGCACTAATTCTGAACTAAAACAAAATATTTATCTCAAAAATGATACATTAAATGTATTTGTAGTCTATAAATTTCTGTTCTTTGAAACTTTCCTTATTTTGTCTTACAAAGCATTGGAATATTTTGAATAACACCCATTATTATTGTTTAATTATAAGATCTTTGAATCACAATACATTTAAGAAGTTATATATTTTTACAAGAATCCATATCTCCGGGAGCCCCTGTGTAATGCCTTAGTGAATCCTCATTTGCCCTATTCGTGCTCATTTGAGTGGTGGAGATGCCACTGCCCCTTGAGGCTACCAATCCTTTTTTTAATAGTAGTTACAGTTAACCAACATCGTAAATTAAACCAAAATTTGCTATCTTGTGACTTTTCTTTACTGGTCGCAGAGACACGAAGTCTCCAGTGTTTCTTCTTCTCTTTCTATTCAGTCACCGAGGCCTGTCAGTCTTACCTCCATTGACTGTCTTTGTATGTAACCCCCTTTCGTTCTTATGCCACCCCCCTAACTGATCACTTCCCAACTCTGCCAGAATTAGTGGAATAGTTTTTCGAGGGCCTTCCCTACTTTTAGCTTATTGACACTACAGCTCTTCCTAACATCACACCCAGCTTCCTTCTATAACACAGCTTGAGCTCTTCTAGAATATCCAGCAGACGCTAAGAGAAAGTTAGTAGTACTTTCATTAATGTAGGTAAGATAACACCAGCTATTACAAAACACACACACACAGGTTCAGTGGCCAATGGGAGCACAGACTCCTTCCGTCTTTATCTTTGGGAACTCTCTTCTTCCAAGACTTCAGGGTTTTTGCCTTGCAGGCTGAGAACTGGGAAACAGATGATGAAGAGAGCTCATCTGTTGTGAATCACGCTGGGCTGGAGGTGACACGCATCACTTCCATTCAAACTCCACTGTTAAGTCATGTAGCCCCACTTAGATGCAAATTGGGCAAAAAAGGAGAGTCCCTGCTTTGGCAGCAGCTTCCCCAAATCAATGGGGAATGGGACTATAATACAGAATGGGATGGCAAATCTTTAGTAAACAACTGGTATTCCTTTTTTAATTTTTTTACCACAACTAACAACATTTCACAGTAGCGTATCCAAAGCAAAGTCTTCTCAATATCACATTTCAGCTTCAACTTTTACCTTACCTGTTCACAATCCTTAAACTCCATTTACCATATTACCTTCCCCCCCGCAACAGAACCAGTTACTGAGATGGCCCTATGTCTTAGGTCCATCTTGGAAAACTTTTTGTTTTTTCACCTTCCTTCCCTACTTCCATGAACCCTAAAATCCAAATTTCAAGTCTCAGCTTAAATTATGTTCTTCTCTACAATCTTCTTTAATAATCCCATTGTAATTCGTTTCTTCTAAATCATTTCCGAGCACTTCTTTATTTTTAGCAGGGCTATTTATATGCCTGTCTCTCCAATATTTTGTGCATCTTCTTAAAAGTTTTACCTTCCTATATCTCTTTTCTGTCGCCTTACTCTGTTGGCAAATAATGGCTTGTCATCACAGCTATCACCTATAGAATCTGCTATGTGTCAGACACTAGTCTAAGTTTTTTTTTTTTAAGTGTAGATTATCTTACATGATCTTCATAACGACCCGATGAATTAGGCACCAAATTATCCCTATCTAAGGAAAAAACTGAGAAACAGAATGTCCATGCACTTTCTGCAGGGTTACGTGGCTAGTAAGTGGTGAGTTGGGGTATGAATCCAGCCTGGCCCCAAAAGACACACTCTCAATTACTATGCTCAATACAATTATTGAACAATAATCATTGGCTATATTTTTGCCATAGTTTGTAATTCATTCTGACTTTTCTCACAATGTTACTTGAATAACCACACATCATTTTCATCTTTTTAAATAATACTCTCTATTACTAAAATTACTAAGCATTTGCTCTTCTCAAGGAAAGGCAGTCACTGAAACTTTAATTCCTTTAGCTTTCAGTTATGAAACCAACTTGAGAGAACTAATACTCTTTTGCATGTTTTGTTACATAGACCGCATGTTCTCAGGGTCAATATGAAATGGCCTTCAAAATTTAGGAAACTAATATAATATCAAAATTTAGAATCAAAGAAATCAGTTCACAATTGATGTTATATTTATTAGTTTCCTTGATTCTAATATTTTTTCTTATGAAAAGATAGTTTTATTAACTGTGTTAACAATCATTCCATAGATTTGAAAATAGGCTTGCTGAGTAATTCTGCAGTTCTTTTGTAGTAAAGTTTCTTCCTGTCTTGCTGCCTGTAAGTAAACAGCGTAAAAGAGGATAAATTTTGCTTAGCAATTAAGTCTATCCTAAGATGCAAAAAATCCTTGAGATCTCTATATCTTCATACAAAGATGTGTTCCTCAGGTTGGCACCAGTGTCCCCCCCCCCCAATTTGTCATATTTACTTTTCTCTGTCTTCTGGATCTTTTTTATCAGTTGACTTGCTTTCACATCCTGAGCAATATATAGTGTCCATGTATAGAAATAAATATCTTCTGTTTGGGAGTGCACGTGTAAAAGAGACAAAAAGGAAAGAATGTGTTCACAATCATGAATTTGTAAGCAAGATAAACCATCACCAAGATAAAAATTTTAAAGGAAATCAGGACTGCCCATCACCTGTTACTCATCTGTTGTTTCTAGGACTCTAGGTCAAATACATTGTTGGAGGAGGTCGTTAAGAGGATGGAACAACCAGGTGACCCTGGAGCTGGGCCTGGGCAATCAAAGTCTCTTCGCCCCTCTGGCCTTACAACCTGCCATTCCCACAATGGGAACCATTTTCAAGGATGCACCCTTGAGAGGACAGTGTGTTTTGGAGACCATTCTGAATGGTATGCATGACCGAATTCTGTTAAGGCCTTCATATAAAATGTTAAGATGCTGGCTGGCAAATGTGGAGATCTCCTCATCTCCTCATCTCGCTGCCACCAGGAACAAGCCTCGTAGGTAAGTTCCCTTGTATACTAAAGTTGCCACCTTCGATCTCAGGTGGCCTGCTTCTTCCATCTCTTCCTACCCTCTATGTGTGGCAGCCAAATGGCAAACCAATGTAACATCCTTTTTTTTTTTTTAATGTGGAACCTAGTATACACATTTATATAGATTGATTTTCACAGTGTTTTATTTGTTCAAACAATTCAAATCAGAAAATAAACGTATGTTATACATTGAATTACCGAGTTTATTTCTATTTTAGTCACCAAAACGCCACTAAAGTGGGTCTTTTTAGGTCAACAGATCAGGAGGACGGTGTCTGTGGGGGTATATTTACTGTGCCATGTTTCTTGAAGCCTTAGGCAAAACTTTTTTATAATAATCTTAGAGATGAATCTGAGTACAATAGTCTATAGTGAAAAAGAAGGGATGGAGTTCTTCAAAAACATTGTATCCCATTGTAAGGGATGTTGCTTATTTTAGTTCATTTCTGAGTTTCAGATTGTATATTTGGGGGTCACTGACATGTTGCCATGGTCCAACTCATGTTACTTCTTCCGAAAGGTCTTTGCTCCATTCTATCTTACTATACTATGTAAACTCTAAATGAAGTTTCTATTTATGACTGAAAATTTGAGACAGCCAGTTATGAAGTGTTCTATAAAGGATGCATATTTATGTTTTCATTTCTGCACTGTATTTTTATGGCCATACGGCTTATATGATTGGTTAATTAGGAACAAGAGTCAGTAAATATATATTTAACAATTCACTGTGTTCAAAGATGGCATTATGCCAAGCATCATGGGATATAAAAATGATCTGAAGCATGGTTTGTCCTTAAGATATCTGATCAATATAGGAAAAAATAAATGATTTAAAACAGAAATAGGATTGAGTCCCAGCGTAAGGCACTGCCACCTAAAAATTGCACACCAATTTGTTCCCTACCAACATGTTTGTTTTCTGTCCTACAGAAATGAGATACTAATTATCAACAAAGTTTTGTCCAACAAAATTCTTTCACAATAATGTAAAATATATAAACACAAAAAAAGAATTAAAACCACAGAAGAAATTGTATTTCTCAAAATCTTGGAATTAGAATCTGTATTCATTATGGACTGTAGTTCTCAAAGGAGAAATAAATAAAAGATGTTCACTTGAGTTCATTATCACTTTCACAGTTGCATTTTTTAATTGAAATTTTATTGAAATAATTGTAGATTCACATGTAGTTGAAAGAAATATTATAGAGATATTCCATGTACGTGTATACTTACCCAGCTCTTCCAATGTTAACATTTTGAAAAACCATAGTACAACAACCAGGGTATTGGCACTGACACAATCCAATGATCTTATTTGGGTGTGTGTGTGTGTTTAGTTCTATGAAATTTATCATATCTAGCATTGTATATCTACCAAGACAGTCAAAATACTGAAAAATTCCATCATCACAAGGATCCCTGGTATACCATTTTTTATAATCACATCCAACTTCCCCAGCCCTCTCTAACCTCTGCAACCATTTCTAAACCATTTCTTTAGTCTTTTCAAAAATTATATACTGAATTATTCAGTATATATAACCTTTCAAGATTTTTTTTTCCTCACTCAGCTAATTCCTTGGAGATGCTTCCAAATTGTGGCATATATCAATAGTTTATTTCTTTTTATTGCTAGGTAGTATTCCATGCTATGTATGCACTAAAATTTGTATAGCCTTTCATCTGTTGAAGGAAATCTGGACTGATTATAGCTTTTGGTTATTACAAATAAAGCTGCTATAAACATTCATGTACAGGTCTTTGTGTATTCACAAGTTTTTATTCCTCTGGGATAAATGCCCAAGGGTGCAGTTGCTAGGTCATTTTGTAACTGCATATTTACTTCTATAGAAACTGCCAAAATTTTTTCTAGAGTGTAAGTTTTGCATTTCCATCAGCAATGTATGAGTTACCTATTATCTGTACATGCTTGCCAACATTCGGTGTGGTAACTTTTTAAAAAAATATATAAGTCATTCGGATAAATGTATACTGATATCTCATTGTGCTATTAATTTCTGTTTCCCTGATAGGCTAATGCTGTTCACTGTCTTTTTATATGCTTATTTGACATTTGTATATTCTCTTCAGTGTAATGTCTCTTTATGCCTTTTGCCCATTTTCTAGTTGGATTATTTTTACTATTAAGTATTGAGATTTCTTTACATAATCTTGATAGTTTTTTTTTTTTTTTTTTTTGGTCAAATGTCTAGTGAATTAGCTTCCTCTTGCTGCTGTACCAAGTTACCATTAAATTAGTTACTTAATATAAATTTATCTTCTTACATTTTGGAAGGTCAGAAGTCCAAAATGAGTCTTAAGAGGCTATATCCAAGGTATCTGTAAGGATGGTTCCTTCCGGAGTCTATGGAAGGACATCTATTCCTTGCCTCTTGCACCTTCCAGAGTTCCCTGCATTCCTTGCGTTGTAACTGTATCACCACACCGTCTACTTCCACCATCACAGTGCCTTGCCCCTGTCTAATCCTCTTGAGTCTCTCTTATAAGAACCTTTGATAACATTGGTCTTCATAATTCCCCTCCTCATAATGCAGGATCATTTCCCCATCACATCTGCAAAGTCTCCTTTGTCATATAGGTAACATTCACAGGTTCCTGGGATTAGGACAAAGATATCTTTGTGGGGGAGATTATTCAACCTACCACACATGATTTGCAAATATATTCTCCAAGTCTGAAGCTTGTCTTTTCATTTCCTTTACATGGATCTTTAAAGAGTCTAGTCCTAGATACTACAATCTCTCATGTGTTTTTCTAAAAGTTGTATAGTATTACATTTTCATTTAAGTCTATGATTCATTGTGAGTTAATTTTATAGAAAGTGTGAAGTTTAGTTAAAGGTTACGGTGTTTTTAACTTCAGTATCCATATGTTCATTGTTAATATTTAGATACATAGGTTACTTCACCAGTTGGTATTGTATCCTTTGACCTTGCTGAACTCACTCACTCATCAGTTTTAGAAGTTTTGGATTTTTTTGTTTAGGTTCCTTGAAATTTTCTGTGTAGACAATCATGTCATCTGCAAAAAGCAACAGTTTTATTTCTTGCTTTTTAATCTATGTGCTTTTATATCTTTTTACTCCCTTATTGCACTGGCTAGGACTTCTAGCACTATATTGAGTGGTGACAGAGGACATCCTTGCCTTGTTCCCAATCTTACAGAAACACATGCAGTCTTTCATCATTAAGTGTGAACTTAGCTGCAGGGTATATTAAATAAATTAGTCTAGGTCATTCCTGTCTATTCCTAACTGGGTGAGCTTTTTATCATAACTATGTTGCATTTTGTCAAACATTTTTTATGATCATCCAATTTTTCATCTTTAGCTTGTTGTTATGAAGAATTACATTGATTTTTAAATATTGGGTAACTAGGAAAAATCTTAATGAATCACACTGCATAATACTCTTTAATTTCAAATTCCACTCCTTCATTGCTAGCATATAGGAAAGTAATTAATTTTTGTATTTTAACATATTCTTCAAACTCACTATAATTGCTTGTTAGATCCAAGAGTTTTTTTGTCAGGTCTTTCAGACTTTCTACATGTTGATGATCATGTTATCTGTGAACAGGGGCAGTTTTATATTTTCTGTGCTGTATACCTTGTATTTCCTTTTCTTGCCTTATTGCATTAGCTGGAATTTCCAAGAAAATGTTTTTAAAAAGTGGTGAGAGAGACATCCTCGCCTTGTACCTGGAGACATTCTTAGGGAGAATGTTTTCCACCATTATGATGTTAACTACAGGTTTTGTAGATATTCTTTAACAAGCTGAGAATGTTCCTCTCTATTCCTAGTTTACTGAGAGTTTTTATTGTGAATGGGTGTTGGATTTTGTCAGATGAGTTTATAGCATTTATTGGTAAGATCACGTGATTTACCTTTTTTTTTAACCTATTTATGTGAAGGCTTACATTAATTGATTTTAGAATGTTTAACCAGCCTTACGTATATGGGATAAATTCCATGTAGTTGGGTGTATAATTCTTTTTATAAGTTGTTGGATTCAATTTGCTAATATTTTACTAAGGATTTTAAAATCATTGTTTGTTGATAGATATTGGGCTGTAGTTTTCCTGAAATTTGTCTGGTATTGATATTCGGGTAATGCTAGCTCATATGAGTTAAAATATATTCCCTCTGCTTCTATCCTCTAAAACATACTGTAGACGATTGGTATAATTTCTTACTTAAATGCTCGGTAGAATTCACCAGTGAACCCATCTATTTTCCATTTTGAAAGGTTATTAATTATTGATTGGATTTCTTTAATAGATAGAGGCCTATTCAGATTGGTTCTTCTTGCATAAATTTTGTCAGATTGTCTTTCAAGGACATAGTCCATTTTATCTAAGCTATCCAATTTGTGGACATAGCTTATTTACAGTATGCCTTTATTATCCTTTTAATGTCCATGGGGTCTGTAGTGATGTATACTCTTTCATTTCTGATATTAGTAATTTGTGTCCTCTCTCTTTTTAGTCTGGCTAGAGCTGATTGATTTTATCGATCTTTTCAAAGAACCAGTTTTGGTTTCATTGTTTCCTATTGATTTTCTTTTTTCATTGTCATTGATTTCTGCTCGAATGTTGGGATTAATGTAGAGCATGAAATCAGCCATAATACCTGGCTTGCTAAAATGTAACACAGAGGGCACCATGGACAGGGAAGGTTTCTGAGAAGGGTGCAGGCCTTTGGAATGACGAGACCTGTCTGTGTCACCACACTGCAGTTGGAATGCCCCAGGGAGTTGCCTTCCCGAAACTTTCTTAGCCCAAAAGGCCGCCCGGTGATCTAAGAAGTAGGCACTATCCCTTAGGCTATGTTCAGCAGAACTTGTAGAATAGGAACATTTCCAGTAAACAAATTCTCCCAGTTTCAGTAAGACCCCTTGTCATACATCATGTGCTTGAGAAACAGTGATAAGGATTTGTGATTATCCTGAAGTACTAATAAAAGCGGGAGCAAAGAAGAGCAAAGGGTCTTTGCCTCTGAGCCTTGACCCCCTTACCTTCTCTCTTTCACGACAAAGTTTGGAGTAATCTTTGATCTGTCTGTACAGGGATTGCTGGCCATTCCCGGCAATTTATGTAGACCTAAGTTTTTGTTCTATATTATTTTCCTTTTCCCAAAAGATCTTTTAACATTTTCTGCAAGGCACATCTATTGGCAAAAATTCTTTCAATTTTTGTCTGATGAAGTCTTTATTTCTCCTTCACTTTTGAATGATAATTTCACAGAGTATAGAATTCTAGTTTGGTGGGTTTATTTTTTCTCAACACCTTAAAATTTTCATTCTACTCTCTTGCATGATTTCTGAGAAGTCAGATATAACTATTTCTTTGTTTCTCTATAGGTAACCCTGCCCGACTTCTTCCGGGATTTTTTATTTTTGTTTTTCTGTAGTTCTAAAATGTTATGCTGAGGGTAGTTTTTTGTTTTTTATTTTTTTCCTGCTAGGTATTCTCAAGCTTCCTGGATCTGTGGTTGGGTGTCTGACATTAACTTGAGAAAATTCTGTCATTTTTGTCTTTCTTCTCCTTCTCTTGGTATACTTATGCATATGATACACCTTTTGTAGTTGTCCCACAGTCCTTGGATATCCTGTTCTGTGTTTCTTCATCTTTGTTCTCTTTGCTTTTCAGTTTTTGAAGATTCTATTGATATGGTCTCTAGCTCAGAGATTCTTTTCTTGTCCATATCTAGTCTACTAATAAACTCATCAAAGGTATTCTTCATTTCTGTTACATTTTTTCTTTTTTGATCTCTGGCATTTATTTTTGCTTTCTTAGGATTACATTCCCCATCTGCTCTTGCATACTGTCTATTTTATCCATTAGACCCCTTAGCTTATTAATAAAATTGTTGTACATTCCTGGTTGGATAACTCCAACATTTCTTCCATGTCTGGTTCTGATGCTTCCTCTGTCCTTTCAAACTGTGTATTTTATTATGTTTTGTAATTTTTTGTTGATAATGAAACATGATTCACTGGTTAAAAGGAATGCTTGCACATAGATCTTTAGTCATGTGGTGTGAGGTGTGAGGGTAAGGAAAGCATTTTATAATCCTGTGATTAAGTCTTAGTCTTTTAGTGAGCCTATGTGTCTAGACTATAAACTTCAAAAGTGTTCCTCATTTTCCCCCCACTTATGTGGTACAGGATGGCTTGAGTGGGATGCAGTTAGGTATTTCCCTTCCTGTATGCCAATTTGGCTCTGATAATAACCCAGCAGGCTAGGCTCTGTTTAACCATTTTCCCTTGAGGACAGGCCTTGTTTATAACAGAATGCCCTGGCACATTTCAAAATGGTTTCTTTTCACCACCTCCTGCTAGAAGAGGATTTTTCTCCAGTATTTACCGTGGAAACCTGTTTAAGCTTCTGGATGTAAATCTCACACATACATTGTGGGACTCTCCTTATGGCTGGGTTCCCCGGAGTTTTTAACTTTCAGAGTTGTCTACACTTTGTCATTAGCAGTTCTTCAGTTATAGTTCAGGTTTCCTTGACTCTGGCTCCCTTGGTGGTTTTCCCTAGTAAGTCTCTGCTCTGATAACCTATGACTCCTTTATTTGCCTGTCTCCAGTCTTTGAAGTAATCATTTGTCCTGTGTCTTTCCTCTATGTAGGGGGATCCAAGAATAATTGGTTTTAAGTCTGTTTAGCTTTTAATTTGTTTTACGATAGAGTGGCAACTTCCAAGCTTCTTCCATATAGAAACAGCTAATTCTTTTTATGTATTATTGAATTCAGTTTACTAATATGTTGGGGGATTTGTTGTCAAAGATCATGGGATATAATGGTCTGTAGTTATCTTTTTATTGTACTCTTTTTTATTTCAGTTTTGGTATCAGAATAATAATGAACTTATAAAATGAATTGGAAAGTATTCCTTCATTTTCTGGAAGTGATAATGTAAAATTGATGTGAATCTTCTTTGTATGTTTGGTGGAATTCTCCAATAGAATCATCTGGGCCTGCAGACTTCTTTTTCAAAGGTTTTAAATTATGAATTTAATTTCTCTAATAATTTTCTGTTTATTCAGACTATTTTTTCATTTGAATTGAGTTTTGGTAGCTTTTGGTTTTTAAAGGACTAGTCTATTTATTTTAAGTTGACAAGGGTTTGAATGTAAATTTGTTTATAATAGTCCCTTATTCTTTTTTTAATGGTTGCAGGGTCTGAAGTGATACTTCCTATTGTCAATATTGGTGTTTTGTATCTTCTTTTTGTTTCTGTCTTTGTAGAATTTTATTAGAATTTTATCAGTTTTATTAATTTTTCCCCAAGAGCCAGCTTTTTGTCTATTTTATGCTTTCAATTTTATTCCTTTCTGGACTTGTTCTTATTATTTCTTTAATTTTGCTAATTCTAGCTTTATTTTGCTGCTATTTTTCTAGCTGTTTTCTTTTTCTTCTTTTTTTTTTTTTTGAGATAAAAACTTTGATTATTGATCTAAAACCTCTCTTTGCCCATATAAGCCTTTGGTGCTATAAATTTCCTTCTCAGCACTATCTTGGCTGCATCACATATTTAGAGAGTTGTGTTTTCATTTTCATTTAATGCAATATATGTATTTATTTTATTTGAGACTTGTTTTGATCAATGGATTATTTAGAGGTGTGTTACCTAATTTCCACATGTTTTGAAACTGTCCTGTTGTCTCTCTGCTATTGATTTCTAATTTGATTTCATTATGGTCAGATAACACACTCTTTAAAGTTTCAATTATTTTAAAATTGTTGAGTTATTTTTCGTGTCCCAGGATATGGTCTGTCTGGCAACTCTTTCAGCTTCCATGGTTTTAGATGAAAATCCACTCTCATTCAAGTTGAAATCCCTCTGGAGGTATTTTCAGGGTATGTATTTGTGCTTAGAGGTGAAGAACAGGAAGAAGCAGGTATACACTATCTAGTCTGGATGGAAGTCCAGGCATAATTGAAATTTAAACTACTCTGTGTATTAAAATGTCCCAAAATATGAGATTAATTAATGATTTATTTAGCATGTAATGTCATGAAGATATTATAATATATTATAAACAAAAGCAGGTATTATAAGTCAGTGTGTATGTTGTAATCTCAAATTTCTAAGTATATAAGCATATTCAAATATGCACAGAAAGGAAATACATCAGAAATACTAAAAATAATTATTTCTAGATGGTGGAAAATGGCTAATTTGTATTTTTCTCCTATTTTTTGTGACTTCTAAATTTCCTGAGTGTGCATATTGTGCATGTTTATGTTATTACCAGAAAATAAGTAGGAAGCAGACAATGGAAATAATTTTTATAATAGGGAAGAAGGGGGAAAGTGTAAGAGGAAGGTTGGCCAGTGCTATTAAGAATTTTTGTACAAACTCCTTTTTTAAAAATTTTTTAAAAATTATTTATTTATTTATTTGACAGAGAGAGAGACAGCCAGCAAGAGAGGGAACACAGGCAGGGGGAATGGGAAAGGAAGAAGCAGGCTCACAGCGGAGGAGTCTGATGTGGGGCTTGATCCCAGGACTCTGGTATCATGCCCTAAGCCGAAGGCAGATGCTTAACCACTGAGCCACCCCGGGGCCCCATACAAACTTCTGTTTGTACACATTATCCTTCCAAAAAGAGGATCCAGGAGAAAAGTGTTCATGATTTGTATCCTTCCCTATAGTGGTGGGATAGCTAAGCAGCGGAAACAAAATTAAAAGTAAAAGAAAAGATAATGAAAGAAAAGAAAAGAAAGTTTCCCTCATTTAAAGAGCATGGCTGCTGAAGGATTGTGTCATCCCAGAAGAAACTTAGCTTTTGCCCTTGAAAGTTTATGACTGAAATGCATACATAAGACACCATTGATGAAACAGATATAAATGCCTGAAAACAATTACAGACATCCCTGCAGGAGATTTTTTCATATACTACTTTCTTTCTTTGACTACTGTCCCCTTCCCATACATAAAAATAGTTGTCTCAACAAGGGAGATAAATAGTTATATTCCAATCATAGACTGGTATTATATAAAACTAATCCATAAGAGTTCAGGACGTGGTTATTGCAATCTCAGGATTAATTTATCTAATATCTTAAACCTCAAAACACAAGCAACACCAGAAGCAAAAATACGTCTTAATCGTCTTGCACATTTCAGATGCCAGTTGGGGTTGGCCTAAACGTGAAGGGCAACTTATTGAAAGTGGAAGGATGCAGGGATCATAGTTCACAGAGTTCACAGAACAGGTGAACAATTAAAGCACAGTGAAGACCAGAAACAGAAGTATCGATGATATTAGCAGAAGGAATAAATGGAACTTATCTCTTGTCTCCAATATTCACTTCATTAACAAGCTCGTATCTCCTGTGTCTCAGCTTAAATTCCCGGAATTGGGGAGCACATGCCAAGGGGAGACAGACTGAGAAAGAGGGAGAAATTTAATTTTACCAATATATGTGAACTATCCACTTTTTGTCTTATGGACCAGTAAAAACATGACTGCTAAGGACATATTTTGGTAGGTAAGTTGCACAGTTATAATTACTCCACACTGTATTTCATCTCTTTGTTGTTCAACCTACATACACATTTCTCATACATAATTCAAAATATGTCCATTATCACATATACAACTATAAATGCATCCATAATCTCTCAAATGGAGATAATCAGAAGTCACATCTAGCATTTACATTTTATTTTCTCCTTTTTGAAAAAAGATTTTTTTAATTAATTAATTTATTTTAGAAAGAGAAAGAATACAAGCAGGGAGTGGAGTAGAGGGAGAGGACAAGCTGATTCCATGCTGAGCCAGGAGCCCAATGCAAGGCTCTTTCTCATGACCCTGAGATTATAACAAGAGTCAGACGCTTAACCAACTAAGCCCCCCCGGCACCACCTAACATCTACATTTTTGAAAGATTCCATCTAACAGCTGCGGAATACACATTTTTCGCAAGTGCGCATGGAGCATTCTCCAGGAATAGATAATGTATCAGGCTACTAAACAAGTCTTAATAAATTTAAGAAGATTCAAATCATGTCAAGTATCTTTTCTGACCACAATAGTATGAAGCTAGAAATCAAATACAAGAAGAATATTATAAAATACACAAATATCTGAAGATTAAACAACATGCTCCTGAAAAACCAATGGGGGGGAAAAAAGAAAGAAATCAAGAGAGAAATAAAAAATATCTTGAGACAAATCTTGAGAAAAAGGGAATACATATCAAAACATAGCAAATAAAAAAGATCAGAGGAGAAATAAAATGCAGACTAAAAAGACAATAGTGGGGTGCCTGGGTGGCACGGTCGGTTAAGCGTCCCGCTCTTGTTTTTGGCTCAGGTCATGATCTCAGGGTCATGAGACTGATCCCCACACCAAGCTCTGTGCTGGTCATGGAACCTGCTTAAGATTCTCTCTCTCTCACCTTCTGTCCTTCTCCCTCCTGCTCATACATGTGTGTGTTCTCTCTCACTCTCAATTAATTAATTAATTAAAAATTTTTAAAAAGGTGCACCTGGGTGGCTCAGCTGGTTAGGCATCCAACTCGTGATTGCGGCTCAGGTCATGACACATGGGTCGTGAGATCGAACCCCATGTTGGGTGTTGCACTCAGCTGGGAGTCTGCTTGAAGACTCTATTTCCTGTCTCTATCAAAGAATGCATCATCTCTGGAAGGGTCCCAAAGGAATGAAGCAAAGAACACATCACCAAGAAATGCTAGAGGAGGCAACACCTTGTTTTAATTAGGCAACAAAGTCATTTTGTGATTTTGTGCCTTATCTACCTGTCTGTGTAAGAATTTAATTCAGAATGTAGATGGTAGTCACAATAATGCATATTAAGAATAATCATTTGAATTGAAAACAAAATTAGACTCTTTCTGTCAGAACATAAATCTCATTTGGTTGATTGTATTTATGATAAGAATTGGCTTTACTAATCAATTTGTATCCCATAAGTTGAGTTAAATACATAGTTCAAGAGTTTGATGCAGACAAATTTAAAACAGTTGGTAAGGTAAATGCAGTTTGTCTAAAAACTGCATCGGCGAAGGTAGAGTAGAATTTGTATTATTTCCATTTTCTGAGCCCTTTCTGATCGTACTGCTCTAAATAAGAGGTCTCTAACTGAAACAGTAGCAAGCATCGTCAATAATCATTGCTGAATCTCCTGAAAGGATTTTAGACACACTTTTCAGAGACAGAAACTAAATAACCCTGGTGACTAACACATCATTTTGCCATTTAGGCAGCTTTTAATTCTTTGCTTTTGGTCAACCTGAAAGAGCTTTCAGACCAATAAAAATAATTTTTTATGATATGCCACTATATGATTTTAGGTATATAACTAAGAGGAAGTAAAAATAATGTGTTATTGAATAAGTAAAAGCTTCCATTTCCATCCACATCTTATAAAAGTATTTGCAAGTGTCAAATCCATGAAAACAGATAATATAGAACTCATGCTGAACATTACTTCATTGTACCATATATATTCACTTGAGTATAAATAAAACAATTTTTAAAAGTACAATATCATGTTGAGATACATTTCCAATGAATTTTACTTTTAATAATTATCAAAATTGATTATATATTTTTGATCAATTGTTTAATAGAATAACCACAATGATTTTAATCCTGCAGACATTTTTAAAATTTAGAGACTTACAAACACACATACACAGCTATAAACTGCAGAGATGTATGATCTGTGATTAATATGTTTATCACTTAAAAATATATTATGCTAGGATAAAATTATGTGGGAAAATCAGAATAGAAATACACAAATATGAAAAATACAAATTTTGACTATAATATCTTTTACTATAATGTAGTTTTAATAGACTGAGGTATCAAATTAAATGCGATGGCCTTTATATTCAGTTGTATATATTTAAAAAATAGTATAGGGGCACCTGGGTGGCTCAGTCGGTTAAGCGTCTCCTCGGCTGAGGTCATGATCCCAGGGTCCTGGGATCACCTGGGATCAAGCCCCATGTGGGGCTCCCTGCTCAGTGGGGAGTCTGCTTCTCCCTCTCCCTCTCTCTGTCTCCTTATTCTCTCAAATAAATAAAACTTAAAAATAAATAAATAAATAAAATAGTATAAATGAATTTAAAATGTCAATATTTATAACACACATAGATTATATCATGTTCCACAAGTAAGTTACGAAAAACAATTGCATGTCAGCTTAAACATTTGTAAGGGAATTCTCAAGGAAATTATTTTAATGGTATTAGACTAAAAAAGTTTGAAAACTACTACTAAGTAACCCAAACCCATATGAAGTGAGTGGTGGATTAAATCAAGTTCTCCAGTGTTACTGAATGTGGAGAGATTTCTTTTTTTTTTTTTTTTAAAGATTTTATTTATTTATTCGACAGAGATAGAGACAGCCAGCGAGAGAGGGAACACAAGCAGGGGGAGTGGGAGAGGAAGAAGCAGGCTCATAGCAGAGGAGCCTGATGTGGGGCTCGATCCCATAATGCCGGGATCACGCCCTGAGCCGAAGGCAGACGCTTAACCACTGTGCCACCCAGGCGCCCCAGAATGTGGAGAGATTTCAATGAAGTTCATCAAAGATGGCCAAGTCGGGTTGTCCCTCTGCCACTTGATCTTCTATCACTCGTCTTCTGTGGCATTTTCTTGCAATAGAGCCTTCTTCCATTCATAACTAGTGATTTCTTGCCACTTCATACTTGCTTTCTCAATGTGATGGAGATCTCCCACCCTTCTCCCTCTGCATATTTCCATATCTCCATTACATTTCATGCTATGGTGATAACCAGCCTTGCTCTTACTTGACTCACTTGAGGCTATAAAATCCACTGCAAGTGATGATTTCTCTGATCATTTGTTTGTTTGTTTCCTGAATTACTTGGGTCCCACTCTAATAACTGGTTTGGATTCATCAAGGTCATGCTTACCCCAATCACCTAAAAGTCCAAATCACTGAGCAATAACTTAGTGCAGCAGCAGCAAGACCCAGGGAATTGGTAATTAGGGCCAGAAAAATTATTTTTTACCTTGAAAGTCTTCATCTTATATGAATCCAATAGTTTCTTCATCAAACTGTACTCATTCCATCACTATTGCATTATCTACAATATATTCAAATACATTCCCAAGCAATACCTATGTTTTATTATTCAACAAAGGATAGTCCAATCAGAGTCAGATCAGAGAAGATGATTTATGGTAAGGTGGAAAGGAAATAAAAGTTTTCTAACGGAAGGATCTGAAAAGTTGCCGGCAAGGCAGCCAGGCAGTGTGGGAGCAAAATGTTCAAGGAGATATTTTATTTTTATTTATGTTGGCTGTGGAATAAATATTGCACAGTTGAATCAGTGGAGTTTACGTGTCAGGTACTATTTCCTGCTGCCCCCAATCACCGCAGAGCTGTCAGAAGCAAAGTGTGCGTTTGAATAGGCTACCCTCTCGGAACAGGAAAAGAACAAAAACCAAACAAAACAGGAGGGTTGACAAATGCATCCTGATGAGTGTCTCTCCCTGTTTTTAAAGCTTTTGGGGTTTATTCCAATTTTAACAAATGTGAACCCTGCATGAAAAGTAATTGAAGGCAATAGTTTCAAAAGAGACGTAGTGAGGGAAGAGGGAAGACTTGTATTTCCTAGGCAGATAACATTACATAGGTGTAATGTATGTCTGAAGAATAGAAGATAGAATGGTTTCATTGCAGATTGGACACCTTCTCCCTTTACTCAATAGCAAAATACATAGAATGCGATGAGATGAGCATTTTATATTGTGGGTGTCTGGTCACTGACCTGTGTGGTACAGCCGCATCCGTATAGACAAGCAGCAGGAACAGGCAAATGAGAATGCCCCGAAAGCAGCAAATGTCAGGAGAGTACAGGCAGGCAAGCAACAATAATTCAGCACATGCCCCTGCACAGAATTTGATTGGAATTACATGGCAGAAGGATGGCTGATGATAAGGCCAGAGAAGGCCCAGCACACACACCTGAGATTTAGGCTAGGCTTTTAGAACTGCTTTCCTGGGCAGGCCTCTTTGTACTCTGTTTTCTCTGCCTCATTCCTGAGAGGCAGAGCTCCAGAGACGGAGACATTGGCTTTTGGCTGTTTATTAATTGCCGTATATGTTTGCTGCTGTTATGCGACTCAAGAGCCTTAAGTTATGAATAATTAAAATGTTGACTCTCTATGGGCATAAACTATGATATAATAATAACAGTCCCTTCAGAGTATCCCTTAATACTGTATGGATACTAAAATTATTCCCACCTCTCTCACACGTCCACGTACACACACATTCTCACTAATGTAGTCAACTCAGTCATTTTTTAATAATCTCAGTTAAACTGAATGCTTTTTAAAAATCTATCACTGATTTCTGTGTTCTAAAAAAATCCTTTTTTATCCTGTAATGAAATAGGTTAAAATAATACTAAGTAATTAAATTTGTACCATTTCATCACCTCTGATAATGTTGTAATAATGGACATACTATTTGTCCGAAAAGATAGCAGGCAAACACTTTATCCTAAATGGGCTAACTAAACAATTCTGAGTGCTGGAAGTCTTCATAGCATGGCATTGTTTTCCTTTGTCCAGCATTCAGGCATCTCCTACATTGCCGGGTCTGAGCATGCGTCCATATATTTGCTTCTCCTGTGCCTCTGCTCACTCGTGGCCTCAGCTGGTTGAAAGGAGTGAATTTCTAATGGTGAAATTATAGGCATTTTGACAGGCCAATGGAGAGATATTCTGAGGGTGGGGAGCTTCCCAGCATCCCTCAAATTTAAATGACAACAAACAGTAGGGTTTAATTTCTTCAGCCCAGGTTTTACCAAGATCCTTGTCAGTCAAAGACATTCACAAAACACCTGCCCTATATAAAATATTTCTCTTCACATACTAATTCCCTGCCTGACACTTGACAGTTTTTATAAAGAAAGATGGGAAGCTGAGATTTGCACTGTAGAATGGAAATTTGATTCATAGCAATTTACTTATTTAGAATGAAATTCGACCACGGCAAAACTGCTCATTCCTATGGTTTTCATTGTAAAGAAATCTTGCTCGCACCTCAATTTATGCTGGTTTCTTAATTTTGATAAAGGAGGATATTTACTGTTCAGTCTTTGAAGTATATTTGGGTAGGCTTTTAGCAGAAGTGTAAGAGTGCAGACCATTGTCGAAAACAGCTGTAACTGCTTCTTACCTTCTTGCACGGAGAAATGGGGAAGATGGGAAGCTAAAAACTGTGATCGCACCATTTACATTATTTACATCCTGCATTCTAGCAAAATGTAAAGCCCTTGTTTCTTTCATGTCTTAGTGCACTCCGAGGTAGGATTTTTTTTTTCTCCCAGTTAGCTTCAGATATTGTTTTTCTTTCATAGTGTAGTTCTTGCTAATGGGAAATCTGTGGAGTGGCTGCATTCTCTCAAAATAGGCTCCTTACTACCCTTCGTATGGACATTTAATTGGCCAAGCTAGACACAGTCTAATACAGAAATGGGAGTGAGAATCTGAGGATCACATACTGAGACACTTGCATTTATTTGCCGAATGAGTATCTTTATAAAATGAGGAAAATAAATCTGACCTTTCTTAGATACCGTAGAGATGAAAATGAAATAATACTTTTAATTCTTAAATAAAAGATCGGAAACAATCCTGTAAACGTAGTTTTTCTAACTGTCCCTCTATGCTTCAATTTCTGTCACTTATAAAGAAAGGGACTCAAAATCCTTGAGAGAAAAGACTACATTCTTGTGTAGCGTAATCTTTCAAAGGAAAAACATCATTAAGGTATAATTGATATACAACAAACTGCACATAGAGCATACAATTTGATAGGTTGTGCGTACATAACAGTGAAACCATCATTACAATCAACATGGTGAACATTATCTATCACCTCTGGAATTTTCCTGATACTTCCATTGCCTACCCCCATTTCTATTCCTCAGATGACAACTGCTCTGCTTTACGTCACTGTATTTTTGCATATATTTTCTAGATTTCACACTAAATGGAATCAGTCAGTATGTACTCTTTTTGGAGAGGGGTTGTCATGTTTCTTTCATCCAGCACAATTATTTGAATCCTTTACTCATGTTCTGTGAGGATCGATAGTGCATTTTTATTGCTGAGTAGTTTTCCGTTGTGTACATGAATCAGAGCCCGTTTACCCTTTCACTAGCAGGTGGACATCCGTGTTGTTTACGATTTTAGGCTGTTACACATAAAAATGTTATGAGCATGTATGTGCAAGTATTGAGATGGTGCAGGTGTTTTCCTCTTTCTTGGAGAAGTACCTAGAAGCGGAATGGGTGTATGTTGTTTTTGAAAAAAACCTACCACACTGTTTACTGTATTGGTTTGACCATTTTACATTCCCACCAGAAAATTAAAAGAATTCTAGTGGGTCCACATCCTCATAAAAACTTAACAGAAACCTTTTGAAATTTTAGCCATGTTAATAACTATGTAGTGGCATCTCGCTGTGGTTTTAGTCTGCTTTTATTATTTGCTAATTTGTCTGAAAGATGGTCATTGGGGGTGATGTAAAGTGACAAGAAATAAAACTTTAGTTTTCTAGACCTCCCTGTCACCACAGGGAACTCTGAGAAACTGGAAGAATTAATTATATCCTCCCCATTCTCCCTACAATTTGATTGCATTTACTTATTCATTATTCACTATTATAATAACTTTATACAATATTTGGAAAAGTTACATAAAAAGAATAAATATTCATTTCTTTTCACCTTGTCATTTTTACTATTCAGATTTTGGTCTATTTCATTTATTTTCTCAATCATAATAAAATTACTAACATCTATTAAAGACTCACGATGGCCCAGAATTAAGGTAGACAGTCTAATGTATCTCATACAATTTTTTTTCAATAATCTTATAAGTACATTTTATTTTCCCAACATATAAATTAAAGCAAAACAAAATGAAACAGAGACTTGGACAAGACATATATCATAGAGCTAGTAACTAGCAGAACCCCAACATGATTCAATATATTTCTGCCTCCAAAGACTATGTCTCTTGAGTTGTCTGGTTTCTAAAAAAATCCAATTAAAAAGAAAAAAATATATAGCTGAATTTTAATGATATTGAAAGCAATTATTCATTAGAAGTCATGAAACTAACTTAAGTGTAATTAGAAAGACGGAATAAACAGACTTGAAATAATCGGCACGGCATAGTGAACCAAGCTTCTGGAGACATGGCTCGTGTCCCAAGCCTGCCATAGAAGAGTTGTGACACTTTGGCCAAATTACTTTATTTCTCTGATTCATTTAACATCTCTCAGCTGAGGCTGGGTTAGAAGAACTCTAAGACAAACTGTGTCTCTGAAGCATTTTACTCTATTTGGAATAGAGAAGCGGTAAAATGGGTTGAATGAACTCCAGATTCTCAGCTCCTGGGTAGTATCTTTCAAAGTTGACGATGATAAATGACGGGGAGATAAAGAAGACTGTTGACTGGTCAAAATATGGCAGAGGCACATTGGATCTGCAAGTTTCAAGTAACACATTTAAAGAAAAGAAACAATCTACTGAAGTAATTGAACTATGAAGTTTCATTCCTTATTCAAAAGAAAGCGTTTTTTTTTTTCATTCCCACCTGGTTTTTTAAAAATATTAGCTCAGAACCACAACAAATGCCACATTATTTTTTTCCTTTCTTTGAATTGTTATAATTTATATATAGAAGAAATAACTTTTTTAAAAATTCAATTAATTAACATATAATGTATTATTGGTTTCAGAGGTACAGGTCTGTGATTCATCAATCTTATAAGATACCCAGTGCTCATTACATCACATGCCCTCCCTAATATCCATCATCCAGTTATCCCATTATTATAGGCAACAAAAAAATGTACGTATAATCCATAAGTCAAACCAAGATTCACAACACCTAGAAACCTTTCTCTTTGTTCATTCGAGCTTTAGAAATTAAAATGAAGCAATAGATGTTCTAGAAAACATTAAACCAAGATGTTAGAGAATCTGTGTCAGTATCTAGGAATGAAAAGATTAAAAACTATTCTTCAATGTCAAAAAATAAAAGCTGAAAGTTTCTATATTTGGAATTTAAAACTAATTAAAGGTGTAGGTGGGGAAAGAAAACTTGTTCATTAAATCAGTGAATTCTAGAACAAAATGTTGATTTTAGGACAAACAAAAATAAGCTATTTTTTCTACTTGTGGTTCATAATGTGTGAGGCTCATTATCACTTTATGTGGTATAGAGTAGATGGAACATATTGAATTTGATCAAGATGATTGTGGAGAAAAAACTGATATTTGAGCCATAAATGCATATTGAGTAAATATAAAGATTACTTTGCAAACATATTCTTTATGTTGCAGTTGACTCGGAAAGTAGCTTGGGTTTTCCTCAGGTTCGTTGATTTCAACAATGAAAAGAACGTTGTAGGAGTTTTAGTTGAATTTTCGCACTTTATACCTGAAGAGATTGAGACTTGGAAATCTGTAGAAAATTGGTCATCTCATGAAAGACAGCCAGCATTTCAACAGAAGCATTTTAGGGCTGCTTTCAGGCACAAACCGACTTGTGTGATCTTTGACATGATACCAAGACTTTGTAAGACAATTTTTTCATATGTAAATTATAAATGTTAATATGTATAACTAAAATTTTGAAGAAAAATTTAAATAACATTTCATCAAATCTAATACATGTTTCATCAAATAATAAATATTTTTTACTCTAATAGTCACCTTTATTTTTTGCATCACTAAGAAAATAATTCTTTCTTTCACTTAGAATTGTGTATTTATTCATACTTAAAGAGGTATTTAAGGTTTATTTAAGTATTAAAATTAAAATATAAGAAAAATACAGTGGTTTAGTTATTCCCCAAACTTAACATTTTCAGAGCATGACTATCTTAAGTCACTTTGAAACTCAAATTGGTCAATGTTCATATTGTTGCTCTTTTTTTTTGTTTGTTTGTTAGTTTTTTAAATCATAGTATTGTTCTCTGTGCAGTTAAAAGCATTAGTATTGAAGATTTTCTTAAGAGAGTTATGCACTATTATCTCTGGGATTTTCTCCTACATTGATAACACTTATTCTAGAACTGTTTTTTCTGGCAATTTACTATTTATCTAAACATAAAATTTCATTTTTTCCTCTCTCATTTCAATCACTGAGTGATGGAAATGGGAACACTTTTGTTCAAAGTCAATAGAAAGTTTTTAGCAAATTGATGTTCAATGTCTTAATGATGGTCTTGCTCTGTGGAAAAATCAATCCTATTTGCCCCTGGTTTCTTTGAAGTTTCCTTCATCTATTTTAAGGGATCCAGCAATATTCATGCTTGTAGTTATAGGGCTTTGTTTATGATAAGCAATTTTTTCCCCAAATAGTTCAGAAAAAATACATAACAGAGATTATTGCGGCTATGGGTATCTTGCTTTCTTAAATCCTGAAAGCGTTTGGCTGTGGCATTTCAATAAAATATGGAATTGTAATTCCTCTGATGAATTTTCATTTACTAATATCCAATTTAGAGTTAATATCCTTGTTTATCTGCCTATACTTGTTTTGTATCTGTGCACTTTTGCATACTTATTATTTGCAATACTTTGACACATTGTAATATTTCTTATTTTCTTTTAAGATTTTATTTACTTATTTGACAGAGAGAGAGAGACAGAACACAAGCAGGGGGAGTGGGAGAGGGAGAAACAGGCTCCCACTGAGCAGGGAGCCTGATGTGGACTTGATCCCAGACTCTGGGATCATGAGTTGAGCTGAAGGCAGACAATGAACAACTGAGCCACCCAGTTGCCCTGTAATATTTTTTTTAAAGATTTTGTTTATTTATTTGTCAGCGCGAGAGAGAGCGCAAGAGAGAGAGACAGAGAGCACAAGCAGGGGGAGCAGCAGGCAGAGGGAGAAGCAGGCTCCCGGCTGAGCAGGGAACCCAGCGTGAGACTCCATCCCAGGACCCTGGGATCATGTCCTGAGCCGAAGGCAGACGCTTAACTGACTGAGCCACCCATTCGCCCTGGCACATTGTAATATTTTAAAACTCATTTTAAACAGCATTAAGCTTAACATGTGTAGTAGTACCAAGTGGGTTGAAATGAGAAAAATTTGGGCAGTGACGACCAAGAGTGCCCATGTGCGGGCGATATCAAGCAGACAATTGTCTTGCATACAAAGACTGTAAGAGGTCATCTATTTTAAGAAGAATCTATTTCAACAGGTATTATTAACACATGAGAATTGGTTATCACAGCATTAATGGAATATGGTATATTAAACATTTAACAGTGTCTGGCTTACCAATGTTTAATATGTGGTAACCATTGTTGTTGCCATGTTACTGTTACAACATTGTCTAATGGGACATTTTGACATTCTTTGTTAGTTCTGACGGTGCAACAGCTTACTCCCTAGGCAGTGATATTACACACTGAATGGACATGGTTTCTTTGGAAAGTTCAGGTACCCTATCTTTTCCTGCCTTGATAAATCATACTTTGATTATTCTCAGAATTGAACTTTTGCCATAGTTCTTATTATACAAAACAATAATTCACTGCTCCCTCAGGATATTTATAGAATCCAGAGCTTATATCATCTGGTCACAGAATCGTTTATAAACACATTTTTATAATGAAGAATATATTCATTTTGACCTGGTGATTAAAGGACTTTTTATCCATTTGTGAGTTCTGAAATATTAATGAGGGTAAAGCTTCTTATTGCTTAATCAATTTTAGATCCTGTGACTTTAATGGTCTTGCATGTTTTCAAATACTTGAATAGTTGAGCACAGTTTCAACACCCATATCTGATGTAGTTACTTAACTAGGAGCCATTTGCCCCTCATATTTCTTCTCTGCTAATTTCCATTTATTTTAACAGGCCAAATATTAAGGTGGAGTGCTGTATATTAGATAGGTAAAGCTCATAAACAACTGTGAAATGGTTGTGTATATTACTGTCTGTGTAGACCAGAAAGGAAGAAAATGTTATTAAAGTGCATAGGTGTCAAAACTCTTTAATGATGAGCTTACAAAAACTGGGTTCTATAACATCTGAAGGAAAAGCCTGGAAGCAGTGATTGCATAGATGACATCTACCCAGAGAACCTGGGGATTCATCTTCAAAGATGGGGCCTTGTGAGTGAAAGTGGTCATTCACACATTCACAAGAGTGACGTTTGTTACACAGACCAGGGAGGAACCCTTCTGCAAAAATAAATAAATAGATCAATAAATCTTCCTTGAAATATATAGATCTTTAATATAATATATCTACAGATCAAAGGTTTTCACTTTCTCCTTTTAACATAAGTACTTTCAGTATCATACCTGTTTCACCCACTGGGAAAGCTGTTCCCATCTTTTTAACAAGTCATTAGACTATATTATCCCATTATTCTTTAATACTTTGTTAGCGGGTTTTTGTTTTGCTTTGCCTTGTTTTGTTTCCAAATGAACTCCACCTATTTTCCTTCACTTCTCAGGTAGAGCTGTAAGTAGAAAAAGCTTAAGAGTCTGGACTCAGAGACTTAAAAGCACCACTTCTCCTTGTAAAAACTTATTTAACCTTGAGCAAGTCACTACATCTCTAACAGCCTCTGCTTTACCTGAAAATATCTTCATTAAGGTGCTGTTGGGATGATTAAAGAATATAGATGAAAGCATCGGGCACACAGTAAGTGTTCAATTATTTGTTTTCCTTCATTATTATTTTGTTTGTTAGTTCTAATTATTTAAATATTTGTATTTTTTATACTGAATTCCAGTTTTGTTCAATGTGCTGTGCAGTTAGTTAATTGTATTACTGGCCGCAAGCCTTCATCCTCTCTGAACCCACGCTCTGAACCATGTGACTTTTTAGTCTCCCTGTTAAAACAGTGGGATATATATATATTCCTGCTGCTAACCGTGGGTTCAGCCCTGCGACAGTCTTTAGTAAATAGAAATAAAATAAAAGTGAAAGTATGCCTTAAGAGGTCTTGCATGTTTTTACTTACTTTATTAGGGTTTTCTTTCTTTTTCTTTTTTAAAGATTTTATTCACTTGCCAGAGAGAGAGCACAAGCAGGGGCGGCGGAGGGAGAGAGGGAGAAGCAGGCTTCTGCTGAGCAGAGAGCCTGACTTGGGGCTCGATGCCAGGGCCCTGGGATCATGACCCCTGAGCCAAAGGCAGACACTTAATTGACTGAGCCACCCAGGGGCCCCTCTATTAGGATTTTTAAATTTAGTTCCAAAACTGTAGAAGAATGTATATGCACTAATTAAGGGACGTATTCATACTATTTTATTCATTGTTCATCTACATTTCAAAGTTAACTGGTGTCCAGTACGTTATTTGACAATCACATGTACTATGCCTCTACCATTTCCATAAGAACACACCAGATAGCACTGTGGTCCTATCTAAGGAGATGAGGAGGAACAGGTGGAACACAGCTGCCCTAGCTGAAGTGCAGCATGAAATCGAGATGCCAAAACAAACAAACAGACACATCTGTCATTACTCAGTTATGCATGCATAGATAACACGGGTGTGTACTAAGAAAATCAAAGAGAACCGAAGAACTTTCAGAATAAGTAAGTAATTTTAGCAAGGTTTCTAGGTACAATTAAATATATAAAAATGTATTTCTACATATTACCAACAAAGAAATAGAAACATAAAATTTAAAATATCATACCATTTATAATGAAACTAAAAACACTGATTACTTTGGAATACATCTAATGAAAATACACAGAACTCTATAATGAAAAATAAAAATGAGCACTGGGTATTATATGCAACTGATAAATCACTAAGTTCACCGTGAAACTAATAATATACTGCATGTTAATTAACTTGAATGTAAATTTTTAAAAAGGGTTAAAAAAAGAAAAAAACATTTTTGAGAAAACTTAGAGAAGACAAATAAATTGGGAGCTATACCATGCTTCTGGATTAGAAAATTTTGTATGTTTAAAAATATCAAGCCTTTCCAAATTGATCATTAGATTCAACCTTATCCTAACAAAAATCCTAACACTTTTATTTATCTGTGGATGTAACAATTAGTTCTAAAATTTATTTGGAAAATGTAAGGCTGAAGAACAGCCAAGGCAATCTTGAAGAAGAAAAAAAGTTGGAGGAACTACAATACCAGAAAATAAGATTGATGTAAAGCTATGTAATTAACTGCATATAAATGGATCAATGGATAGAACAGTGAGTCCAAAAAAGAGCTTATATAAATAGAATTAGCTTATGTATAGGAAAGGCAACATTGCAATGCAGTGAGGAAAAAATCTGACATTATGAATAGATGAAGTTGAGTCAATTAGACATTTATTTGGGGGAGATACATATCTTGACACCTATGTTACATCATATCCCAAAGATAAAATCATGAATTACAAATATAAACGTGAAAAGTAAAACAATAAAGATTTGAGAAAAAAATAGAAATGGTCTTAGAGGCTTGGAGCAGAAAAAATTTCTTAAAGAAGACAGAGAGACAGTAACTTAAAATAAAAGATAACAAAATGGACTATAGTAAAATTTACCACTTCTGTTCATCAAAGGCAACATTAAAAAGTAAAAAGGCAACTCATAGGAAGGGAGAAATATTTATCATATATATTATTTATATATTTATTATATATTATCCTTATATTCAGAATATATAAAGAACCATAAACCACTTAGATAACGACTGACAAGCTCATAGAAAATGGGCAAAAACTCTGAACGGACACTTCATAGAAGAGAATATTTAAATGGTCTTTAAATGTAATTTTCAACCTCATGAGGGAAATGTCCATTAAAACCTCTCGCTTGGTGTGAAATAATGGAAAAATCAAGTGTATGTGCGGATATGGAGCAATCAGATTAAAGCACTGCAGGCAGGTATTTAAACGTGTAAAACCACACTGGAAACCTGTTCGTATTTACAGAGGCTGAAGATATCTATCCTCTGTGACTCAGACGTTCCATCCTAGGTCTGTACTCAACAGAAATGGGCAGGCATATTTGCTCATCAAAACACACTGACTAGTATGTGTATAGGTAAAACTGTCTCATCAATAGGAAAATAGATAAAATTGTGGCAAATTCAGAAAATGGAAAATAACATAGGAATAAGAATAAACAATCTATCACTATACACAACAGTAGATAAATCTCAAAAATCAAACATGGAGCAAAAGAAGCTGACACAAAAAGAGGACACACTTTAAATTCATTTAGTCAACTGCAAAGACTGACCAAACTAACGTATTCTATTGTCAGAGTAGTGACCATGCTTTGCAAGGAACAGTGATGGATGTGGGAGTGTGAGAGATATTCTAGGGTTCTAGTCTGTTTGTTGATCTGGGTTCTGATGACTAATTCTGTTCAGTTTATAAAAATTCATGAAGCTTTACTCGTGTGTGTGTGTGCGTGTAACTTTTTTTTATTTTACACTTCAGTGAAAAATTTAAGAAGAAAAGATAGAATGGTATAATGGGGGCGCCTGGGTGGCTCAGTCGTTAACTGTCTGCCTTCAGCTCAGGTCATGATCCTGGGGTCCTGGGATCGGTCCCGCATCGGGCTCCCTGCTGGGCGGACAGAGGTCTTCTCCCTCTCCCCCTGCTTGTGTTTCCTCTCTCGCTGTCTCTCTCTCCATCAAATAAATAAATAAAATCTTTTTTAAAAAATGGTATAATGGATGCTAGAAAAGAGTACACATAGCTCCAGCAGAGCAGTAGTGATTTTGCTCAAACCAAAGCATGAACTGAACTGAATGAATGTGATCTGAAAAAGTGTCTTTGCTTTTGTGAAATTAGGAAGAGCCATTCTTTTTTAAAAATAAGGTATAATTGACGTACCGTATTCATCTCAGATGTAAAGCATAATGATTCAGTATTCGTATTTATTTGTATATACCGCGTAGTGGTCACCAATAGAAGTCTAGTTAACGTCTATCGCCATACATATTTAAACACTTTCTCTTGTGACGAGGACTTTTAAAATTTAATAGTTTTCGAATGTGCAATACATTATTATTAACTATTGTCACCATGCTGTACATTACCAAGGAGAACCATTCTTTCTGAATTAAAAAAAGATGTACATGACTCTTATTTTTTAAAATGAATTTTGAAAGATTTTGTAAAAGTACAAATTAATCACTTGATAATTTCTTCCATTAATGGCCAGCTAGGTCTTTTTAAGCAAACCTCTCATCAAGGACAATTAAAAGTTTTCGGAGGAATGTTCTAAATGTCTTTTCTTCTTAAAAGATAAGACCTAGCTTAGCTAACATAATAATGAACTACCACCAGGCCAGCATCCAGGAGGATATGGAAACCTAAGCAAGGTGAGCACTTAGACTTTTGGTAATTTCCACGAGGAAGAGATAAACATTCAGTCTGGAAGCCCGTGAAATGGGAAGAAGTCCTGGTTAACACGGCTTGCTGTGTGCTAGGCACCGAGAGCAACTCTGGAGAGCGACTCATCAGTAGTGGTAACTCCACGCGGTAACTCTGGGTACAACCAACCCCAGGCCCCACCAACTGAGGCTTCTTATTGTTGCTCTCTGGTTGTTTATCCTTTAGTGACTGGCTGCATTATTTTCGTGAAATCTATTTCTTCTTCACAGTTTAAAGCTTCTGATACTGTTCCTCAGAGAAGTGCAGCCTTGAGTAGGTCCAGTCACCCTGCGGTGACATGGTTTTTGGCAGGGCTCTCTTTCCTTCTTTCCTTGACCACACCCGGCTTTTAATGTTCATTGATTGCTGACTGATTGCTCCATAATTTTTCAACTATGCCCTAAGTTTGAGGCTGGGTACAATGGCAAGCTTCTCTCTAAATTAAATCCCTCATCCAGGAACTGAGCACTCAGGGGAGGAAGGGGACAGCAATGTGCAATCTTCTCTGATTGTTTCTCCTGGCATGGAACCGCTGCTTACTGAGCCAGGGCAAGAAAAAAATTCTTGTTTCTTTCCTGCTTGTACGAACAAAGATTTTCTTTTTATAAAGACTCTTACTCATCTCTTTACCCAGGTAACAATTGATTTGGCTAGTAATAACTCCAAATATATAATTTTTGAAGGACACCTGGGTGGCTCAGTTGGTTAAGCGTCTGACTCTTTTTTTTTTTTTTAAGATTTTATTTATCTATTTATTTACTTGAGAGTAGAGAAAGAAAGTGGGAGGAGGGACAGAGGGAGAGGGAGAAGCAGGCTCCCAGCTGAGCAGGAAGCCCGAGGCGGGTCTCAATCCCAGGACCCTGAGATCATGACCTGAGCAGAAGGCAGATGCTTGATTTCAGATCAGGACATGATCTCAGGGTTGTGAGATCAAGCCCCACATTGAGCCCCACAACTTATTAAGACTTTCTCTTTCCCTCTTCCTATGTCCCTCCCCCCAATTAAAAAAATGTAATTTTTTAGAAAAAATTCAATTTATATTTCCTTCATGAGCTCTATTACAATATCTAAATTACATTTTTTACTCTTTTTTATTTTTTTAGAGAAAATCTGATGCAATTGGTGAATAATTTAACTAGTATGACTATATGGAGGTGAGGATTAAAAATTAGCCATAATTGTAAAAGCAACGATCAAGTTTCCTAGATTAAGACATATATGTATAAGCACGTAAATCATGAAATCATGAGGCATATTGAATCAAAGTAATTGTGCTTAGCTTGGTCAATCGATCCCCTTCCTCTCTTCTTTCCTTCCTTTTTTTTGTCCCTCCCTCCCATCCTCCCTTCCTGCCTGCCTTCTTTTCTTTCTTCTTTTCCTACATTTCCCCTCCTTCTCCTTTATCTTCTTTTTCCTCTTCTTTTGCATTTATAGGTCAGGAATGTGCACTGTTGAGTATTTAAATAAAACAATCTTGTAACCTATATTTATAGGATATATTTGAATTAAAACATAAGAAAAAGCAACACCACCAACAGGGCACCTCTTGTTCATTCCCCAATTTTTAAATTATATCCAAAAAACTGTGTAGATAAAACAATATAGAGAATTTACTTTCTTTGAAGTGATTAATTTTGATTGATTAATTCAACCCATGCCCTTAAAAAGTTAAGCAAATTTAAACAGAAATGAATTGAAGCTGCTTGGGGAATTCTGCCAAAACTTTGAGTCAAATGAAATTTAACCTTTCTAGAGGTAATATTTGGAAAAGGCAGATTCCTCCTCTATTTCTGCTTGTAAGAGCCACGCCCACTAGCACTGCTTTTGGAATCTTGCTCTGGGCTAGGCTTTAAACCCATCATATCTTAAGTTCTAATAGAAATACATGTAAGAAAACTCAAGCTTTACTTAAATTTCTCCCTGAGATCTAACATAGCCAAGTCGACATAAACTTATTCTCAACGTACAGTAACTTTTATTGGATTGAAGTGTTTCCAGACTGAACTTCCAGCATACATGTCCTGCCTTGGATTTTGTCCATTTATTCATCATACATTAATGTGCGAGGTATTTTGTTCAGCAGTGCCTTTAAAAAGTATTGAAATGATTATAATGTAGACCTACTATCATGGAGATCAGAGTCTAGCAGGAGACATAACAGAATCTGTACACAAATTACTACTATTTAGGAATTTATTAAGAGTGCCATGTGACTAGCAGAAAGACCCTTGAGGACGCTAAGACAATCAATGCCATGCTAAAGGAAAAGACAGCATTTGATCTGGATGCCAAGACTGAGTCAGATTTCATGAGGTGACAGTAATAATAAATAAAATGGTACTGTTTTATTTTAATATGTGCCATGTCCGATGTTTCTTACATGGGTTATATAATTTAATTATCAATTACATGTATTTAATGTGATAGATGTTGCTTTTATACTCAATTTGTAGATGAGGAAAATGAGACAAAGAATGATTCCTCTTCCCTTTCAGAGAAGAAATAGAGGTGAACTTCTCCTAGAAGGAAGAAAACATCTATGAAGATTGAAGTATATATACCTACAATTAGTCAAATTAATTGTGATGCACTTATTTAAACTTATTATATAATAAAAGTAACCTAAAATGCAAAATTTTTTCCAAGATAAAGTTTAACTTTTTGAAAGTTTCATAATATTTACTTTCTGCTTGGTAATATTTAATATTAATTAAATAAATCATAAAGTATTCATATATTGTGTTCAAATGTTACTTTCTAATTATTTATATGGGAATGATAAATCTATCAAGAGGGGCTAAGACAAACAAATGTGGACTTTTCAAAAATAGGAGAAGACAAGTGGTTAACTAACTGTTAGAGGGTTAAGACTTAAGAAATGAAGAGAATGGTAAATCCTTATATTTAATCATTCTAAAAGTTTTCGTGTGTAGAGCACAGTGTATTTTCACCACTGTGAGTTCAACAGTGTCTATTTCTTTTATTTATTTGTTAAATGGGAGAGAAAACTCCTTCATAAAAGGGTTAGGCACTAGGTCCCATATCATATTCTAGTGTCATCATTGCACTTAAACAAAAGTGTAAGATTATTTACTCCCTGAAGCCCATTCACAACTGAGATGTTTAGCTCCAGGGTTTCTGTCTTTTGCAAATCAGACATGTATGAAATGCCCACTGATTTCAGAAACAGCTCCACAGTTGGAACACCATCATGGATCATGAAATATGATGAGAAATCTAGCAGTGCCTCACCCACAGAGTTCATTATTATAATGGGATTTATAAAGCAGTGGGTTCTTTTCTCTTTTGTGGAATTGTCTCATTTTTACTTCCAATGTGGACACCTTGTCTTACAATACTCTACATGAGAAAATAAGTGAATAGCAATTACATATTAAAGACATTTTTGTAAATCCGTATTATAGAGGATTCCCACTCAAGAGATATAAACATAATCCTACCATGTCATGTGCCTGTAGCATTTTTCATGTGTCTGTGTGTGTGGCCAGTCAGTTATTATAGTTCCCCCAATATTAAAAATATGTAAGAAATTACCCACTTTGCACTGCCATCGGAATTCATGGAGTTAGATTCCCCGCTCCCCCCACATACTGACCTCTTCATTCTGTCTGAAATAAGAGGAGCTTCTGCTCACACAAGGAAAGACATAAAGTAGGCATGTGGAAGATGACATAAACTGAATCCTCAAGGAGAAGAGAAGAATCTTTGTGATGCATTGGGCTGCAATGACAGAGGAACCTTATAGTGAAAAGGAGCTCCCATATATGGAGAAGAAAAAAGGTAAAGCATAGAAGCTGCATATGGACCAAACATAATAGAATTAACATTTTCCAAATGTTGTGTCCTCTTGTGGCTGCGGACATGGTTAGTTGGAGCAGGCTGATTCCCACCCATTTCATCTGACTCCAATATGGGTGTGTTGTTCACAGTATCACGCTGCTTCCTAAATTGTCAAATTCAACATCACATTAAAGTTAAACTTTGAGTGATTTCTAAAGAGTAAAACTGTCTCCCCAAAAAGAAAGATGGATACAAGTTGTTTCATTAGTCTGAAAACTCTCTATTGCTCTCTTTCAAACTGAAGGTTGTCACCAGTTGTCTGCATCCCCATGATCTCCTGCACCTGAATCATAGCTCTGAGCTGATGGTCACACTGAGCCCACAGTACCATAGGAAGCACACACTCAGTACAGCAGCTCTATGTCTGCTGTGGATACAACCCCAACTCTGCCATTGGTCTTCTCCAGTGGAATCCGCATAGCTCTAAGTCCAAAATCTCCTTCATTAGCAGTAACGATAATGTCCTCATCAGCTGCTCCGCTCCAGCAGACATATGATGAGCAGCCCAAATACACCACCACAAGGAAAAAAATATTTTCATGTACCATAATGATACTTTTGGGTTATTCCTACGTTGGGTTGCCAAAGAAAATACAGAATACTCAGTTAAAGTAGAATTTCAGATAAGCAATGAATAATTTTTAATGTGAGTATAAATATAGAAGCTAGTAAAAGTATAAATATTAGCATGAGTATATAAGTAGTCCAAATAATATTTAGGATATGCTAAAATGATATTAAAAAATTAGTATGTATCTGAACTTCAAATTTAATTGGCAAGTATTCAGTATTTGATTTACTAAATTGGTAAATTTACCTGTGTGCCAGTCAAAGTCTTAGTCTCTGAACTCAAGGAATTCAGTCTGGGAGAAGCAGATAAATAAACCTCAATTAAAAAGAAAAATGGTAAGTTCTTCTTAAAAAAAAAAAAATGCTTTGCAATCTCAGAATAGGAAGTGCCTAATTGAGAATGGGAAGAATGAAGACATATCAGTGTCTTTCTGTTTTACAACTGAAATCAAGTTGGTAAACAAATGGCTGTGTATAAGGCCTAAAAAGCTTGCTACAGGTTGGGGGATAGGGCATAAATACAGGCAAAAGTAGTAAGCCATACAAAATAGCAATAAAAGAAATACCACAAAGGTTATAACCAGTTGCTAAATAAATTGTCAGTACACTACTATCTAGAAGGACTTCATTTGTTGTTCCTTACACTCCTAATTGAGGAGAGATTTGATTTATATATCAGAGGATAATCTCTCTAAGTGCTGGGTAAAATTAAGCATTCACTTAAGCATTTTATATTTATATATATAAATATTTATATATATTCTTATTAGTATACTCCTCAAATCTCTCATCAGTATTTGTGTCCTCTTTTAGACTATTAATTCCTAGCAGGCAGGGTGTGTTTTATGATTTTCTTTATATTCTTCTTTATATCCCAGAACCCTAATTAATACATGTACAGTGTAGGTGCTCAGCAAATACTGAACTGACTCTGTTGGAATTAATGCAGGAGGAAATACCCCTTTAGGGGAAATAAAGGAAATGCCCTTTCAGGGAAATAAACATAAAATGCTGAAAATTGAAGTGAAAATTATGTAATGCCTGAGTGTGAGTGTGTTTTTGTGAGTGTGCTAATATGCATGCTTTTTGACAATGTGTGGTGACCAGCACACCACAGAAGCCTGCAGCTACAAAGTCATTATTTGGTTTTAGTAATAGTGATGATAATGAGGAACAAAGGAAACTTGGATAAGAAATAGAATTCACAAACCAAAAATATGATAGCAGAAAGGAGTTTTCATTTATGATATACCATTTGTCCAGAAGATAAGCTTTTATCATTTTAATCCCTCATCTTCCAAACGTTATCACTCTAATCAATCTCATACATATTACCTGAACTACTGAATAAATGATCACCCCTCAATCCTGTCATTTTAAATTCCTTTTGTTCTTTCTACATTACTTTTTTACCAACACAAAATGAAATATTACATATGCAGATACATATATACAGCCTGAAATAAGAGGCTCATGGAAGATAGGGGAATTAATTAATATTAATTGATTATAGTTGTTTGGAGAGAAACAGATTCCTTGTGTTCCTTTTCTCACTTCCCAATTTATTTTGCTCTGTTTGTTGCCTTAATTACCTATACTCTCTACCATTTATTTTTTGCCATCATTCTTAGTAAATCAAAAATGTGTGTGTGTATTAGAGAAGGGCTTAAGTAAATAACCTATACAAGCATATAGCATCTGGTGATATTTTTTAAATGTATATTTTGTGTATATATATATATATATACAAACACATATAAAATGCATTTTATGTTAGTTCTATACAGTACATCCCTGGTTTTTGATGTAAAGTTCCATGATTCATTAGTTGTGTGCAACATTCAGTGCACCATGCAATACGTGCCCTCCTTACTAACATAATATAATAAAAAAAATTAAAAAAAATAAATAAATAAAATGCATTATATATATTTATATATTTCATATATATACATAAATCACACACACATACATATATAATGGACTTAAGCAGATAATGAATGATATTTTAAAGAGTATTCTGTGTGTGGACATAGTTTTGCTTAAAATCAAATTTTGATAGTATGAAAGGTTGAATTATCTATGTTTTATAGAATACCAGGTATACTGTGGGTGCTTAATAAATGTTAAATAATAGTAATCTGCTCCAATCCATTGATCTTCTGTCTGCAATTAAGCAGTGGGGTGCCAAATTACATATCAAGCAGTTTTTATTGGTTATATTTTTCTAGGAGGAGGATTCACAACACTGTGCAGTATAGATCTTCCTCAGACAACTTACCATGCAGTGTAAATACATACATTTCTGACCCACACCCTGCAGCGAGATTGTCAAGGCTAAAAGCAATATTCAGACTGTGCTTTTGCTTTCTTTCTCTCTTCCTTTATTTCAATTTTATTACTTCTTATGGAATAAATAAAGGCTTTTGCATTTTTTAAAAAAAAAATTTATTTATTTATGTGACGGAGAGACAGCCAGTGAGAGAGGGAACACAGCAGGGGAGTGGGAGAGGAAGAAGCAGGCTCCCAGCAGAGGAGCCTGATGTGGGGCTCGATCCCAGGTCGCCGGGATCACGCCCTGAGCCGAAGGCAGATGCTTACCAACTGCACTACCCAGGTGCCCCAAGGCTTTTGCATTTTTGAGCAAATTTTTCTTGTACTTGAAATTGGTAAAATTTCCCCATGTTAATTTTACGTTTTGGTATCAGTAACTCCTTGGTGATTTTCCTTTCTTTCCTCTTTGTGTTTTGGTTGCTTTTTTGGGTTTTTTTGGCTTTTTGATTCAGTTATATATTATGCTTTAATTGTTACAAATAAAAGATACACCATTTCTAAACAGAGGGACAAAGGGGGAGTAATTATTTTGTTTGAAAGAGAGATGGTAGAGAATGAAGCACTGATATGTATTGATCATAAAAGCTTAGAGTGTATCTTAAATATCTAGTCCAACTTGCAATCTAAGGAATTCCTCTCTATTTTGTCCCTGTCATGAAGTCTGTGCAATCTGCAAAAAGACGTATAATGATGAGGAAATCACCTCCTCAGCTCTTCCAAGATGGTTTCCTTGAAAAGATAAACAAAATAGACAAACCTTTAGCTGGATTCACCAAAAAAACAAGAGGACTGATACCACAGATATAACAAGGATCATGAGAGACTACGAAGAACAATTATGTGCCAGCAAATTGAACAATCTTGAAGAAAAGGATAAATTCCTAGAAATGTACAGAGTACCAGGAATGAATCATAAAGAAATAGAAAATCAGAATAGAGAAATGATGGAGATTGAATCAATGATTTAAAAACCTCCAAAGAAAGAAAAGCCCAGGACCAAATGGTTCCACTGTTGAATCCTATCAAATATTTAAAGAATAACTGGTGCTAATCATTCTCAAACTTTTCCAAAAAATCGAAGAGAAGGGAATATTCCTAAACTCATTTTAAGAGGCCAACCTTACCCTCATAACAAAGCCAGATAAGGACATTACAAGAAAAGTAAAATACACATCAATTTCTCCGATAAATATAGATGCAAAACTTCTCAGCCAAACACTAGCAAACTGAATTCAGTAGCACATTAAAAGGATCATACAACATAATCACATGGGACTCATTCCTAGAATACAAGGTTGGCACAACATATGCAAATCAGTAAATGTGATCTATCTCATTAATAGAAGGAAAAATAAAAATCACATAATTATTTTTGTAGGCACAGAAAAAGCCTTTGATACAATTCAACTCCTTTCATGACAAAAACTCACCAAGTTGGGTATAGAAAAAATGTACCTCAACGTAGTAAAGGCCACAGATGACAAGAGCACTCCTAACATCATGCACAATGGTGAAAGCTTAAAAGCTTTTCTTCTAAAATCAGTGATAAGATAAGGGTGTCAAAAAAAAAAAAAAAGAAAGAAAAAAGAAAAGATAAGGGTACCCATCCTCACCATTGCTATTCAACATTAGTACTGGAAGTCTTGGCCAAAACAAATAGTCAAAAAGAGAGAGACAGACACAGATAAGTCATACAAATTGGAAAGAAAGAAGTAAAATTGGTCTCTGTTTGCAGATGATATGATGTTCTAGATAGAAAACCCTAAAGATTTCACTTAAAAAAAGTTCTGATAGAACTAATACATTCATCAATGTTTCAGGAGACAAAATCAACATACAAAAATTAATTTCACTTCTATACACTAACAATAAATTATCTGAAAAAGAAATAAAACAATTCCATTTACAAATTCATCAACAATAACAATGCAAAAACAATAATATACTTTGGAACAAATTTAACCAAGGAGATAAAAAAAACCACACACTGGAAATAATAACACATTGATGAAAGAATTGGAGAGAAAACAAATAAATAAAAAGATACCCCTTGTTCATGGTTTGAGGAATTAGCATTGTTAAAATGCTCATAATACCTAAATAAGTCTATAGATTCAATGCAATCCCTATCAAGATTCCAATGATATTTTTCACAGAAATAGAGAAAACAATGCTAAAATTGGTATGGAACCACAAAAGACCCAAATAGCCAAAATATTCTTGAAAAAGCAAAACAAAGCTTAAGGCATCACGCTCCCTGATTTTAAACTATATTCCAAAGCTATGGGAATCAAAACAATATGGTACTGGCATAAAAAGAGACACATAGACCAATGGAATAGAATTGAGAGCACAGATATAAACCCATGTATATGTGGTTGACTAATATTTGACAAGGGAACCAAGAATACTCAATGGAGAAAATACGATCTCTTCAATAAATGGTATTGGGAAAACTGGATTTTCACATGCAAAAAAATGAAGCTGGGGTCCTACCTGATGCCACTCAAAAATTTAACTTGAAATGAATTAAACACTTAAATGTAAGACCTGAAACCATAAAACTCCTAGAAGTAAACATAGGAAAAAGTCCTTGACATTGATCTTAGCAACAATTTGATGGATATGTCACCAAACACAAGTAATAAAAGTAAAAATAAGTAGGACTATACAAAGTTTAAAAAGTTTCTGTACAGCAAAAGAAAGGATTAACAAAATAAAAAAGCAACCCAAGTAATGGGAGAAAATATTTTCAAACCACATATCTGATAAGGGGTTAATATCAAAATATATAAGGAACTCCTACAACTCAAAAGCAATAATAATAATAATTTAATTAAAAATGGACAAAGGACCTGAATAGATACTTTTTCCAAAGAAGATATTTAGGTAGCCAACAGGTACATAAAAAGGTGCTCACTATCATTAGTCGTCAGGGAAATGCAAATCTAAACCACAATGAGATGTTACCTCATACATGTTAGAATGGCTGCTATCAAAAAGATAGGAGATGACAAGTGCTGGCAAGGATGTGGTGAAAAGGGAGTCCTTGTGTACTGTTGGTGGAAATGTAAATTGATACAGCCACTACAGAAAATGGTATGGAAGTTCTTCAAATAATTAAAGATAGAACTATGTGATCTAATAATCCTACTTCTGAGTATACATTTGAAAAAACCAATCAATTTCTGAAGTGATACCTGCACTATCACGCTCATTGTAGCACACACAACCTAATGTGCATTAATGAATGAATGGGTAAAGAAAATGTGGAATAAATGAATACAAAGGTATATTATTTAGCAATAAAAAAAAGGCAATTCTGCCATTTGCAGTACCATGGAGTTGTTCTGCTCACCATCACTCTCAGACAGCTGTGCTCAGATTTAGGACCGCCTGTGCCTGCTCTCTGGGGTCTGCGTATTTGAAGATTCTGGTTCCCAAAGGGGAACACTTACACAAGGGGACATAGAGAAAGAGCCACTGAATTATATGTTAAACTTGCCATCTGGAAACTTTGGGGTCCTTGAGTCAAGAGGAGAGCAGGCAAAGAGAAAACAACACTACCTTTGTCGAGGTAGGTGACCCTCATCATCAGGGTGAGTTAGGTCTGCCGTTGCATCATGGGGGCAAGGAGGGATATGTGTGGCATCTAGATGACCTACTTGTGCACTTTTCACTCATTGGCTCAATTATAAAGAGGTAAGTACAGCAACCCTGACTTGGAAAAGGTAGAGTGACCAGGAGCCCGGACTCCTAAAGGATGAAGGTCAGGCAAGACACTGACACTAAGGGAGGGATGAAGGTTGAAGACATTTAGAAACTGGATAGTGAAAGACATACATGATGAGAGTCCTTACGGCCTCAGAGCCACAGTGGGGACGGCTGTATTTCATCCCATTTACCTTGCTACTTCAAATTTCCCTTAAAACCCTAAAATAAAACAGAACACAACACAACCAAACAGAACAAAAAGACTGTTCCCAGAACACATGTGAAGAAATGGATCCAAGTAGCCTGAGGTAACTGGGGTAGCTCCGTGATGGGCAAGCTAGATTCTCCCTCGAAGAAAGTCATGAACATGGATGTGACAGGTTCTTTTTTCATCCAAAGAACAGTTGTTGAGCACTTTTATGCAATAGATACTGTTCTATGTGTCGGGGATTTACCTGTGACAAAACCAAAAAAGGGATATTTATTTAATGTCTACCAATAATTCAAACATCCATGAAAGGATAAATAGTAATCTTCCTGTTTACTGCTATATCCACACAACTAATCAGAATGTTTATCACCAAATAGTCTCTCAATAAATATTTGATTGAATAAATGAATTAATTAGCTTATGTCAATCTTACTTAGATTCCAATAGAGGGTCATTCCTAAAACTCACATCACCAGAGTATCTACCTAATCCCTTCACTGCGGCACACGACTACTTTCAGATGGAATATCGGGAAGATGTGTGTATGTTGCTTCTTCCTTTGAGCGGCTGCATTTGGCTGCTGCTTCCTTTAAGCCCACTCTAACCTGAAGAGGACGTACAGGGAGCGTAGCTCAGCCTAGATAAATTCACGCATCACAACCCAACACGTTCATGCACGATCGAAATGAGTTCACCGATTTATATTCCGGAAAGTCAATAGAAAAATCCTTGGAACATCAAATGGCAACATTCAGACTTTTAACCAATATTCCAATTATTTCCACCAAAATTGCCCTCTACAAACTTAAACAAAACTTGATTATAGGATTATATTTTATAATCTGTGCTCAATTGTTTTCTTCAGGTTAGAATTTCTCCAACTGAAGTTCTGGTTGGGGATATTTGTACTTTGGCATGTGCGATTCCAAAATTGGTGCTTCTAGCCACATTTTTTTTTTTTAGAGGAGAAGACTATCCAATTATAAAGGCTAATTATATCCTTTGAGTGACTTTGTTAAGTTACAAGTGGGTGGAATCTCACAGGTGATTACAAGGCCTTAATGATGACAACATTCTCTTCTCCTGGTGATTCCTTCTGTTATACTAGCAACTTTTAGCCATATTCTTTTCATTAATTCCCTCACTTGCATTGGGAATGACCTTTAGATTTACCCCAGATCTATATTTGATCTATGTTACTATTTTGGGAAGAGAGAGTTACTTTTCATAACCATAGTTTAGTTCATTTATATGGCCTTATTTCTGAGTTGTAAATTTGAGCAAAGACCTGAATAAAGGAAGGAAACAATCCACTGCATGGACTGGGTGATAGTTCTCCCCAAAAGGGAACTCCCTTTTAGGGGGTGTTTTTGTTTGTCACCATTCTTGGGTGGCATCGAGTGGACAGAGGCCTGGCATCATGGTCATTCTGTAATTGGGGCAGTCTGCATAATAAATAATTGTGTCACATTCATTATGACTTTTAAATGCCCCCACAAGAGAGGCTTCTGTGAATTCCCACAGTCCCAGACACACTGCTCTCTGTCATCATTCTATAGTGGCAACCCCAGTTTCATATGAAAATAAGGATCAATCATTTGTGTTAAGGAATCCAAAGTGACCAGGCAGTATGTGAAGCCTTAGGTTCAATGGAACTGAACCTATCATCACTGATTCTGTGCATGTGTTCTTGATATTTCTATCAAAAAAGGAGTAAGAAACAGGTCATATTCATATGGAATGACAATAGTATACAAGTCTATTTTAATAACTCACTTCTCTGCAAGAACCGGCAAAGCCTTGTGGGAAATTCATCCTAAGTACCAAATCAGTTATAATAAAATATGTCTGGTCCTTAGCCTCTAGGTTTTTTGTGCTAAACTTAATTTTAATTCTCATGAACAATAAACTCTATGGGACTGTCCACATCAGGTGGTGGTGTTAGTACTTTAGTGCACCCTATGTTAAGTATTGCTTGAATAATATCAGCTGTTAGCTGTAGTTCTACTGAAACATTCTTTTGATTAGTATATACTGCAGTAGTTTTAAATATACTCTTTAAAGATATTAATATATAAAGTTCTATTAAAATCCATTCGGAAGGTTAATATTTATTACTTATGAACATTAATCCAAACTTCTAATTAAGTTTTATACTTATTAGCTTCCTTAAACACCTAGAAAATGAAAAACAGTCTATTTTACATTGATTAGAGTTATATTAAACATATTGAAATTATAAACTAATTATTCATTAATTTTTAAAAATATATGTACATTCATCACATACTGTATCAGTTATAGAAATAGGTATTTTAAACAAAAATCAAACATATAAATAAGATAGGCTCTTCTAAATTTCCTGTGGAAGAATATATAAAATTTAAAGAACTTCATTTTTTTTTAATCAGAAGATGCCAAGATATGTCAGAATAGATATCTTGCAGCACAAAATGAGTGAAGATGGGAGTCATACAAAATTTTGGTAATGAGAGCTGGAAACTGGCTCGTTTCCATTTTTATTAGGAATCTGAATTTACCTTATGTTCACATAGAAGTTTATTACCTTTCTAGACAAATCTAATCTACATTTTTAGGTCATTCTCCACCCTTTCCATTCATTCTCACTAAGATCTAATGGGAAATCAGCTCAGGAGAATGCCATGTTCCTTTTCTTGTGCAATTAGCATCCCTTATTGAGCACACAGGTTATGGGCTGAAAGGCTTTAAAAGAGATAGAAGAAGATACTGGGCAGGCATTTTACTTTCTACCAATGTGAGTATAGTAGGTTTCAAATTTGGGGGAAATATGTGTCTGTAATATTTAGAACTTTGTCAGAGAAACAAACAAATAAAAACAAAAACTGAGGGCACAAAAATATCCAGCTAATTAATTCATCAGTTGAACAGAAATACATTGGAGAAGGTCCTTCTTTTAAGGAGTTAATAGTCTAGAGTTTATAACAAGATATTGTACATAATTCCCATTATTCATACTTGAAATTTTTTGAGAAAAGCTAGTCAATGATTACAAACTTCAAAACCTTTCACATTGTCCCTAGCTTCACTCTAAGTTTGATATAGTGCCCCATGACTCCTCCCCAGGTTTGACTAGGTCCAGAACTCAACAGAGGAAAAATTTATGAACTTCTGTTCCTGAACTGCCTCTTACCTACTTGAAAAATTCCTTTTTAATCTATGTTCTAAGGCCAATTTTAATTTTTATCTTCCCCAAACAGAATATTTTAAATGTTAATATAAGGCAAAATTTCCCCAAAATTATTTTGTTTGAAAAGAGGAAATCATCTGGCAGTATCTGGGTGGATCAGTGGGTTGAGCCTTCAACTCTTGATTTCTGCTCGGGTCATGATCTCAGGGTTGTGAACTAGAGCCCTGCGTTGGACTCTGCCATCTGGGGGTAGTCTGCTTGAAATTTTTTCCCTCTCCCTCTTCTTTGCCCTCCCCCTTTCCCTTTTGCTCAATTAAAAAAATAAATCTTAAAAAGAAAAAAAGGAAATCATTTGATACTAAAATCCTTGTGAAGCCTTTGGCATTACAGTTCTCTCTTTTTTACTTTATTTTGAAAAGTATTTTGAAGACAACTTAGCTTGGAAATTGTTCAGTCAATGACATTGTTGGGTGCTTATAGAGTCTTCCTGATGGAATTGGTTTAAAAAAAGAAAGGAGGAAGAAAGAAAATGTAATGCGAAATTAGTTATTACTCATTTTGTTCTTGAGATAGGACCTAAAATAATAATAATTAGTTATCTTTAAAAAAAAAGGTTAATAAGTAGTCAAGTTACAAAAATCACAAATAGGACACATGCATTGGCAACTCCTTTAAAATAATGAGAATGGATACTTTGCCCTAGAATAAAGTCTCCAGCAATAAAAGCACAGACAAGCTCAAAGATTATCCAAGAAAAGTAGAAACAAAGGCAAAATCCTCCAGATGATATATCAGCAAACACAATTTTGATGAATAAAAAAAAAAACACTAATATCAAAGATATTTGTGAAGGGGTAAACAAGTTTATTTCATGAAATATAAAAGAGGAAAAAAGCAACATTTATAAATAAAGGGATGATTTTTGTAATTTGTCTATCTTTCCATCTCTCTCCATGTAAGTAGCTTTGAAAAGCTCATCAGTTCAAGTTGTTCCTCAAAAAAAAATGTGTTTGGATTTTCTCACTGACCAAGTGTGGAGTGAGGGAGATCCCCCGATAAGCATGCCTATGTGATGGCAAACACGCTTATTTGTATGCATGTTAATCATTGATGTTTGTGCCTACTTGCAATATTATTATTATTTGTGTGCATGTTAACAATATACAGATGTTATTGTGAGCAGGCTAAAAAATGCTTGACATTTGTCTCTATTGTCAACAAATGTTATCTGAAGGAACTATGTACCATGGGTGATGTCTTCTATGGAACAGGAAACTTCCTGGATAGTGGGGGCATAGAGGTAAACTGCCCCCTTGAGGTTCACTGTTCTATTATGTCCTTATACATAACTCTCTCTCTTTACTTTAAAGAATATTAAGAAAATTATATTATAGTTGGCTATATATTTATAGGTCTCTTGTTTCCTCCTACTGCCTGAGATTGTGAATGTCTTGAAAATGAGGCCATGTATGGTATTTCACCACATAACATTGTGGCTGACACATAGATGATATAAAAACAAAAGTTTCCTGTATTAAGGAATAATAATATTCAATCTATTTCAAGAGATATATAATTCAAGCCTCAATTTAAAAAATTTAAAATTTAAATTTAAAAAAGTATAATTGACAGACAATACGCTATTAATTTCAGCTGTATATCATAGTGATTCAAAATTTTTATACATTATGAAATGATCCCCATGATAAATCTAGTTACCATCTGTCATCATACAGTTATTACAATATTACTGACTATATTCCCTATGCTGCATATTACATCCCATGTTATTTATTTTATACCTGGAAGTTTGTGCCACTTAATCTCCTCACCTATTTCGCCCATAACTCCCCTCACTTTGCCCCACTACCCACCAACCACTACTTTGTTCTCTGTATTTATGAGTCTGTTTCTGTTTTTTATTTTGTTTTGTTTTTTAGATTCCATACATAAATAAAATCACATGGATCATATGGTATTTGTCTTTTTCAGTCTGAATTATTTCACTTAGCATAATACCCACTAGTTTCATCCATGTTGTTACATTTATATACAACATGTATATGTTATATTCATATATATGTATATAGTATATTATTCATATATATACACTACAATATAATATATAATGTGTATATACTATATAATATACCATATAATATACTATGTACATGCACACACACCACATCCTCTTTATCCATTCATCTATCGATGGATATTTGGTTTGCTTCCATATCTTGGCTATTGTATATAATGCTGCAATTAACACAGGGGTGTATATATCTTTTCAAATTAGTGTTTTTGTTTTCTTTGGGTAACTCTCAGGAATAGAATTACTGGGTCATATGGTATTTCTGTTTTTAATTTTTTGAGGAACCTCCATACTGTTTTCCACACTGGCTGCACCAATTTACATTCCCACCACGCATGCATAAGGGTTCCCTTTTCTCCATATCCTCACCACCACTCATCATTTCTCATCTTTTTGATACGAGCGATTCTGACTGATGTGAGGCAATATCGCATTATGGTTTTGATTTGCATTTCCCTGATGATTAATGATGTTGAGCATCTTTCCATGTGCCCATTGGTCAATTGTTTGTCTTCTTTGAAAAAAAAAAAAGGTCTATTTAAGTTCTGAGCCCATTTTTTAATCAGGTTGTGTAAGTCCTTTATATATTTTTAATATTAACCTCTTTTTGGATATATGATTCATGAATATCTTCTCTCTTTCACTAGGTTGCTTTTTGTTTTGTTCATGATTTCTTTGCTATGGGAAGCTTTTTAGTTTGATGTAGTCCCATTTGTTTATTTTAGCTTTTGCTGCCCTTGAAAATAATGTATTTTATAAAACTGAACTGCAGTGGGGCACCTGGGTGGCACAGTCTGTTAAATGTCTGGCTCTTGGTTTTGGCTCAGGTCGTGATCTCAGGGTCATGAGACTATGCCCCGTATTGGGCTCCACACTCAGCACAGAGTCCACTTGAGATTCTCTCTCACTCTCGCCTTCTGCCCCTCTCACTCATGCTCATTCTCTCCCACTTGCTCTGTCTCTCTCTCTAAAATAAAGAAATAAATCTTAAAAAAATTGGGCGATGGCATGATTTTCTAAGTAAAGAGAGCACTAGAATACTATTAGATTAAAATCCAGGAATTGTAATGCAGTTTTAAATGGCATTTTTAGGATTTCCAGGTCCAGAAAGTAGATCTTTTTTGGTGCCTTCCAGTAACTATTTATCATCTCACTGCTCAGTGATAATAAAAAATTCTGATTAAAGATAATACAATGTTTGGCCTATCAAATTAGAAAAGATTCACAATGATATTATATAGTCCTGGCAAGGATACACTTTATGATTGGCATTTTCTTTCCTACTAGTAGCTGTGTAAATTTTCACAGAGCTTTTGGAAAGCAATTTGGCAGTATATGCTAACTTTTAAAATCTTCATCTATATTGACTCACAAATTCCAATTTTAGGAAAAACATACTAAATTAGTATTTAGAGATACAGCACAAATTGGCTATACATTTGTATTATTCTTATAATTGCAAACGATTTCACGTCCAAATATAGGAGAACATGTAAACACATTCCAGTGAATCTATTTGAATATTATATAGATAATAAAAATATATTTTTAGAGAATATTTAGAGATGGAAATTTTTTATTATGTAATGTTAAATTAAAATAACTAGGTATAAGTTTAAAAATGGTACAAATGTACAAAACTGTACAAAACTCCCTTTACAAGCACTAGTCCAGAGAAAAGCATAAGAACAATTTAAGTAGTTGGATGATATCATCTTTGCTAGATATGATTCCAATTTTTGAAAATAGAGTTGATAATTTTTATTTAGCTTGGCTCTTGAATACAATGGCGGCAGGCCACACATTCAACTCACACAGCTACTCCGATGTTCACAGAAAATATAACTATTTTATAATTTTTCACTCACTAATGTGGCCATCCTTTCCAGCTCCCCATATCTCTGGTTAGCAGGGGAGGTAATTAAACACCCTTATCTATAGCCGATGATTTAAAAAACCCTTTAGACAGTGTCAGATGGATGTCCTTCGGTAAATTCTTACTCCAAAAGACACTTGGGTGACTGAAAGGAGAAAAATACTTTTGTGGGTCTGTGACACAACGCAGAAGCCCCTCCCCCCCGAAGTCCTCATGCTCCTCTTTTGGTATATGTTGGCTGACATCTGCTCTTCTCAAGGACAACGGCCCCCACTCATTGGGGACAGTCTGCCCTACCACATTTGTTATAAAGTCTGTGGCTCTGTAGCTTGTGCTTCGATTCCTTTTGGCTTGAGTGGCATTTTATCTCATCCTTCTTAGCTCATTGGACTTCACTCTGGCTCAGGTAGCACTAAAGATCCTTCCAGGCAAGCATCACTTTTGTTTCTGCCTTGGCTTTGGCACTGCTTTCAGTAGATACACTTTATTCCATTATCTTACATTTGACAAGACAGCCAGACTCGGAACTATTTCTGGCTTCTCTCTATGACATGCAGTCGTATACCACAGTAGATTGGGACAGTTAGGAGAGCTAACTTCAGTGCTTCCTTCTTCTCGGCATCATTCAGACACCAAAGTTACTTTAATGTGCCACATCCCAGGTTGATATTGCCCCCCCAACCGTCAAGAGGTAGATGGGCTTTTCTTTTACTGGTCTACAGTGTATCTATTTTATTCCTGACTCAATCTTGTCCTAACAGACTTCTAATCCTGTTTGTTGCTGACATGCTAATGAGGATGTTAAAAGGAAATTTAAAGCAATGGTGTTAAAAATCAGAACGGTGGTTGCCTCTGGTGATGACAGTGTTTGGAAAGTTTCAGAATGAAATTTTTAATAAAATATTTAATATTAATACTATATCGTTTGATTGAGTGATGGTTAGAGAGCCCACATGTTTGTCAAAATTGATCAAACTCTATAAACTGTTACAGCACAATAAAAAAATATATAAGAGAAAGAGAAGTAAAAATCCCCTCTAAGAAAAGTATTATCTTTCCTTATGGTATTACCTTGTTGAGTAGATCTATATTGCTTGTCAGAGGGTGAGCTGTCCTTCTCAGGGTCTTAAAAAAAAACCCTTTTTTATAAATTTAATTGTGGTAAAATATATGTAACTTAAAACTTGACACTTTACTTAATTTTAACTGTTCAATATAATGGCATTAATTATTTTGAAAATATTGTGCAGTTATTATCACTGTCTATTTCCAGAACTTTTCCATCACTCCAAACAGAAACTCCATACCCATCAAGTAATAACTTCCCATTCCTTTCTCCCTTCGGTCCCTGTAATCTCTAATCCACTTTGTTACTACGAATTTGTTTGTTTTAGATATTTTATGTAGTTGGAATCATACAATAGTCTTCCCTTTGTGTCTTTTTCTTCACTTAGTATGTTTTCAAGGTCCATCCATGTTGTACAATATCTGAGAACTTAATTTCTTCTTTTTTTCAGTAGACCTTACTTTAAAATAATAAAAAAAAAAGATTTTACTTATTTATTTGAGAGAGAGAGAGAAGACCAGCAGGGAGACAGACAGAGAGAGAGGGAGAAGCAGCTTCCCTGCTGAGCAGGGAGCCCGATATGAGCCTCCATCTCAGGACTCTGGGATCATGGCCTGAGCTGAAGGCAAATGCTTAACTGACTGAGCCGCCCAGGTGCCCCTAGACCTTACTTTTTTAGAGCAAATATGAGTGCAAGGTATAGAGATTTCCCATATACTCCCTGCCCTACAAATGTATAGCTCTCCCATTATGAATAGCCCACATCACAGTGGTAAATTTGTTATAATTTTGAACTTATATTAACACATCATTATTACTCCAATCCCATAGTTTACATTATGGTTCACTCTTGGTGGTATAAATTCTATGCGCTTAGGCAAATGTGTAATAACATGTATCCACCATTATAATATCATACAGAATAGTTTCACTGCCCTAAAAATCCTCAGTATTCCAGCTATTCATCTCTCTCATTCCTTACCCCTGATGAACACTGATCTTTTTACTCTCTCCATAGTTTTGCCTTTTCCAGAAAGTAATATAGTTGGAATCATCCAATATGTAGCCTCTTTCAAGTTGGCTACTTTCACTTAGTAATATGCATTTAGGTTCCTCCATGTCTTTTCAAATTTTGATAGCTATCTTTTTTTTTTTAAGCACCGAATAGTATGTGACTGTCTGGATGGTCCACAGTTTATTCATTCACCTACTAAAGAACATTTTGATTGTTGTTTACAAGTTTTGGTAATTTGATTAAAACTGGTTTAAACATCCATTTGCAAGTTTTTGTGTGAACATAGCTTTCAATTCATTTGGGTAATACCAAAGAGTGTGATGGCTGGGTTGTATGGTAAGACTATGTTTAGTTTTGTAAGAAACTACCAAATTAACTTCCAAAATGGTTAGATCATCTTGCATTCCTACCAGCAATGAATGAGAGTGCCTGTTGTTTCACATCCTTGCCAACATTCATTATTGACAGTGTTTTGGTCATTCTAGTAGATGTGTAGTGGTATCTCATTGTTATAATTTGCAATTCCCTAATGATATATGATGCTGAGTATCTCTTTTCATATGCTTATTTTCCATCTCTATATCTTCTTTGGTGAAGTGTTTATTCAGATATTTAGCTCATTTTTAAATCAGGTGACATCCTTATTATTATGTTTTAAAAGTGCTTTCTATATTTTGTGTAACAGTATTAAATGTGACTTTTGGAAAGATTTTCTCCCAGTCTTACTGTATATTTATAGAAAAAGAAGCGAATTAAAATACTAAAAATAGTAACCAGTGGTGATGGGATTAGAAGTGATTCTTATTTACCTTTCACTAATTTTAGTCCCAAAATTTCTGCAGGGAACCTATAGTTCTTGTATAATGAGAAAAATAAAAACAATAACCACTAAATCTGCCAAATGCAGTTTCACCTAACTTTTACCCAAAAAGTTTAAAAAACACAGCACCTTAAAACTAGGAACTAGAAATGATAGCCAAGCTACTGTCAGAATGCGGGAGAATATTCCTTTCTGGTAACTGCTAGGCAAATGGGATTAAATAAAGATTGACTCTCCCAGTTTATAGTGCCAAAACCAGAGAAAAATGTAACCCAAATTTTTCTTGCCCACACTTGAAATCATAATATAAGTAATCACTCAAACAGGTTCTTTTCTCTATATACTCAGTGCTATTCCAATCCTTACCAAAATACCTCCAAATTATGAACTGAGTACTCAGAAAGTATCACATATCTCCTCAGGGTTAAATCCATGCAGCCTAGCAGGACTACTAGCCATACTGACTGTGACGGCCCGTGCCGGATACTGCCCCTGCTCTCTGTGGCTCCGTGTTCAGTTCATCTCCCCGTAAGTGGGACTCTAACTGACGCAGCCGATCATGACTCTAGGTCCCCCCAGATACTCTTTCCCATACTTTTCCTGCTCGTTGCCACAGCTCCTGGGAACAGTAGCTCGACACCAGTTCTTCAGCAGGAATGAGACTTATGGTGTGGAAGCTGTGTGGTAGTCTGTGGTAAAGAAAAGAAGACCGTTACATTTGTTTCTTGCATTTACTAATTTTTAACATTTATTCAACAAAACTTTTATTTTTACTTTTTAAATTTTATTTTAATTCCAGTATCATTAATGTACAGTATTATATTAGTTTTAGGTATACAATACAGTGATTCAACAGTTCTATACATTACTTAGTACTCATCATAGTAAGAATACTCTTAAGCCCCTTTGCCTAGTTTATCCATGTCCCCACTCACCTCCCATCTGGTAACCATTAGTTTGTTCTTCAAAGTTAAGGGTCTATGTTTTGGTTTGTCAATTTTTGTTGTTGTTCATTTGTTTCTTAAATTCCACATATGAGTGTAATCATATGGTATTTGTCTTTCTCTGACCGACTTTTTTCACTCAGCACTATACTCTCTAGATCCATTCATGTTGTTTCCAATGGCAAGAATTCATTCTCTCTCTCTCTCTCTATATATATATATGTATATATATATACACTTCTTTATCTATTCACTTATTGATAGACCACTTGGGCTGCTTCCATAATTTGGCTATTGTAAATAATGTCTCAATACATATATGGATGCATATAATTTTTTGAATTAATATTTTTATATTCTTTGGGTAAATACCCAAGAGTGGAATTACTGGGTTATATGATAATTCTATTTTTCATTTTTTGAGGAACCTCCATACTGTTTTCCACAGAGGTTGCACCAATTTGCATTCCCACCAACAGTGCAAGAGGGTTCCCTTTTCCCCACATCTTCACCAACAATTGTTGTTTCTTGTGCTTTTGATTTTAGCCATTTTTTACATCATACCCTGATATAAAAGTATCAGGATAATTCTGGCCTCATAGACAGGTGTAAGGTGACATCTCATTGTGGTTTTGATTTGCATTTCCCTGACGATGAGTGATGTTGAGCATCTTTTCATGTTTCCATTGGTCATCTGTGTGTCTACTTTGGAGAAATATCTGTTCATGTCTTCTGCCCATTTTTAAGTTGGTTATTTGATTTTTGAGTGTTGAGTCGTATCAGTTCTTTATACGTTTGGACATTAACTTTTTGTTGGATATGTCACTTGCAAGTATCTTTTCCCATTAAGTAGGTTGTCTTAGTTTTGTTGATTATTTTCTTTGCTGTGCAGAAGCTTTGCATTTTGATATAGTCTCAATAGTTTTGATTTTTGCTTTTGTTTCCCTTGCCTTAGGAGACATATCTAGAAAAATGTTGCTATGTCCCATGTCAGAGAAATTACTGCCTGTACTCTCTTCCAGGATTTTTATGGTTTCAGGTCTCACATTTAAGTCTTGAATCCATTTTCAGTTTCATTTTTGTGTACGGTATAAGAAACTGGTCCAATCTCATTCTTTTGCATGTAGCTGTTTAGTTTTCCTTACACCATTTGTTGAAGAGACTGTCTTTTTCCCATTGCATATTCTTGCCTCCTTTGTAGAATATTAATCAATCATATAATCATGGGTTTATTTCTGGGCTCTCTATTCTGTTCCATTGAACTACGTGTATAGCTTTGTAGTATATCTTGAAATCTGGGATTGTGATACCTCCAGTTTTGTTCTGTTTCAAGTTTGCTTTCGCTATTCAGGGTCTTTTGTGGTTCCATATACATTTTAGGATTATTTGTTCTAGTTCTGTGAAAAATGCTGTTGGTATTTTGATAGGAATTGCATTTAATCTGTAGATTGCTTTGGGTAGCATGAGCATTTTAACAAAATTTGTTCTTCCAACCCATGAGCAGGGAATATTTTTTCCATTTGTTTGTGTTGTCTTCAGTTTCTGTCATCAATGTGGGATAGTTTTCAGAGTTCAGGTTCTTTCACCTTCCTGGTTAAATTTATTCCCAGGCGTCATTTTTGACACAATCGTAAATGGGGCTGTTTTCTTAATTTCTCTTTCTGTTACTTCGTTATTGGTGTGTAGAAATGCAACAGATTTCTGTATGTTGATTTTGTGTCCTGTGACCTCACTGAATTTATTTTTCAGTTCTAGTAGTTTTTATGTGGAGTGTTTAGGGTTTTCTAAAATCCTAAAGTATCATGTCATCTTCAATAGTGAAAGTTTGATTTCTTTCCCACCAATTTGGATGCCTTTTTTCTTTCCTTGTCTGATTGCTGTGGCTAGGACATCAGTACTAATCTGAATGAAAGTGATGGGAATGGATATCCTCATCTTGTTTCTAGTCTTAGGCTCTCGGTTTTTCATCATTGAGTCGGATGTTAGCTGTGGGGTTTTTTTCATATAAGGTCTTCATTATGTTGAGGTATGTTCCCTCTAGACCTAGTTTGTTGAGGGTTTTTGTCATGAATGGATATTGTTCTTGGGCAAATACTTTTTCCTGCCCCTATTGAATGCTTTTTCTGCATTCTAATGAAATAATCATATGGATTTTATCCTTTCTCTTGTTGATGTGATGTATCATGGTAATTGATTTGCATATATTGAACCACCCTTGCATCCCAGGAATATATCCCACTTGATCCTGGTGAATGATTTTCTTTAATGTATTGTTGGATTCAGTTTGCTAATACTTTGTTGAGTATTTTTGCATCTGTGTTCATCAGAAACAATGGCCCATAGTTCTCTTACTTGGTAGTAGTATCTTTATCTGGCTTTGTTATTAGGGTCATCCTGGCCTCATAGAATGAATATGGAAGATTTCCTTCCTCTTCGATTTTTTGAAATAGTTTTAGAAGAACATGTATTAATTCTTCTTTAAATGTTTGGTAGAATTCACCTGTGAACCATCTGGTCCTACATTTTCATTTGTTGGGAGTTTTTTAAGTTACTGATTCAATTTTATTGCTGGTAATCAATGTGTTCAATTTTCTATTTCTTCCTGGTTTAATTTTGGTAAATTATATGTTTCTAGGAATTCATCTAATTATTCTAAGTTGTCTAATTTGTTGGCATATAATTTTTCATAATATTCTCAATTTTTTTTGTATTTCTGTGGTGTCAGTTGTTATTTCTCTTCTTTCATTTCTGATTTTGTTTGAGTCCTTTCTGTCTCTCTCTCTCTCTTTTTATGAGTCTGGTTAAAAGTTTATCACTTTTGTTATCTTTGCAAAGAACCAGCTCCAGATTTCATTGATCTGTTCTTTTCTCTCTCTCTCTTTTTTTTTTTTTTAGTTTCTATACGATTTATTTCTGCTCTAAATTTTATTTTTTCCTTCCTTCTACTGGTTTTGGGTTTTGTTTGCTCTTCTTTTTCTGACTCCTTTAGGTGTATGGTTAGGTTGTTTGAGATCTCTCTTGCTTCTTGAGGTAGGCCTGCTTTGCTGCAAACTTCCCTCTTAGAACAACCTTTGTTGCATCACAAAGACCTTGGACCATTGTGTTTTCATTTTCATTTGTCTCCATGTATTTTTTGATTTCCTCTTTGACCCATTCATTGCTTAGTTGCATGTTATTTAACCTCTATGCATTTGTGTTCTTTCCAGATTTTTCTTGTGGTTAATTTCTAGTTTCCTAGTATGCAGTCAGAAAAGAGGCATGGTATGACTTTGATGTTCTCAAAGTTGTTGAGACTTGTTTTGTGGCCTAATAGTGATATATTCTGGAGAATGTTCCATGTGCACTTGAAAAGAACATGCATTCTGCTGTTTTAGGATGATATGTTCTAGATATATTTTAGATCCATCTGGTCCAGCGTGTCATTCAAAGCCACTGTTTCCTTTTGATACTCTGTTTGGATAGTTTATCCATTGATGTAAGTGGGGTGTTAAAGTCCTCTACACTTATTGTTATTATTGATTATTTCCTTTATGTGTGTTATTAGCTGCTTTATGTATTTCATTGCTCCCATGTTGGGTGCATAAGTACATACAATTATTATATCTTCTGGTTGGATTGTTCCATTTATGATTATATAGTCTCTTTTTTTTGTCTCTTGACAGACTATGGACTCTGGGAAACAAACAGGACTTTAGAGGGAAGGGGGTGGGGGAATGGGAGAGGCTGGTGATGGGTATTAAGGAGGGCATGTATTGCATGGTGCACTGGGTGTTATACACAAATAATGAATCATGGAACTTTACATAAAAAACTAGGGATGTACTGTATGGTGACTAACATAATATAATAAGAAAAATATTATTAAAAAAATAAAGATTATTTTGTCCAATATCGGTATTGCTACCCCAGCTTTTTTTTCTTTTTCTTTTTTTGCTTCCATTTGTATGGTAAGTGTTTTCCATCCCTTCACCTTTAATCTGCATGTGACTTTAGGTCTAAAATAAGTTTCTTGTATACAGCATATAGATAGATTTTGATTTTTTATCCATTCTGTTGCCCTACATCTTTTGACCATGGCATTTCATCCATTTACATTCAAATTATTAGTAGGTATTACTTATTGCCATTTTCTTACTTGTTTTATGGTCATTTTTGTAATTCTTCTGTGTTCCTTTTTTTCTCTTGATGTCCTCTCTCACAGTTTGCTGGCTTTCTTTAGTGATATACTTGGATTTCTTTCTCTTTATTTTTTGCAGATCTGGTTTTTGATTTATGGTTACCATTAGGTTTTTATATTCTTATGCATATAACAGTCTGTAGTAAGTTGATGTTTACTTAAGTTTGAACCTATTCTTTACTCCTCTCCCCCCCCACTTTTTAGGTGTATGATGTCATATTTTATATCTTTTTACTTTGTGAATCTCTTGACTTTTATAGATATACTTAATTTTATTGTTTTTGTGCTTCATACTTTTATCACTTCTGTTTATGGTCTTTTTTTTTTTCACTCAAAGAATCCTTTTTAATATATCTTGGCTGTTTTACTGCTTTTAAATTCCTTTAACTTTTGTTTTGTCTGGGAAACTCTTTATCTCTCCTATTCTAAATGATAGCCTTGAAGGTTAGAGTATTTTTGGCTGCAGGTTTTTTTCTTTCAGCACTTTGACTATATCATGCCACTTCCTTCTGGCCTACAAAGTTTTGCTGAAAAATCTGCTCACAGCCTTATGGGGTTTCCCTTGTATGTAACTGTTTTCTTTTCTCTTGGTGCTTTAAAAAGTCTCTATCACTAGTTTTTGTCATTTCAATTACTATGTGTCTTGGTGTGGATCTCCTTGGGTTGATTTTGTTGGGGGCTGTCTGTGCCTCTTGGATCTGAATTTGTTTCCTTCACCAGCTTCAGGAAGTTTTCAGCTATTATTTTTTTTAAATATTTTATTTATTTATTTGACACACACACAGAGAGAGAAGACGAGCAGGGGGAGTGGGAGAGGGAGAAGCAGGCTCCCCACTGAGCGGGGAGCTCGATGCAGGGCTTGATCCCAGGACCCTGGCATCATGACCTGAGCCAAAGGTAGATGCTTAACTGATTGAGCCACCCAGGTGCCCCATCAGCTATTAATTATTCAAATAATTTTTCTATCCCCTTTTTCTCTCTTCTTCTTTAAAGACTTATTTATATATTTAAGAGAGAGAGAGAGAAAGAGTGTATAAGCAGGGGGAAAGGGAGGATCCTCAAGCAGACACCCTGCTGAGAAGGGAGCCCTACATGGGGCTTGATCCCAGGACCCGGAGATCATGACCTGAGCCAAAATCAAGAGCATCCTCTTAACTGACTGAACCACCCAGGCACCCCTCTCTTCTTCTTCTTGGATCCTATAATGCAAATGTTATTACCCTTACTGGTGTCACTGATTTGTCTGTTTTCATTTTTTATAATTTTTTTTCTCTCACCTGCTTGGCTTGATTGCTTCCCATTACTCTGTCCTCCAGGTCACCGATCTATTTTTCTGCTTCCTCTAGTCTACTATTTATTCCATCTAGTGCATTTTTATTTTGGTTATTGAATTCTTCACCTCTGATTTCGTGTGTGTGTGTGTGTTTTCTGTCTCTTTGTTAATGGTCTCACTGAAGTTCTCCACTCTTCTCAAGTCCAGTGAGTAGCTTCATGACTATTTAAGTCTTCTAACAGGCATATTACTTATCTCCATTTCATTTAGCTCTTTTGCTGTGATTCTGTCCTGTTCTTCTATTTGAAACATAATCCTCTATCTCTTCATTTTGTCCAATTCTCCATGTCTATTTCTATGTGTTACAAAAGCCAGCTAAGTCTCCTGCTGTTGGAACTAGAGGCCTTATAAAGAAGCGGTCCTGTAGAGCCTACAATACAATGTCCCCTGTTCACTAGAACCTGGTGCTTCAGGCATGTCTTCTGCATGTGTTGCATGTGCCCTAATATCGTGGCTAAGCACTTTTGCCTTCAGTCCAGTCATTTGCAATAATTCTTTTTGCCTATTGTGGGCAGGGTTTGGTCCCTCTGTTTTTAGTGGACCAGTCTGGGGCCACTTTGGGCTTGAATTAAGTCATACCAAGCATTTTCCAGAGATATGGTAGCATGCAACTGCTGGGCACTTTCCCTGTGTTGTCCCCTGAGAAGTTTTCATTGGTGAGTGGGGCCTGCAGACCAGGTGTCTGCCTCTAGCCCGCTGCTGGGGTTGCAGTCTGGTGTGTGTGGTTATTTTCCCCTCTCCCCAGGGCAGAAGTCACTTTGGAGTAGTGCTAGTCCCTGTCTGGGCTACTTGCACCATGCCACATTTGTGGAACCACTTTGGATGGACTCTGGTCAAATGTGTATTGGAGGGACAGGTCCACAGGAGAATGTGGGGGTGGAGTACAAGGTGCTAGCAGGTCTGCTGTGGGAAGGGACCAGCAGCTGAGGCATGGCTGGAGGGAGAATGTCCACAGGAGAATGCAGTGGGGTGGGAACACGCTGTTAGCAAGTTAGGTAAGGAGTGTTGGCACCATTCTGGTTCCTGCAGGTTTCTGTGTGTCTAGACTTGGGGGGGGGGTTACCTGCCAGCTCCTTTGTTCCTGGAGAAGTCTCTCTACAATTCCTGCCCCTCTATCACATGCTCTGAAATTAGTAAACATATCTTCCTCCCTTTTACCATTTTTCAAACTGCTGCTTCTATGCTGTATCTCCAAGGGGCTATTTATTGTGTTATCTCTTTAAGAGAAGGGACTCAGTTTCCTCTAGACTTTCTGGCTCTCCCAGACCTGAGCTCACTGATTTATAAAGTTCCAGGTATTAAGCCCCACGGACTCACAAAATTATGCCCCTCTGGATTTTGTGTGGGTTTCCTTTGCTGGAATGCTTGGTGTGAGGAACTCTTCCTCTCCCCTATTCATGCCTGTGATGTCCCTCCCTCCTGGGTCCATTTAGCTCCCAATCACATCTCTGCCCCTCCTACCTTTTTTGATGTGGCCTTTTTTCTAAATTTGGCTATTCTGACTGTTCTGACAGTCTTCAGGGTCATTTTTGGGGCTGTTTACACACTGATGTGGGTGTTATCTAGTTGTATCCATGGAAGAGGTAACCTCAGGGTCCTTCTACTCTACCATCTTCCTGGGAAGTCTATTCAACTAGTTCTGATTAAGACCCTGAGGTGAATAATTAAGGCAATATTGAAGTGAACATCTTAGTCCTGATTCATGTTTTAGAAGATAGATTAAGGGGCTAGGAAAGTTTATAACAGAGTAAATAATATAAAACTGTGGGACTGGAGAAGGCCTTCCTGAGGAACAGCATTTAAGCAGAGATCCATGGAATACATAGATAAAGACAGATGTATTCCATGAGTCTCTGCTTAAATGCTATTCCTAGACATTAACCCTCTTGGTAAGGAGAGTCTTACTCTTAACAGATGGACCCACCTACACAAAAGCTCAGACAATAGAATAAACATAGTGTCTGTGAAGCAAGAACATAGAAAATGGGGAGAGTAACAAATCTGAGAAGACAAAAAAGATTCAGATTATATAGGGCCTTATAAATCATGGCTAAGATTTAGATTTTTATTCTAATTAGGTTGAATGTCACTGAGGAGTTGGAATGAAAATGTGTGAGAGGGAGACTTTTGGATGCAGTATGGAGAATAAATTAGCAGGGAGCCAAGATTGGACAGACGAGGAGCAGTTAAGAGGCTACTAAACAAAACAATTCAGATGAGATTGCATGGGCCAAGGGTAGGCCGCCCCAGGATGGGTTACTTTAGCACAAAAGGTACTTTGGGCTGAAGGCAATCATGATGCAGTGGGCTCAAAAGAAGCCTTTGTCCCTCCCTTTGAAGGAGGACTTTGGCTACTTCCATTTTGACCTCAAAATTTCTACTTGGGTTTTTCCTTCCACAAGTCTCTTGACTCAGGAGGAAGACCCTAAAGGCAAAACATTCCCTGATGGAAAACAAAGCAATCCCCCCCCACCAGCAATAAGGACTGCCTTGAGCCAGCAAAACCCCCTCGTCCCACATTTTCCTTATATAAATCTGTAAGCATTTTTGACACTTTGGAGACAGTCTTTGAGAAGCTAGTCCCCTGTCTTCCTGGTATTAGCTGAACTGAAATAAATTCATTAGTTTTTTGATTCATTAGTTGCGTATAACACCCATACTCATCACAACACATGCCCTCCTTAATACCCATCACCTGACTACCCTATCCCCCTGCCCCCTTCCCCTCTGAAACTCTCAGATTGTTTCCCAGAGTCCATAGTCTCTCATTGTTCATCTCCCACTCTGATTTCTCCCCCCTCAGTTTTTCCTCCCTTCCTCTGTGGTCCTCTGTACTATTCCTTATGCTCCACATATGAGTGAAACAACATGGTAATTGTCTTTCTCTGCTCGACTTATTTCAGTTAGCATAATCCCCTTCAGTTCCATCCATGTCGATGCAAATGGTGGGTATTCATCCTTTCTGATGGCTGAGTAATATTCCATTGTATATATGAACCACATCTTCTTTATCCATTCATCTGTTGAAGGGCAGTTTGGCTCCTTCCACAGTTTGGCTATTGTAGACATTGCTACTATGAACATTGGGGTGTATGTGCCCCTTCTTTTCGCTACATCTGTATCTTGGGGTAAATATCTAGTAGTGCAATTGTTGGGTCATATGGTAGCTCTAATTTTAACATCTTGAGAAACCTCCATGCTGTTTTCTAGGGTGACTGTACCAGCTTGCATTCCCACCAACAGTGTGAGAGGGTTCCCCTTTCTCCACATCTTCGCCAACATCTGTTGTTTCCTGTTTTGTTAATTTTTGCCATTCTAACTGGTGTAAGTTGGCATCTCATAGTGGTTTTGATTTGTATTTCCCTGATGGCTAGTGATGTTGACCATTTTTTCATGTGTCTTAGCCATTTGTATGTCTTCTTTGGAGAAGTGTCTGTTCATGTCTTCTGCCCATTTTTTGACCAGATTATTTATTTTTTGGGTGTTGAGTTTGAGAAATTCTTTGTAGATCTTGGATCCCAGCCCTTTATCTGTCATGTCATTTGTAAATATCTTTTCCCATTCCATGGGTTGACTCTTAGTTCTGTCAAATATTTCCTTTGCTGTGCCGAAGCTTTTTATCTTGATGAAGTCCCAAAAGTTCATTTTATCTTTTGTTTCTCTTGCCTTTGGAGATGTGTCATGAAAAAGGATGCTTTGGTCGATGTCGTAGAGGTTGCTGCCTATGTTCTCCTCTAGGATTTTGATGGATTCCTGTCTCACATTTAGGTCTTTCATCCATTTTGAGTTTATCTTTGTGTATGGTACAAGAGAATGGTCCAGTTTGATTCTTCTGTGTGTGGCTGTCCAATTTTCCCAACACCATTTATTGAAGAGACTCTTTTTTCCGTTGGATATTCTTTCCTGATTTGTTGAAGATTAATTGACCATAGAGTTGAGGGCCCATTTCTGGGGTATCTATTCTGTTCCATTGACCTATGTGTCTGTTTTTGTGCCAAAACCATGCTGTTTTGATGATCACAGCTTTGTAATTTAGCTTGAAGTCAGGCGTTGTGATGCCCCCGGCTTTGGTTTTCTTTTTCAATAATCCCCTGGCAATTCAGGTCTTTTCTGGTTCCATACAAATTTTAGAATTCTTTGTTCCAGCTCTGTGAAAAATGTCAATGGTATTTTGATAGGGATTGCATTGAAAGGGTAGATTGCTCTAGGAAGCATAGACATTTTCACAATGTTTATTGTTCCAATCCATGAACATGGAATATTTTTCCATCTCTATGTGTCTTCCTCAATTTCTTTCATAAGTGTTCTGTAGTTTTGAGAGTATAGATCCCTTACCTCTTTGGGTAGGTTTATGCCTAGGTATCTTATGGATTTTGGTGCTATTGTAAATGGAATTGATTCTTTAATTTCTCTTTCTTCAGTCACATTGTTAGTGTATAGCAATGCAATTGATTTCTGTGCATTGATTTTGTATCCGGCCACACTGCTGAATTGCTATATGAATTGTAGTAATTTGGGGGTGGAGTGTTTTGGGTTTTCCACATAAAGTATCATGTCTTCTGTGAAGAGAGAGAGTTTGACTTCTTCTTTGCCAATTTGAATGCCTTTTATTTCTTTTTGTTGTCTGATTGCTGAGGCTAGGACTTCTAGTACTATGTTGAACAACAGTGGTGAAAGTGGGCATCCCTGTCATGTTCCTGACCTTAAGGGAAAAGCTCTCAGTTTTTCCCTTTTGAGAATGATATTTGCTGTGGACTTTTCATAGATGGCTTTTATGATATTGAGGTATGTTCCCTCTATCCCTACACTGTGACGAGTTTTAATCAGGAAACGATGCTGTATTTTATCAAATGCTTTTTCTGCATCAATTGAGAGGATCATATGGCTCTTGTCTTCTTTTATTAATGTGCTCAGTCATGTTGATTGATTTGCGAATGATGAACCACCCCTGCATCCCAGGAATAAGTCCCACTTTGTTGTGGTGAATAATCCTTTTAAAGTATATTGGATCCTATTGGTTAGGATCTTGTTGAGTATTTTGGCATCCATGCTCATCAGTGATGTTGGTTTGTAATTCTACTTTTTGATGGGGTCTTTGCTTGGTTTTGGGATCAGGGTAATGCTGGCCTCATAGAATGAGTTTGGAAGTTTTCTTTCTGTTTCTGTTTTTTGAAACAGCTTCAGTAGAATAGGAATTATTTCTTCTTTAAATGCTTAGTAGAATTCCCCTGGGAATCCATCTGACTCTAGACTCTTGTTTTTTGGGAAGTTTTTGATTACTGCTTCAATTTCATTATTTGTTATTGGTCTATTCAGATTGTCTCTCTCTTCCTGTTTCAGTCTTGGTATTTATAAGTTTCCAGGAAGGCATCCATTTCTTCCAGGTTGCTTAATTTGTTGGCATAGAGTTGCCAGTAATAATTTCAATAATTGTTTCTATTTCCTTGGTGTTGCTGGTGATCTCTCCCCTTTCATTTTATTAATTTGGGTCCTTTCTCTATTCTTTTGGGTAAGTCTGGTCAGAGGTTTATTGATCTTATTAATTCTTTCAAAAAACCAGCTTCTAGTTTTGTTGATCTGTTCTACTATTTTTCTGGTTTTTCTTTCATTTATCTCTGCTCTAATCTTTATTATTTCTCTTCTTCTGCTTGGTTTAGGTTTTATTTGCTATTCTTTCTCCAGCTTCTTTAGGTGTAAGTTTAGCTTGTGCATTTGGAATTTTTCTACTTTTTTGAGAGGGGCTGGGAGGACTATGTATTTTCCCCTTCAAGACTGCCTTTGTAGTATCCCGTAGGTTTTGGACCAATGTGTTTTCATTCTCTTTAGTTTCCATAAATTGTTTAAGTTCTTCTTTAATTCCTGGTTGACCCAATCATTCTTTAGAAGGATGCTTTCTAACTTCCAAGTGTTTGAATTCCTTCCAAATTTTTTATTGTGATTGAGTTCCAGTTTCAAAGCATTGTGTTCTGATAACATGCAGGGAATAATCTCAAACTTTTGGTATCAGTTGAGGTCTGATCTGTGACCCAGTATGTGGTCGATTCTGGATAAAGTTCCATGTGCATTTGAGAAGAATGAGTATTCTGTTGTTTTAGGGTGGAATGTTCTGTATATATCTAAGAAGTCCATCTGGTCCAATGTGTTCATTCAAAGCTCTTGTTTCTTTGTTGATTTTCTGCTTAGATGATCTGTCCATTGCTGAGAGTGGAGTGTTAAGATCTCCTGCTATTAATGTATTATCATCAATATGATTCTTCATTTAAGTTAACAGCTGGCTTATGTAGTTGGCTCCTCCCATATTGGGGGCACAGATATTTACAATTGTTAGATTTTCTTGCTAGACAAACTGATAGATAAGTATGATATAGTGTCCCTCTACATCTCTTACTACAGTCTTTGGTTTAAAATCTAATTTGTCTGACATGAGAATTGCTACCCCAGCTTTCTTTTGAGGTCTGTTTGCATGGTAAATTATTCTCCAACCCCTTACTTTCAATCTGTGTGGTGTCTTTAGGTTAAAAATGAGTCTCTTGTAGACAGCATATAGATGGGTCCTGTCTTTGTATCCAATCTGCAACACTGTGCCGTTTCATGGGAGCATTTAGGCTGTTGCTGTTGAGAGTAACTACTGAAAGATATGAATTCAGTGCCATCAAATTGCCTGTACAGTCCCCGTTTCTATAGATTGTGTCTATAAATTTCTGGTCTATATTTCTCTTGGGGTCTTTCTTCTTTTATAGAATCTGCCTTAATATTTCTTGCAGGGCTGGTGTGGTGGTCACATAGTCTTTCAGTTTCTGCCAGTCCTGGGAGCTCTTTGTCTCTCTGTCTGTTCTGAATGACAGCCTTGTTAAATAAAGTATTCTTGGCTGCATGTTCTTCTCATTTAGTACCCTGAATATGTCCTGCCAGCCCTTTATGGCCTGCTAGGTCTCTGTAGATAGGTCTGACATTATTCTGATGTTCCTTCCTCCATTTGTAAGAAATCTCTTACCCCTTGGCTCTAAGATTAGCAAGTTTTACAATTATATGCTTTGGGCATTGGTCTATTTTTATTCATCTTGGGAAGGGTTCTTTTGTGCCTGTTGGACATGAATGCTTGTTTCCTTCCCCAGATTAGGGAAGTTCTCAGCTATGATTTGCTCAAATATATCTTTTTGTCCTCTCTCTCTCTCTCCACCCCCCCCCCCCGAGATCCCAGTAATTCTGACATTGGAATGTTTCATGGCATCATTGATCTAAGTCTGTTCTAATGGACTTCTAGTTGTTTATCCCCGTCCTCCTTGGCTTCCCTCTTTCTATCAGCTTATCTTCTAGATCACTAATTCATTCTTTGCCTCATTTACCCTGGCTGTTAGAGTATCCAGTTTAGACTGCATCTCATTCAGAGCATTTTTAAGTTCAGCCTGATTCCATCTCATTTCTGCCCTTAGAGAGTCTATATTGTTGCTAATAATTTTCTCATACCTAGCTATTACTTCATAATTGCTACCCTGAAGTCTATCTCTGACATTTTGCTTATATCAATACCCATTATGTCTGTGGCAGAGGCCATTCTGGTTCTTTTCTTTGTTGGGAGTTCCTCCTCCTAGTCATTCTGTTGAGGTATGGTTGAGGGAATGTATAGAGACCAAAATATCAATCACGACTCAGGCAAAATGCACCCTCATGACAGGTGGCATTTTTCTGCTTGTAGAGATCCAGATGTGTATTCTTACATCTCAGGCTGACTTTGTGTGTGTTCAGAATGGTTTGGTAGATATACAGCTAAATTCAGGGGACCAGTTGAAATGGGGTCCCCTATTCCTCTGCCATCTTTCCCCTCCCTCCCTATATATCATTTTAATTTTTGAAAGATTTATTTATTTATTATTTTAGAGAGAGAGAGAGAATGAGTGAGAGAGAGAGCATGAGCTGGGGGGGCAGAGGGGGAGGGAGAGAGAATCCCAAGCAGACTCCATGCTCATGTGGAGCCTGATGCAGGGCTCCATCTCATGACCCTGAGATCACAACCTCAGCCAAAACCAAGAGTTGGTCACTTAACCAAATGTGCCACCCAGGCACCCTGAGGAATGGTATTTTGAAGCCAATATCTTGGCAATACATATGCTCCCAAGCTTTCTCAATAGACAGAAGTTGGGAGATAAATGAGTGTGTACACACACATCCACTCACATATACGTGAATACACACAATTGCATCTATTCTATCTATCCATCCATCCATTCATAGAAACCATGGAAACAAAAACCCCAGTACTTCCATTTCCAATCTAACACAACAGTATTTATTTTTGTTTTCTCCCTCTAGATATTTGTTCACTTTTCTCTGATAGTAACAAAGCCGGCTTCCATTCATATTTATTTATTTGGTCAATCCTCCTCCATCAGCCTCTGCTTTCTTCTCTGTGTGGATGCACCTAACATTGCTTTGGATTTGATATTCTTCTGTTGGTTACTGTGCCTGGTCCTCTCCACCTCCCATCTTAAAATGTTCCCTAAAAGGTTTCCTATTCTTAGTTTATAAGCAAAAAATACATGCATTACTGAAACTACGCCAACCTGAATTCATACAATACAGTCATATGTTAGTGGTGAAACAAAGCTTCATTTCAGCTTGACAATGATTAGAAGCTCATTTAACAGAAATATAACAAGGAAAATAGTCCACAGATACAGTACTTTACACCATGGTCCTATGTATCTAAAGAGTCTGCAGAAACCAATATTTTCCGCATGTAGCAATCAACTGATTTTGCTTTCAGAAACAATAAAAGTAAAACTTCTAATAGCATTTTTCTCAACACATTGTTATCATTAAAGAACTATATCAATATGGAAGTTATTGTGTGATCATAAATAGAAAAATTACAAATCATGAGGGATTAGCCTAAACTGCGTCAGACCTACATGTACTAATCCTATTGACTCACCTATTTACATAGCTTAGTCCCTCCCTTCCTTCAGTCTCCACTCAAATGTTGCCTTTAAGGAGGTTTTTCTTCACATAGTTCCACCTCCCTCCCTCTACTTCTGCTTTGTTTTATTTCTTAGAATTTTTATCATCTAGAATAGTAAGTAATTATTTTTAATTGTCTGTTTCTTCCCAATAGAAAGTAAATTTCATAAAATCAGAAGATTTTATTCTTATTTCATTTTCTCTATTCCCAGTGCCTGAAAGAATGCCAGGCACATAATAGATGAATAATAATTATTTTTTGAATGAATGAATAAACAAATATTGGAGTTAGTAGAGAGGGAAAAACAAGACAAAAGAAAAAGCAACAACAGAAAACTTCCTGGGACTCTTCAGCTGCTCTAGGACTGTCTATTATGAACTGACCTGCAACTCTTGAGGAAATTCCTTCTAGATTCCACCTTTATCTTTTCAGACATCTTGTTGACCTTCTAGGTGATGAGTACATAAATGACACTGTCCTGTAAGGGTCTCCTGGAGACACTAGCAGAGAATCAACCATTTCGATATCCATGTGGACATGGGTTAAGATTTAAGATTTCTAATTATCTCTTATACCCACATCTGGGTAGCTATACATCTGTGTCCACTGAACTCTTCAGTGTTCCTTTAACTTCAGCAATGAACTGCCCAAATATTGAAGTTCTCATAACATAGCTTATGCCAAATAAAATCTTTTCTCTTTGATCTAAGGAAGTGGCTTTTAATGTTCTTAGAAATATGTTAATAAAATGTGCTCTCCAGGGGCCTTATGCCATAGCTTTTTGAGTCTCACATATGGCATCTAGGTCAGCAGCTCTCCATATCATCTGCTCTGCCCTTGTTTTGTAATGTCTTTTAGTAGGTGAAAAAAGAATTGTGAGAGACCAGGCTGATGCACATTCCAGTGACCATGTTCACCAAAGATAGTCACCATAGCAATCATGAGAGTTGTCTTATTTAGAAAAAGGAACTTTTTTTTGAGAGAACAGAAGAAAGGGCAACCTTTTCCACATTATATTGACTCTTAAATACAATAAAGACTCAAGGAGGAGACTGTGAAGATGTTTCAGCAAATAATATACTTATTATTTAATAAATGCATATTGCATAATAACTATAGACCAGAAAATAATCAAAAGTCAAATGATTTGACAATAAATACAGTTCTTGTGAGTTTATATTCTAAAAAGTGTCTCACAAATATATACTATCCAGGTGATGTGAAAGTTAAGAAAATACAGGGAAACATGGTAAGAGGACAGAGAGTGACAGCATTGAGATGGTAGTCTATTTTATTTTTTTATTTTTATTTTTTATTTATTTGTCAGAGAGTGAGAGAGATCATGTGAGCACAAGCAAGAAGAGTGGTAGGCAGAGGGAGAAGCAGGCTCCCCGCTGAGCAAGGTGCCCAAATGTGGGACTCAATCCCAGGACCCCGGGATCATGACCAGACCTGAAGGCAAACACTTAACTGACTGAGTCACCCGAGAGTCCTGGTAGTCTATTTTAGACAGTGTGGTCCAGGACTGATCATCTGAGATTTGGTAGAGATATGAAAGTAATGAAGATGATAACCAAATAAATATGTAAGGGAAGTTTACTTTGGGCACAGATTACAGAAAGCACAGAAAGTGTTTGATGAACATAAAGAACATCAATGTGGCTGGAAAAGAGTGAGTGGGGCAGAGTGGGAAAAGGTAAGATCAGAGCATGAGAAATGGAATAGGCAATATAGGGTTTTATTAGTGTTGCTAAATTGAGATGATTTTCCTGATGAGATGGGAAACCATTGGAAATTTCTAAGCAAAGGAGTTATGTTACGTGACTTACATTTTCAAGAATCACATAGGATGCTTTACTGGAGGCTTTACAAAGGAATTGATAGTATTCAGGTTAGTTAAAAACTACCCTAATTGTCTGACTTGAACCGGAATGGGAGTAGTGGGTTTACTAATAAAGATAAAATATAATCAAAGGAGGAGCTAACAAAACTTGCCGCATGTGAGAGAGAAAAAAAAAAAATGAGTTAAGGAAGTTTACAAATGTTACAGCCTGAACTACTGGAAGGATGGCATTTCTAGTGAGATATGGAAGGATCTCTCTTTCATGAGATATGGAAGGATGCAGGAGAAGCAGGCTTGTTGGGAGGCAGGAATCAAGAATTTAGGTTTGGACAGTTCTAATTTGAGGTGCCTTCCCAAATGGAAATGTATGAGCAAGATCTCTGAGACTCCTTTACTTTCTGTCTGTGTGTCTTGGGTTAAACATTTTAATTTCTCGGTGCTATTATTTTCTCATCTATGATACACTGATGATAATAATGGTACCTACTTCATAGATTTGTTATGAGAATTAAATGAGGCAATTTATGCCATGAATACTTAGACAAATGCCTTGCTCACAGTAAGGGATCACTAAATATCAGCTATTATTATTAGAGAGGTGACAGTAGATGATGAAAAATGGTCAAGTTTAGGATACATTTCAAAAATGGTTGATAAGATTGTTTAACAGTTTGGATGAAGAGTGTAAGAAAAAGGGATGAGCCAAAGATAACTCCAAGAATTTTTCCTTGAACATCAGGAAAATTGAGTTACTATTTAAAGAAATGGTTAGAACTAGGAAAAATAGTTTGTAATGAGTAAGGAAAGGATAAAAATTTTATCTATAGACATGTTAAGTTGGTTGTGCCCTCTAGACATCCATGTGGAGATATAAAGTAAGCAGTTGCATATTAAAATCTAGAGATTTGATCAGACATCCAAGCTGAAGATATTAAATTCAAAAGTCCTCATAATACAGATGGGATTTCAAATCATGGGAATGGATGAGACCACAAAAAAAGTGAGTATTAATTGGAAGGGGATAGATCCTAGATCTGGGTTATTCAAATATTTAGGGTTCTGATAGACACAAGATAACTAGAAGGACAGAAAAGTAGTGATCAGTAAGATTAAAAAGAAACAAACAAAAAAAAGAGAGAGAGAGTTAATAATACACAGAAGCTGAAGCAGAAAGTATTTCAAATAAGTGGGATTCATTAACTGTCAAAATTTGATTATAATTTATGTGATAATAGGACAGATATATAACTATTGGGTCCAGCAACAGAGTGGAGTTCACTGGAGTTCACTGACCTAGATGAGAACATTTTTAGTGAAACTAAAAGGACAAAAGCTTGGGTTAGAGTAAGTTCAAGAGAGAATGAAAAAAGGAGGAATTGGAGACTGACCACTATTAGCAATTCTCTTAAGAATTTGCTGCAAAGGGGAGCAATAGCTGAAGTGCCATGTGGGGTTGAGAAGCTCTGTTTTGTTTATGATGGAAGAAAGTATATATGTATGTACATATATGTGTACATGTACACGTACCCACACGTATATATGTATACTCTTGTAAAGACATACATACATTGTATACACACATAAACTTACGTATGTAAGTATATATTACATACTTGTAATACTCACATTTATCAGAATGGGGAATCAATGATTCAGAGAGAAAATGGGGCCACATAAAAAAGTAAATATATTAACATAATATAATAAAATAAAATTAAAAAAAATGAATAAAATAAAATCACACTGGTTGGCATGGGAGTTTTTATTAAGTCAAATTTAGATATTTCGGTGTTTTCTATTTGACATCACTAACCTAGGCCATAGGGTCTTCACTAGGACACCAGTCACACTGCACTTGTTCCCTGACCCCCACAGTGACAAAGAAGTATCTATTCACAGAGGATAACACTCTTAATATTGAGGAAAGAAAAATATAAAAGTATTTATCTAATAAATATATATCCTGACAACAGCGAATGTGGCAAAGATATGGAGCAACAGGAACTCTCGTTCATTGCTGGTAGAAACGTAAAATGGGACAGCCACTCTGGAAGAGAGTTTGGCAGTTTCCTACAAAACTAAACTCAGTCTTACCGATGAACAGCAATCACACTCTGTGGTATATGCCCAAATGAGCTGAAAACTTACGTTGATAAAAAACCTGCACAGGGATATCTGTAACAGCTTTATTTGTGACTGCCAAAACGGGAAGTAATCAAGATGTCCTTCAGTAGGTGAATGGATAAATAAACTGTGGTGTATCCAGACAATGGAATTCAGTGCTAAAAAGAAATGAGTTATCAAGCCACAAAAACACATGGAAGAACCTTAAATATATATTAGTAAAAGAAGCCACTCTGAAGAGGCTGTATGATTTCAACTACGTGATGTTCTTGAAAAAAGGCAAAATCATGGATATAGTAAGAAGATCAGTGGTTGCCAGGGGTTGGGGAGAGGGGAGGATGAATAGGCAGAGCCCAGAAGAGTTTTAGGGCAATGAAATTATTCTGTATAGTACTGTACTGGCAGATGCACGCCGTTATCCATTGGCCCAAACCTATAGAATGTACACCATCCAGAGTGACCCACAATGTAAATTAAGGACTTTGGGTGATAAACACACGCCAACATAAATTGATTGATTGTAAAAAATGCACCACTCTAATGAAGGATGTTAATAGTGGGGGAAGCTGTGCATGTGGGGGGGGGCAGGGATATATGGAAATTCTTTATACTTTAAATTTGCTACAAACCTAAAACTGCTCTAAAAATTAAAGTGTATTGAAATATATATATTATATAAAATTAGACTGGAATGTATAGAGGAATATATATATTCCTTCCATGAAAATATCTTCCTACTTGGCCTTCTATAGTTGAATATTACATACTAAAGTTAAAGCATAGCTTTCAGCGGCTCCCAGATGAAACTAAATATCCATAGAGAGATTAAAGCAAACAAAAACAACAGAAACTTTTATGTAGATAAGATTACATACATTGTCCGTTCCAAAGGAAATACTTTGAACCCCTCATTTTTTTAATTTTGTTTAAGTTGCTTGGATTCTTTCAATTCCTCACACCCTACTTATGTTTTGTACATTGAGGCTAGATGGTAGAATGCCCTTTATCTACCAGCCTCTCCAAGATTCACTTTTTTTTTTACCCCTATGTTCCTTCCTCCCAAGAAACGAGAAGGGCCTAGAAGGCATTTTGAGTGGAAATTCAAAATTTACACTGTACTTACTTACACGCAGCTCAAAAAAAATTCCCCCACCAATGGCTTTATAATTTTTTATATTCACATTATATTTTAAATTCACAAAATTACAGTTCCCCTGACCACTGTATGAGTATTTCCTATTGATTGTTCAAGTCACAAGGACAGTGTAGGGTACAAAATGAGAAAAATGTTTCTTACTGACTAGAAAGAAAATGCATACTAAAGGTAGATTACTTCTTCAAGAAAATGAAATAGACCTACATTTTATTACCCAAGAAACAAAGAAGAAAGAACTTTCTCCTTGGAAAATGTCTTATTTTTATTCTTTTTAAAGATTTCCTCTCTACTTAAGGAGCAGGTTTTTTAAAAAGCAACTGAATAAAGAAAGAAGGCAATCGTATAGAGAATAAGTGTAAGTTTAAAAAAAATGATGCTCGAAGAAAAAATAATTAGTAAGGGCATCCAGGGGACATATAAAACAGCAAAGTTATAACAGGTTACCATTAGCAAAGGATATAAAGGGAAGCATGTCAGAGATTAGAAGTGATTATAAAGTCAAAGCATGCAGTGGGAAGGGCGGGCTTGTTACTTTTCAGGGACAGAAGGAAAAGCAAAATGCATCAAGGTGAGGGTTGAATTTCTTAATAGCTACTTTACCTCACTCATTGACAACAATTATAATGGGAACAGGATGCTCAGGGCAATAAGAGTTAATGAGAAAAACATGTAACTGGGCAAAATTTGAGTCATATTTAGTTTAAAAACTATAAGTAACTTGGAATGTATTCAAGTCTGCAGAGTGTATGATATCCCTGTAGAATACTGACGTTTAAAGAGGTAAATCTAGCAAGAAACTCATTATACACATTCTAGGAAACTAGAGTTAATTTCTTTCAAGTTTTTTTTCTTTTTAAATTACAAAGCCCTTAAAATATAGTAAAAATATAGCAAAAACTAAACACTCTCCTTCAGTGTCCAACTTTCTTCAGTTCTTCCACTCCCTGAACAGGTGCACGGTCTAACCCTTAGGTAGCCACTATTGACAGCTTAGCGAGTATACATTCCGAGACTTCTTTTGAAGACTTAGACACACATTACAAATATATGTATATTTGCAATATACAAATATATCAGGAATAGATCCCCATTTACAAATTCAGGTGTAAAAGAAGAGTAAATTCTAGTTTCTATAGTTGAATGAAAATTGTATGAGTTGCTTTAATTAGAAACCTCATCTCTCCTTGCTTTGCAGTCCTTCCCCCTTTGTCGGGTGCTGTGCCGCAGTATCATAACCACAGTGTCATGGCCCCAGCAACAGGATCCCACGAGTGGACCTGAATGCCAGCATCTGAGCATGCCTGCATCCACAAGACAACCCTAATTCTCATCCAGGCTTTGACCTTCATTTCACTGGTATCTTTCCCGTGCCTTCCCTCATTTTCAATTCTAAGGCCTCGTAATTACCACTCATTCTCTATGTCCTATCTCTCCTGGTTTAGAGAATATACCTCACCTAAATAAATGCAATAGTATCTTAGCCATTCTCCTGTTACCTTCCTTTCCCTACAATCTGTTTTATTGTTTTATATGTTAAAGCATGAGCCAAATCATGTGACTTCTCTGCTTAAACCCCTTTAATGGATTCCCATCTCGCCCCTAGTACAGTTTAAATTATTACAGTGATCTATAAGGCCCTTGTGAGCTGGCCTCTTTACCTGCAGGACCCACCCTCTCCCATCTCCACCTGCTTACTCTGCTCCAGACACACTAGACCTCTGGTTCTGTGAACCCACCAAGCATGTTTCCACCTTAAGGCCATTCTATTGTCTCATTATTCCTTCTGCTTACAACGTTCTTTGCACAGGTATCTTTAAAGTGTTCATTCAAAAGTCACTTTTTCATTGAAATGCTCCGACTGCCCTATCTAAAATTTTGTTCTTCTATAGTTAACACTTCATATATTCTTTAGAAGTCTTCACCAATATAACATACATTTTATTTTTTATTGTGCTTATGGTTTCCAACTCAACGATGTAAACTCCATGAAGGCAAATAATTCTATTCGTTACTATATTCCGAGTCTCTAGTAATGTGTCTGCATATAGAAAGTCTTCAATAAATATCCTTTAAATGAATGAATGAATAGTGGGAAATTTACTACTGTTCTTACTCTATGCTGAGGTCATTGGAAATGCTTCAAAGTCGTATTTTCCTTATTTTCATATTCTGTTGAACAGAAGAAATCAATTAAAATCTTGTTTTTGGAGGAACTTCCCTGGAAATGGCTAGAGACCACTTTCTGCCTAAGACTTGCTAAATATGTCTGGTAATCATACCATTTTGAAAAAGATGCAGCCACAAAGCCCTAGTTCAGGAAACTTTCACCATCCAAATTCTTCTTACTTTCAAGTATTTCCTAGTTCTTGAAATATTTCATAGAAGGGGAGCGGTGTTATTTTGGTCATCAGTACTCAGGGACGCAGACTTTTCAAATTTAAAAGCCAAGATTGGCTTTTCTGTTCAGAAAAACTGTTATGTCAAGCATATTGAATGAATGACTAAATGAATGAACAAGCATAGAAGTCCCTAGCCATCCCTTGAGGAAAGATCACAGTACAGCATAAATAACAGAAACAACAATAAAACTTATCTTTTAGTATATCAAAGCATTTTTTATTTACTTAGTTAGCTATGAATATATAATACTTTAATATGACTGGAATCAAACTACTCTTGATTTGCCTTTCCCCTGCCCCCACTTAACAGTACACCTTGGAAAGCATTCCTTAATAGAATTAATGGTCTTATCTTATTCTTTTGAACAGTGCCATGTGTTTAGGATGATTTTACTAAATATATATTATTGTTGCAGCATGAAAGGAACATAATCATATTATGACAATTTGAGAAGGATTGAATAAAGGGTCTACTTACAAAAGTGTAGCTAAGGTGTAGGGAAAACAGAAAAGACAGTACAGAAATCTGAAGAGAAAAGGTAGGAGTTAACCAAAATTCAGGGAGCCCAAAAGGAGGAAGTTGACCAGGGAATACTAGACCTGACTTTCCTTTCTTTCTTGGATCCCCAACCACGATCCTTTTGATTAAACTCAATAAGTAACCAAAATGCAAGGAAGTTCGTTGATGTAACCTTTTAACTAGCCTCCAAGGGCAGAGAGAAGGATGAAGAAGGGAAGAAGAAATAGCAAGTTTTGATTTATTCCTGCAGAGAAATCGGTGAAACGTATCATACGTATACACACCTTCATGTTGACTCCTACATCACAATTTTTTTTTGTAACTAGAAATCTCTCTACGTCAGCACAGATAAGCTTTCTCTTCTAGTATCAGCATAAATACAGTTGTACCATGAAATATTCAACATAATTCATCCTCTATAGATAAATTTTACATTGTTTTCAATTGCTTGTTACTAACAAAAATATTACAAGGATTGTATGTATATGTTTTCCCCTCTTACGAATATGTCTGTAGGCTAAATTACGAGACATGTACTTTCTTATTCAAAGGAAAGTATCTTATCTTTTTAGTAATATTTTTAGTATGAATTATATCACACAGGAAGAGCATATAACAGGTATATACAATTTTAAGCTAACATTTATTTAACCAATTTTCACATCAAGGAAGAGGAAATTGCTAATACTCAAGAAGCCTCTCTTTGCCTTCTCCCGTTCCCAGAAAGATTAGCTGACATCTTGATTTTTGTGATGATTATTTCTTTACAATTATTGATTATTTATTTATTTATTTATTTTAAGATTTTATTTATTTATTTATTCGACAGAGATAGAGACAGCCAGCGAGAGAGGGAACACAAGCAGGGGGAGTGGGAGAGGAAGAAGCAGGCTTCCAGCAGAGGAGTCTGATGTGGGGCTCGATCCCAAAACACCGGGATCATGCCTTGAGCCGAAGGCAGACGCTTAACCGCTGTGCCACCCAGGCGCCCCACAATTATTGATTATTTATATATATTTAAATTTCATATAAATGCTTGTACTATCAATGTTGAAGTATTACTATTGCTCTATCTTTATTGATACTTGATAATGTTAGATGCTGGCTTGTTGAAAGTTTGGCTAAACTTCTCCATATATTGCTCTCTTGTGTGTGCAAACTAGCAAGCTTCTCACTAAATGTAAGATACCCACAAAAGCAGCCTGGGCGTTGGTCAGCACTGCAGCCTGCCAATATGCACTGGTTCTACACTCAGGTCTAGGGTACAGCTCTAATGATTCTACCACCATTGTGCGAGTACTAAGGAGGCTGACCCCGATCCCACTGAGCTGGATTGGGGCACCCTAGACAGGTAAGCAGCCATCTACAAGTCCACCATAGGCCACCAGGGATGTCCACTGCAGATCTTTCTGGTGACAGTTTGTAACATCAACTCGGTGGGAGATGAGAGAGAATTAGAAACACACCCAAAACATTACACACTTTGAGATGCAAAATATTTTAAAAGACTATGTAGCAGAGGGAGAAAAAGGGGCCAACTGGTTGTTGAGAGTGTTTAATACTGGCTCGGAGCTAACAGTCAATGCCACAGAAATGAGGCAATTCTCTGGTAAAGCAATTAAAATGCATTACCTTTTAAAAGACCCCCAGAACATTATCTTAGGGACTCACAGCTCCTCAGAGCTTGTTTCACCTCCTGGGAACCATTGCTCATTTATGACTCTGGTGGTCCACTGGAACAAGGGCAATAACCAGACATTTTTTGTCCCTTTTAGACACAAAGAGTCTAAGACACGGTAATTCCAGGTAATCCCTCTAAATTCCCCAAGGGAAACTCATACAGCCATAATGCGTAGCAGGTGAAACTGTAAAGGGAGTACAAATTAAGCTGGATGAGTCTACCGGCACCATATTTCTAAAACATATCCAGGCCAGCAAAATTTGTATTATCATCATCTCTAACCAATTTGGGAGGGGTTTATCCCCTTGGGTTCTCTATTAGACATATTGCACAATTTGCCATCGACCAGGTTGCAAGTGTGTGGAAGATGGTGAGACCATCAAAAAATCAAAATAGTAAGGAGAAAATTTATCTGGTGAATAGATGTTAATATAATCCTCTCTAATGTCAGAGGAGTGGGGTACTTGCCAGTAGTAACAAGGCAGCCTTTGGAAAAGACTGGTGGTTGGTGTAGGGGGTTTGGAGACATAAGGGCAAGGAATTAAGCAGTAGTACAGGCTGAGGTACAATGCCTGCCCATTGGGGGGGGCCACATACCATTTAAAAACTTGAGGAGCATGTCTTCGAGTAAGCCATCGTGCCTCTCTGTGTCTGGTTGTTTGGGGCTAGCAAGCCAGATAGAAATATACGAAGTACCATGTTCCAGAGCCCATGACCGAACAGCGTGGAGGTAAAATGGATACCTGAATCTAAGTCTACAATGGCTGGTGGGCCAAAGGAGCACGTACCTCGTTAAGAGGATTACATGATGGGAAGCAGCATTTCAGGAGGGAGTAGCTTTCAGGAGTCCAGTGAAAGTAACCATGATGGTGTTTGCATACCTATTGTTTCCAGCAGAGGGCGCCAGCGGTCCAATAAAATCAATTTGCCATCCTGAATATGGTTTGGGTCCGTAGGGCTCATGTCCCCACCTGGGAGTCTTCCAGAACTTTGTTTGGGAGTAAAGGAAGCAATTATTTACCACCCCTGTGGATAGAGCTGGGGTAAAAGGAATGCCCCATCTGTATGCCAGTCAGCGAGTGTTGTCACTCCCCCACTGCCTGCTCTAATATGGATCTACTCTGCCAGTGGGTATGGCGGGTACCAGAAATTGCCACCTCCACTTCTCCCCATATCTATCCATAAGCCCCGATGTGAGTAAGACATAACCCTGCCCCACTCTCCCTGAGATCCCTAATTTATTCCCACGGCTCTTGCTCTTGCCAGGGGGCAAGGACTGAGAATGGGATTTCAAACAGTAGACAGGCTTCATCATAGCTACCATCATTATTGCCTTAGTTAAATGTGCTTTACAATGACTTCAGAAAGCAACACCTATGTTCTTTAACACATCTGCTACACAAATGATTGCTATTCCTGTTGCTGAGGCATCACAAAATGGACTGCTGAGAGGTGAGCTAGACAACTCCATAATATTGTTGCCTTGGATCCATTTTGTGTGGCCAAGTGACCTGCAGGGGCCTTGAGCTGATAGTAGACCTTCCTGGAAGCATATAAGCCTTAGAAAACAGCCTGCAGAGTCAAAATAAGTGTGAGTTCCTGATATGACTCCTACAATCGCCCTTGTCTTAAGCCCTCTCCCCCCCCCCCGCCCCAGAGTTTTTCCCTTGTGTGCCCCTTGGATCAGCTTGTGATGCTAACCGAAACCCTACTCTTTCTGGTTCGAATTGGCCCATCTGGATTTAGCCCGGGGGTGCTAAAGCACACCCAAGGCCCTAATAAAGTCACATGCCCCTGGTCCTGCCTCTCTTTCTGCCTACTTCTTGCTTCAACCTTCCCGTGTAGTATGGCATGGCTCCAGGCATGCCATGTACCTCCTCCAGGAATTGTGATAATAAACATCTCTCTTTCACTTTCCTTTGTGGTCTTTTGTTGAACCGTGGCTCACCACCCAATATAGCAGAGCTCTACTTACCAAATGTTAATTTAACAAAGTCCCAACATGGCTAGATGCCATTCTTGTACATGTGAAATAAATCCTATTTGTGGTTTTAATTAGCATTTTCTGAATTTAAATTGAGGTTGAGTACTTAGCTTTCATATATTTACCAAGCATTTGCATGTCTTCTATATATGTCTACTAAAATATTTTGGCCCATTTTTTATTGATTTGTCTTTTTTTCGCAGACGTGTAGATATTAGCCTTGCATCAGTTACATGTGTCTCAAGTACCTTCTACTTGTAGCTTGCCTTTTATTTCTCATTATAGTATATACTGATGAAAAAAATCTTAATTTGGGATTTTTTTGTATGTTTATTTTTAATTAAACATACCAAAACAGAGGTCACTAAGATATTATTCCATATCATTTTCTAAAATGAGTAGTTTTGACTTTAATTTATCCGGACTTGCTTTTTATGTGTGAAATGATGCAAGATTTCAATCTCATTATTATTTTGCATAAATATATATATATATATCTAGTTTTGTTAATAGTATTTAGTGAAAAATCCACTCTTTCCTACCAATCTTATAATAAGTACTTAGCCTCAGTCATAAATGAAGTTCCCATATATGTGGACGACAGTGTTTACAGTCAACGTTGAATTTCACGGGTCAATTTCCAGATGCTATAATGGCTTCAAGCTATAGTACCTATGATGTTTTGTCTTGATATTTGCTAACATATCTTTAATCTTTTCCGATTTCTTCAATAGCATCTTGGCTTTTGAACTTCTACATATGTTCCAGAAATCTAAGCTTGAATTTGGGGAGGGCTGATATCTTTATGATATTGAATTCTTCAATCTATGATTATGATACATATCTTACTTACTTAGTTTTCTTAAATTTCCTCAACATTTTATGATTTTATAATAGTTCTAAGAATAACAGAATAATTCGAACAGTCCAAAGCTCCCAGTGAGAACAGCTAGAAAAGTGGTTGAAATAAGTTAAAAAATTTTTTGAAGACATTGGAGTGCTACCAAGGAAACCAAGAATTAAGGGAACAAATTTTAAAAAGGAAGAACTGTGAGGGTGAAGTGAGCCAACATTTTATGAGAAATCCAGGAAGACAGTGGATAAAAAGAAAAAGACAAAGAATTGAGCAGTAGATAATAAGTCTCATGAGACCAGAGAGGGGGAAGCGCAGACATAAGAGATTAGAAATTGGGAAAGTAATTCCAGTTATTGTTGAAGTTTACCTTAATAAATTTTTTTGCACCCTTGACTAGGTAATGACTTAAATATTAGAGTTCTTCAGCAGTTTAAGTGCTGATATTTGATCATGTCTTTGGATTTATCATCAATTTCACTGATGTAATTTTCATTTTCCTATTAGTTTCATCCAGTGGATTTTTTATTTCGTATATTGTATTTTTCACATCCCAAATTTCCACTTAAAATCTTTTTTTCTCTTTCCCTGCTGGCACGTCCTATCTTTATATTCTTTGAGTATGTTATCTTTAACTTCATGCAGCACAGTTTTACTAGTGACTTTAAAGCCCTTTAATGATAATTGCAACATTTGTGTTGCCTTGGAGTTACATCTGTTGATTGTCTCTTCCTTTAAGAATGATTTCTATTTCCCTGACTTTTTGCATGTATGGGTAATTTTGGATCAACATTGTGAGTATTAAATTGTACAGACTCTGAATTTTGTAGTATTCTTCCAATGAGTGTTGAAATTTTTATTTAAGGAGGAAGTTAATGTGTCTAGGCTTAGACTTCAAGTTCTGTCATGCTTGACTTTGGTGGTGGTTGGTATTTCAGTTGAGTGCTTTCAGTCGGTCCTATTCTTGCAAGGTCCAGGAGTCAGTGAAAGACATGAGCATTATTTCTCTACAGACTTTGGGCTTCCCTTTTTTGGTCTTTTCCTTCCAGAATTCCTCTAGTATCTGGCAATTTTGTCCTAGGTCTTCAACACAGAAATGTATTAAACTTTCTATTGGAGTTTTAGCTTCCTTCTGCCATTACCACAATTTCAGCTACTGTCAAGGAAGGACCACAGAAATGAATGTATTTGTTTCACTATATATTTTTCGCTTAATTCACTTTTCAGTTCTTGTCCAAAGTCTACATGCATTGATCACTTTCCAGAGTCCTCCAACAATTGATTTTTGTACTTTCCCAGAAGTTATAGTTCTTATCTATGGCAGGGCCAGGTGTTTTTTATTTTATTTTATTTTATTTATTTTATTTTATTTTATTTTATTTTTTATTTTTTTAGGAAATCATTGCTTTAGGAAAAAGCAGAACTCTCTTCCTGTACCTTTTACCATGATTTCTGTTTATCTGCTAGAATTCCTCATCTATTCAAACACACTGCCCAGTCTTCCACAAGATCCGTCAACATACACATCCTTGTTATACAAAGTCCTTGTCTATTTATTCCAACATCTGGAGATCTCTGGGTCTCTTTCTTTTAAGTTTTTTTTTCTCTCTTAATTGTCATCTATCCTTGTTTCTTTCCATGTATCATAATTTGATATTATGATAAACAGCCATGCAAAAAGAAACTAGTTGAGGGTTGTTGGTGGGGAAGTGGGTAGGAGGAAGGGGTAACTGGGTTATGGGCAATAAGGAGGGCATGTGATATAATGAGCCCTGGGTGTTGTATGCAACTGAAGAATCACTGAGCTCTACCTCTGAAACTGATAATACAGTATATGTTAACTAATTAAATTGAAATAAAATAAGTTTTAAAAAATGGAGGCTGAAGAAAATAATATATACTCCAGAAAAGGACATGTATCTTTTCCTGACAGGCTGCTTGTACCGAGGGCTGAGGGCGTCTAAGTGGCTGTTGAGCTGGGTCTGAGCTGGATCACAGCTTTCGTTAGCTTCACTGCACCACACGCTTCAAATACTTTGAGAGCAGAATCAAGATTTTATTTTCAGTAGAGCTTTGAGTCTCAGCACTTGTGAGACTTTGCATCTCTCTTTAGACTTTACAGCTCAGCAGCCAATTTTCAAACTTGTAGGAGACCTTTGTCTGCATTCTAGCCTAGCCACCCATTTTGTTGTTGTTGTTTTTCCAGTGGGAATTGTCTTTACTTCTCAGACCTCCTCTGGGCTTTTATTGATTCAGGAGAACTCTCTTCACCCTGCTGCTCTTGCCCCTCGCCTTTGGAGGGCCATTTCTGTGTCTTTCTTGGTGAAAGCTCTGTGGCCCCAGAGGGATTTCTCTCAGCTCTCCTGATGAGTCCCCAGCCTTCAGAGATACGCTACATTTTACTCAGTGCCGTGTGTCCCAGAGAGATTTGCTTCATCTCTTGACCTGACCACATGGACTTGTGGAAATGCTCTGAAGGGGAGAAAGGTATTTCAACTCTCTTGCCTTTTATCAGGCTTAAATTCGGTAAACTTTGTTCATCTAGTGAAGGCCTGTGGGAAATTGTGCGTGCAGACTTATTAAGTCACAGGGGCTACTCTAGTGGCTATTGCTTCCTGCCAGGCTACGTGTTAACATTAAACACTGCTAAGTGTGTGGCTGGTTTGTCCTTACCCCATCTGTAGAGAATCCTTCCTCTTTCTACCTGAAAGTAGTCATGGGTAGCCTCTCCCCTAGGAAAGACATAACTTTCTGCATCTTCTGGAATGTAGGTTTTTTTTAGTCTTTGCCTTCTCTGCTCAGTTATGGTAAAACTCAACACGAAGCTAAATGGTTTTTATCTTATCCAGCTTGCTCTCATTGTTAGGATAGAAATAACAATTCCATGTGGTCTTTTATATTCTACCTTGGCGTAGAATTGTGTCCCTGGGTTTTCAGTCTTCTTTTACAGTTGTTTTGTCTGGTTTTATGAGAATATGTAGAGATTAGAAATCTAGCCTTGTACCACCACCATCTTCCCAAAATTCCTGCTTGTTTTCCATTCTTAATTATGTTTGCATGCTGAAAAAATCAAACTATTATTTTTCATATTTATTGCAAATTTCTGCACAAGCATCAACTGAACTGAACTGAAAAGAATATGAGTGACAACTATATTCCCAATATTACATATGGAAAATTGGTTTCTTAATTTTTACATTAAATGTTATGAGATTTTAGAAAAATGATATGAAAGATTAATTTGAAAGTACATGATACCAATTAGATTTGACTTGAAATAATTTATGATACGTGCTTATTTCAATCTTTTTATATTTAAGAAAACATTTAAAATTTATAGCAAATCAAAACACACAAAGAGAAAAAATAAAATGCATAAACTAAAGCTAGAAGTAAAGCAAATGTAAAACAATTTATGGCAAGAAACCCCTCAAAATACTTGATGAATAATATTGTGTCAGATATATAGCAATATCTAATATCGCTTAAATAGTATGTCCTAAGATTTCTACCTTTCATTATTCTGTTATGTTTTTCATATCTTAAGAAATATCCAGTGGATTTTTAATTTCAGATGTTGTATTTTTCAGATCCAAAATTTCCACTCCCCCCGCCCTATCTCTCTGCTGGCATATCCTATCTTGGGGACAGATTGGGAAAGTCTGACATTCAAATTATGTGTCCCTTATCAATCCATTTTCTCTCAGCTCCAAATCCACTCTCCACTTTCTTGTGATATTGGAAATTTTCTCCCTCACCAGCCGGCATGATATTAAGCTTATCGTTACGAGGCACCTTGATGTATATTATTCTTGGCAAAGTTTTATACTCGCTGTGGGCCTTTTCCTTTGTCATCCTGAAGACTGGATTCCCAGTGAGTTCTACTTCTGGTGTATCTCCCCATGGATGAGATGAGTTAGGTGGCTTCACAGTGACTTCTGAAGTGTGACATTTCCCCATGGGTAGCTTTCACTGCCTTCCCCAGCCTCCAGGAGGCCAAGCTGCACCCCCTTCAAGGAGGTCTGGATCTCGGCCCTCGTGTGGTACCTCTTACACACCTGTTCCTTACTGCGGTGCTCAGCGTCAGCCCTGGGGTAGTGGCTGTTCCATATAACTGCTATCCCTATACTCTTTAGAATATGCTTTACAGCTAGTCAAACAATTCCAATCTCACACTTAAATTAATGCATCAATTCTGTCTCCTGATAGGACCCTGAATGATTCAGATGAAAGTATTACCAAAGAAGTGGGACAAGACAGGTTTTAGGGAGAAGGTTGTCCATTCTGGTTACAGAACCTAGAGGGGAAAAGAATATGTTAATAAACAACATTATTAGATTGTTGGAAATCTAGGATGGCAATATTGAAAAATTGGAAGAATTAAGAAAAATACAATAAACTTAATCTGGAGATTGAGAATGTAAAAGCAGTTTATAGGGGCATCTGGGTGGTTCAGTCCGTTAAGTGTCCGGCTCTTGATTTCAGCTCAGGTCACGATCTCAGGGTTTTGGGATTGAACCCTGCGTTGTGCTCGTCACTCAGTGGGGAGTCTGCTTCTTTGCCTCTCTCTCCCTCTGCCTCTCCCCCTGCACACTTGTGCTTTCTTTCTCTCTGAAATGAATAAATAAACCTTAAAAAAAATAATAAAAGCAGTTCATACTCAGAGACACAAGCAGGAAACTTCACAGAAGTATTTTAATGGGGATTAGGGATCAAAGAACTATATTAAAAATACAGAGCTATGCTCAGTCACTAAGAATAGACAATACCCTGTCTTAACATGATTGGAGAATCAGTCTAGTTATCAAGACATATTTAAGCACAAGGAAAAAGTTCTGGGCATAATAGCTAGAATTACAGGTAATTTTTACTTTCTACTTACACATTTTTTAAACATTTTATGTAATTAACATATATTACAAATATAATTAGAAAAACATAAATTTAAAGAAATTTTTTAACGAATGGCCCTGAGGTATAAAAATTTAGATTATGTCTCAAAGCATGGCAGAAGTGCAACTGATATTCACAGCCATTCGGTACAAAGAACAAGATCGTCTTAATGTTGATAACAATGGTTTTACTTTGGACTACTAAAACATTTTCTACTAAAGTTAAAAATAGGACAAGATGAGGCTGATAGTGGAGATACCAAGTGTCTCCAGAGTCATGATGGAGGGAAGCACACTGTGGAGACTGAGAAACAACTAAGTATCACACCTGCCAGTTTCTTTTGTCAATAGTTCTTATTACAATTTGGTATGAATAATGAAGAAAATGTATACTTACCAAGATGGCTTCCTTATATCAGTGATGAATTATGATGAATCATGAATATGAATCAAACTTTCTTGTATTATCTACTATTGAAGAGAAAAACAACAACAACAACAACAACAAAACCAAGCCACTTGTTCAGTTCCCTGGCCTGACAACTGCATTTGGTTCTTTTTCCACTTTTGGAATATTTTCCTAGAAATCTTGAATCCACATAACTTTGTGCCTAAATATTCTGCACTTACTATAGTGAAACAACCATCAATACTTTCTGTGGCAAGCCTGGGCCTTTTTGTTGGCAATAAAATTGACAAAAGAGACTGCGATGTAATTATTAATCCATTCAACAACATTTATCTTGTATGTCTGAATGTACTTGGACCTAGATACCATATTAAACAAGGAAGGCATGAAGTCTATTCCTCAGAAATGAATGGTCTTTTGGAGAAGATTAGATATGAAATTCAATCCACACTTAAAACAATCTTTCGGTGGTTAGGAAGAAATTTCAAGATTACTAAGTTATGCTTATTTCATAGAATTTGATTATATTTTGAAAACTGTTTCTATAATTATTAATCTAAAAAATTAACAGAACTCAGGAAACGAGCAATCGACTTCAGAGTTTCCGATCATTCAGGTCCTCGGCCCTTCTGCAGTGTTTCTATGTAGCAGTGGTTGCATATGTGAGAAAACTGCTGGGATTCTCTCTGTCTAGTCTTTGTGAAGCCAAACACTGTCTCATTACAATTCTGGTTCTTCCATAATAAAAATATATTCTCCAAGGTAACTTCAAATCTCCACCGAACGATTTTTAAATAGCAGTTTCTATTACTAAAACTAAAATAAATCTCCGACTCAGTAGATAACCTACCATTATATATGATGAATAAGAAAAAAATCAAACATTTTAGGAAATCTTTTTAGGTGAACTTTATCCAGTCCTTGCATGAATATCTGGCTCCAGAGAAGAGTGCATTCTGTTGTGTCAGAGGCTACTGAGTAGACAATAATCTGATTTAACTAACCATCTTGTAAACTTTAAAAAATGCCTTGGAAATTGAGCAAAAGAGCACAGTATATTGATTTTTGTCCCCCCAGTTGGATGGCTTGTTGACTGGACTGACCAAATTGACTGACTGGGTTTATTTTTCATCTTATAAAAATATCTAAAATAACAGATGGCATAAAATCACAAAGTGATTTTCACATGGACGAAACCAGTAAAATTAAAAGTGACAAGGACAAGCATTACAAGACTCATCTGATTTAGAAATGTACACATTCAAATTTATATAAACCAATGAATAGCCTCTACATAAAATATGTAAAAATGACCCTAATGATGTCTCAAGAAGCCAATTGTGAAATCAGTCAAGATGTATTATGCCTTGCATATTGCACTTGGATAAGGGAAGGATATTTAGCTGTTTTAATTTTCTCTTCAGGCAGATATAGAAAAGCCCCATTTTACTCAAATTCCCTATTTTGCCACATGTTGAAACAGCATATTGAGCAAGAGAAGATGTGATGTGACTATTTTGAAAGGCCAGTGAAAGTTTTGTGTCCATCTGTTACTTTTCTTCAGGGCATTGATACTTTTACTGGTTGGAATCCAGTCCAACTCATATAGATCTTAAACTAATTCTCTCTAGAACCTTTTGCATTTTAAGTGTAGTCTGAGGACAAGAAGCATTGTTATCACCTAGAAATATTTTAGAAATGCAAAATTTCAGGTCCCACCCCACCTACTCAATCATTCCTGCATTTTAGCATGATCCCTCCGAGCTGTGTATACACATTAAATTTTATAGTACAGATTTTCCTTCTTATCCCTCCAATCTATCTTTCCAATGAAAGTGATGACCACTGAGCATAAACTACAAAGCACACACTGGATTATGGAGACATGCGTTAAATCACATGGTTCTAAAAGCACAACCCTGAATTTATAAGACTGGGCTATGTTCCCCCAAATGAGATTCTGTGTTTTGCTTGTAGTGGAAATACACAATCAATGACGACTCGTGAAGTCCTAGTAGCCAACTGATTCTATTCAAATACAACCGAGGTGACCTTTATTTGGTAGTTGCGCTTTGGCAATGCAATCCTCTTGTATTTTGAGAAGAATGGAAGGCCATTGGCACAATGGCAGGTGGGCTTCTGTAATAGTAAATAAATGGTGATACTCAGGAGACATAGATTTTGGTCCTGAAACTTCAACTAACTAGCTCCTTAGCATGAGACATACCTCATATTTGATTTTATATTTCATGTGCTAAGATCCTTGAGTGGCGCTTAATAGGGATAAATTACATTTTTGTTTTTAAAAATTCATTAAGTAATGAATCAGTCTTAAGAGTCAATCTTAAGCCATTCATTTAATGTCACTAAGTTGTAAGTTTCATTTAATATTGACCGAGAGGGTTATTTCTAAGACTCCTTCCAGATGTGGCATTCTAGCCTTCTGTGAGTTCTGCTGTTATTTTATGCAGGGGCATTCTGGGGAAAATTGTCATTGTATCAAATCGTGACTTTTTAAAAGTCTACGTCTAAGTGATGCACAAATAGCCAACTGGGATGGGAAAACTTCAAACTCCCTGCCTTTTACAAAATACATGTTGATTTTTTTTCCATTTTCGTGTATGGTTTCTTCTTTGATTCTTTGATCATGTGTGGACAAGACAGAATTAATACATATGCTGAAAGTGAGTGATATTTAAGACTTTAATTTAATGAGCACTTTTGCTGGTTTGGGGGGCGTGGGAGAGCTGGGCACTGGAAAGAATGCAAGTCCAGGGAACCTCCTCGATGCTTCTACTGTGGAACAAGACTTTTGCCATCAGTGGCCTGTTGAAGGGGTTATATGAGCAAATATCAATGGATTTGCCATTACCTCAGCTCTTATGTTTAGCAGGACCTGGGCAATGTTCTACTCATATGCATTCAATTTCTACTTGTTCTATGAAGTGGCAGTCAAGTAGTTAATACAGATTTTCAAACACAGCAAAAAGCTATGATTCGTGCTTCCTTCTGTTGCTTCGGCCTCCAGTGAAAAGCTGTACTTAGGCTGTAGCATCACATTTCAAAAGAGACATCAACAGAATAGAGAGAGTTCAGAGGAGAGCCACAAAGATGATAAAGGGTTTGGAAAATTAGACCTATGTGGGAAGGTTAAGGGAAGCGGGCATGTTCTGTCTGGAGAAGAGAAGACTGGGGGGAAACATAACTGTCTGCAGATTCGTTAAGGGATGTTATAAAGAGGAGAGGGACCCATTCTCATTAGTCAATGAGGACAGAACAAGAAGCAATAGGCTTCAATTCCACAAGGGAAAATGTAGGTTAAATATAAGGACTAACTTTATAACAATATGAATAGTTGGGAATGGCACTAGCTGCCAGGGGAGGTTGTGGAATCGTCATCATTGGAGAGATTCAAGGCAGAAACCCCACACCCATTGATCAGGAATGACTTAGTAATAATAAAATCAATCCCGCTGTGATTCACGGGGATAGATTAGTGCCCCAGCATAGGTCCTTCCAGCCCAAATGATTATATGATTAAGACACCAGCACCCAAGGGGAATCGATCTGTGTATAAGGGAGGGAAGAGAAACTCTTTATAAGCCACAGCTGTAAATCTGAAAATTAAGTAATCTAGGATGTTTTGCTAAGGGAGAGACCAAATCAGTTTAGGGGGTATGTAGAAAGACTCCATTAAAGAGCACAGCATTTATCCTAAAATATTAATCTGGCTTTGTCAATGTTTCAGACAGAAAAATTGAGACTCATAGCATTATTAATTTGCATGACTAGTATTCAATTCAGATATGCTGAACAATGCTTTCATTATCAACCCAAATTTGGAATATTCTCATGGTCGGAAAAATAAAAACTCAAAGTAAGATAATTCTTAGAAAAATAATTTTTCCAAGACAGAGTTAGGGGCTTTTATTTTTAAAAGGCATCGAAATGCTCTCTTTGCTTCGTACACACCCGAGGGTTTTCCTTGATGGGCATGCAACTCTAATTAAGATCCACGATCCACATAATTCAATCGCAGTGTGGGTCAAAATTACCAATTCAATTTTGTAATCTTAAAATTGATTTCTACGACTGAGTCCCAGAGTGGGTTTTGGTATTATCCGCAGCGCTCTAGTTCTCCGCGCCGCCTTATCTCATCGCCTCTGGCCGACAGTGCGGCAGTGATTCTGAGTCTCTGAGAAGGCGCTATTTAATTTTTGAGTTCACTTTTCCCTTCTCCATCTTTCCAGTTTACCTTTAAGAGGGAAAAAAAAAAAAAAAAAAAAAAAGCAAGCCCGGCTGCCTCCGCTGCCCTGCGTAGGCTGTGTTACCCCTCCCGCCCACCTCATCAGGGTTACGGGCCGGCTGTACTAGACCGTGCTGTGCCGTCGCCGTGCTGATGTGTGATGGAAAAGCCATCCACCTGCACGTTCGAGGCACAAAGGCTGGAGCAGTAATGAGGTGGCCCGGCACAAGCCTGGCATGCGCAGAAGTGGACATTTACCACCAAATAAAAGTGGACTACTCTGCAAACGGAGAATCTTTACATGGGAAGGAAAAGCCCTAGAAGATGATTTTTTTTTTATTTGCTTAGAGACCTTTTATGGCTCCCAAAACATTAAAAAATAATGGGTTCCTGAATTAAAAACCTTTCAAAGCTTCTCATTGCTATTTCCTCCTTTTACTTTTTCCCTGGCTCTCATATATATTTTTCTCTTCTTATTCCCTCTGCTGCCACCCCAAAACTCAGACTCTGAGCATCATTCCCCTGGACTGCTGAAGTGTTTCTCTCTGCTCGAATATGTCTTTCATACCACTGCTAGACTTATCCTAGTAAATGCTGCATTCATCATATCACTCGTCTAAGCAGAATTTTTAAATGTTCTCCATGCTCTACCACATCCCTCACTTGGCGTAAAAGGCCTATAAAATTTCGTCTTCACTTGTTTTTCTTGCTGTGAGATACCCTACATTGTCAAATAGGACTCCTGGTCTTTGAGGATTCGCTCTCTTATCCACACCCTACCTTGATAAAGAGGACAGTATTCAGGATATGCTTTGACTGTTTAAGTCTTTGGATCTTGCCAAACCCTCCGCCTGAGATGCAAAGTAAATAATGGGGCAAGTTTTACTATAAGACACCCAAATTCAAAAGTACTGGTTATAACCTTAGGGCAAACTGTTTTATCGCTCTCTCAATTTCTTCATCAGCAACAATGTGGGTAACAGTACTATTTCAAAGAACTCTTGTGAAGAAAAAATGCGAAAATGTGTGTAAAGCAACTAGTACATAACAGTCAACAAAGGCAGCGTCGATTGTATTGTTTTGACATTATTATAAGCGCTCCAGTTCATTCTGTAAAGGTGATTTTAATGCCGCCTTCTCTGAGGCTTCTTTATCTCATTCTTTTATTGCAACTGAGCTTTTCCTCTTCCGACCCAGTACAGCGTTTTCCGTCATATCCTGCCGTCTCTGATATTTTCCATATGGGAAAAGAAAGTTCTCCCCAGAATAGCCTGGGTATAGAAACTGTGCTTCATCTATCTCCCTTAACACCTAAAAGCGAACAGCACATGATAGTTATTCAACATATTTTTTTAATTAATCAATATTTTTATGTGTTCCTTATTTTCCCCAAGCTTAAGGAGGTTTTGGATTTACTTGGAAAGATCTAACCCCAATGGAATAAAAACTCAAGCGTGTTTTGCTTGGCAGGGCAATTAGTACAACTGGCTGTTGTGCTCTCACGATGAAAGTAAAGTTGAAGCTAGTTTTGTGGTAAGATTCATTTTCTACCTTCATCGCTTAAGCATTCTTTAATAGAAAAAAAAAAAACCAAACCCAATCTAAAATCTTAACGTCTCCTGGAGCGTCCTAATTTAAGTAACTAGACTTCTTCAAGCTGCTCTGCACTCGGTGGTACTATTTCTAAACCCAAGCAACTGGCATGCTGGTAAGCTTGTCCTCATTTCAGGTTTTAGCCCTTTAATTTTAATCCATTTTGCTCTAAGAAATATGTCTACAACTTTACCACATGAAAAATACATCATTTTTCAAGGTTTCTTCAAGTACTTTTATACACTGAGTCCTACAAAAACACAGTACAATTCACATCTAAATTTCCTTTTTCTTTTCAGAGTTCAATAAAATTTGGTTTGATGAACAATAAAATGGAAGTGGGGGTAGATGGAAAATAATTTTTCCTCCAATCAATTAACACCATGGTAAATAGGCTTTCAAGATCACTGTTGCCAGCAAAGGTCTTTAAAACAAGATCAGCCCTTCTCTACTTTGGGGTTCAGTCATAACTCCAAGTGACCACTGTGACACGGCCTGCCCACCAGTGTCTTCCACTACCAGGTTCTCCCTGCTTTGTTTTTTCCAGCAGCATTGACCTTCTGGGCTTCCCGCCAGCCTTCCTCGTCTTTGCATGCGCTCTCCCCAGTCTGTGATTGCTCCCTATCTCTTCTGCATGGAGATATTTATCCTTCATAGTTTACATTAAAAATGTCTTCCTTAGAAAAGTTTTGCCTGACATATATTACACCCCCACTCACTGATCCGTCTGGATTAGTCTGCACTGCTAGAAACATGCTGTTTTGCTCCTCTATGGTACCTATTACAGTTGTAATAAAAATAATTAATATGTGCACATACTTGCTTAAGATATATTTCTCTGGATAGATCCTAAACTCAATGAGTGAAGAAAAACTTTTGACCTACTCACCTCTGTGTCTCCAAGGCCTATCACATAAAAAGCCCTCAGTAAAATTGTCATGAGTAAGTAGAGAAAGTGTATCACTAACCTGGCCATTTCCCAGAGAAAAATCAGGTAGTGGGCCATCCATTCCTTCTGTCACCAGCTGATAAAACAAAAGGAAATTCTTCTTTCTGAAAAGGTAACCTAAAAATCTTGCCGAGACCTTTATTTACTGTGCTAAAATGAATAAGAAAAATCAGAGGGAAAGGAAAAATATCCACCATTCCCAAAATAAAAACAAAGAACCCAAAAAACTTTTCTTGCTTAGATTCAAAATGGGGCAATGAATCATCACCCTCTGGTAACTAATGGCACTAACATTTTTTAGGTAATTTAATACAATTTTGAGCCAGAAAATATAGTGAAAACAGATAATTTTTCTTACTTATTGGGGACATTTATTTCTGTAAAGTTCTTCCTGATTGGTAAGCTTTTCATATCTTGATCTTCCTAGGAAGATGACATAGAGTTATCCAACCTTTCAAGCAGTTTGAGCCATTTCTTTAGTGGTTGTAAATTCCATGACCTAAAGAAAAGTTTTTGTAATTTCTGGTTACCAGAAAAGTGCTGTGGACTTCAAATATCTGACTGCTATTATTTCTCGTCTGTTAGGCAGGCTGAAGGGGGGGGGGAGCAGGTAATCAATGGGACTGTGCATCCCTGTATGGGCTCTATTTCAATGACCAAATTATAAGATTTTCTCTGGGACTTTTTAGAGTAAACATTTTTAGTGTATGCTTCTCAAACTTGGACATGCAATCAAGAGTATTTGACTAAGTCCCATCTAATGACTAAGTTCTTAAATTTATCATCTGGAGAGCATTATTAATTGCTAAGTTCCATAGGGTTTGTTGTTGTCCTGCCTGACACCCTCAAAGAAAGCCATTTTCACTTTTTTTGAAAAGGGATGGTCACAAGTGAGTAAGGACAACAATGGGTTGATAAATATTCCTTAGAGATAAGCCCTACCTACGTCTTAACTGTTTTGATTAGTTTCCTTCCTTCCTTCCTTCCTTCCTTCCTTCCTTCCTTCCTTCCTTCCTTCCTTCCTTCCTTCCTTCCTTCCTCCCTCTTCCTCTTTCTGTGTGTGTGATGCAGCTTATGCTTACTAGTTATTATGAACATGGTCTCTGGGATTAGACTGCCAAGTCCGATTCTGGGGCTATCTCCTTACACGGAGCTTGGTGTTGGGCACATTACCATTGTTTGCCTTACCTGACCACTAATAGCACCTGCTTCACAGAACTAAACGATATGATCTGTGTGGAGTCTTAGCGCAGAGCCTTATACATACTAAGTGTAAGTACCAGCTATTATCGCAGCGCGTGCTATGGATTCTGGGTTTATGTTTTTGTCACCAAGTCTTCATAAAGTTCTATGTCTTTTCCCTACATTCTTTATTTTAAATACTATTTAGAAAACTTATTCTGAGGTTTCTCTTCCCAGTCTTCCCAGTTGTTAAACCCATTAAGGCCAGTCCAAGAACTGGTGCTACTGTTCTTTACGTGAGCTGCCCTGTGAGCTTCTTTCAGTTTGTCAGACTTATTCATTACAATCTCACCTGTAGGCTCACATGTGTGTTCACTGTGATTCCCTCCTCCACTTTCATTTGTGTTCCACAGCCACTGAAGGCCCTTCAAAGACTGCCTATCCCCCAAAGACTGATTTCCTGCTTGGCTCTCACACCGAACTATACCACTCCTAAACAAGTCTCTCTTTCTCTCTCTCCCACCCTCCCTTACTGCTATTCTCTCTTTCTCTTTCTGTCTGTCTCTCTCCCATCATGGAAAGACCTATTTATTTCCCACAGAAAAATCCCACAGTTCTGATAGTGCTGGAGGAAAAGTAATTATTCCCTGAAAAAGTATATATGTACCTATATTAATAAAACTATCCCACCAAATAATATTACTTGACCTCAGAATACTTTTTAGGTTCTGCTTTTAAAGCATCCCAGGGCACCTGGGTGGCTCCGATGGTTAAACGTCTGCCTTTGGCTCATGCCTTGATGCCAGGTTCCTGGGATCAAGCCCCGCATGGGGCTCCCTGTTCGGTGGGGAGCTTGCTTCTGCCTCTCTTTCTACTGCTCCCCCTGCTTGTGCTCTCTTGCTCTGCCAAATAAATAAATAAAATATTTTAAAATAAAAAATAAAGCCTCCCAACAAAACTAAGAGAGAGAGCCAAAGAAGTTGTTTCTCACTTCATCCCTGCTGCTGTTTGAAGGGTAGAATGAGGTCTTCTCACTCTTGAATTGTGCGTTATCTGCAGAATGTTTGTTAAATACGCAGTATTCATATAGCTCCAGTGTACTGATCTTCTCAGTTATTCCAAATAGGTTAGTACCTTACACAGAGGTTCTATAATGAATAAATGAACTAACACATGAATAGTAATTATACCAGTGCCTAGAACGTAGCACAAACTCAAAGACTGTATTATCATTGGTGGTAGATGTTGGTGTTGGTCGTAGTGGTGGTAGTTTTGTTGTTAAGAAAATGAGAACATCACAGAACCATTTTGCAAATGGAGATTCATTAGAAAAGCATCCATACTTGATCTGTAATCCCACTAGCAATGAATCATTCAATCCAGGCATCAAAGTGAAATGAAAAAGACAATGAAATACACAGTTACTTGATATTAACGTACTAGTTGATAAATTTTTTTCAGTTTTTCCAACCCTAACACCTAGATTCTTTGGGACTGTGGGAATTTTTACAAGTTTATGGAATGGAAATGACCTCAACATCTCTCCTCTGATGTTTTGTACCAAGCATAGTATTGTGAAAACTAGAGGGCATTTAAGGGGCACTGAGGTCAAAGAAATGCAAACAGGATTGGAGTATAGACTGCCATACCCTCATCAATTTTTATTTCCTTTTTATTTTGTTACTGGGTCAGTAGATACTGCTCATTTGCTTCTTAAAATCACATTTTACTTCATTTATGAGCCATGCTTCTTGAAGATTTTGTGCAATTGACAGACATTTCTGAATATTCTTTCCCTTAAAATGTACACCTAGCATTAGTATGTAACTCTAGTTAGAGTTGCACTTGTGCGTCATAAGAAATAATTTCAAAGTTTTCTGCTATGATATATATCTGAAAATTGATAAAATATGTAGTACAATTTTTCAAATACTTCCTTTTCCCTTCTCAATTACTAAGAAATATACAATGGGATCCTCAGAGTATACATATATTAGATATAGCTTCAACCAGTCTGGTTCTTATTTCCACCATGGTTCCTCATGGAAACTCTCTGGAAATTCTCCACAGAAGAAAAGAGAAGATAGATATTATTGTTCTAGGAAATCGAAGGGAATATCAGGTGGACCTAATAAAGTGACTTTCACTGTGAATTATATGATCTCATTTATTGAGAGATAGATGTGAATAATTTATATTTGAAGTTATACAAGGTAAGATGCAAGATGTGACACTCATTTTTTTTTCTCAGACGCTTCAACACTAAAATAGATAAAAGCCGTGTTAACCTTGTTCCTCATAAACATCTATGGAGCAATTTTCTTTGAACTGAGAATTTGCAAAGGGCCTTCCATTGTATCTTCCCATTCCCTTACCAAGCTAGATCATTCGATTTCTGTTGAAGAAACAGTACCCAGGAACAGAAATGAGCTTTGCACACCCAGTGTGAACCCAGGTAAAATTTCCCAAATGAATGCCTCTCAAAGGTCCAAGGTTGTATGAAGCATAGCAAGAGGAATGCAGTCCCTGTCATACCCACATTTTGCTAAAGTTTCCTAGAACTTCAGCTTAGTGGTCCTGCAAAATCTGTATCTTTCATGACTCACTTGGGGAAAAGTCACTCCTGCACAAAAACATAGCTGAGTTGCCAACATGTGTTTTTATGATCTGGCTCCTTTGACTCCAGGAAATTAGTATTAAACTCATAAAGTGTCATAAAGTCTGACATAAGACTAGAGAATCCACATTCACTGGTCTAAATGTTCATTCATTTCTTGAAGAAAAATCTCTCAGTATTTAGAGAAGAAAATTACAATGCTATGAAAATGGAATTTCAATTTGCTTAAGGTCCTCCAATAAATTAAGACAGGGCTGAGCTACTAAAGCAATATGTCTTCAGTTTATGAAAGAATTTAGAATAAAATTATCTTTTAGTTCCACAGACTTAAATAATTATTAAGTACTAAAATATTTAGGAACAGAATTCACAAGTTGAAGATGAATTTAATGACGGTTAAACAGAAAAGATGGGGAAAAAAGAAAAGGAGAAATAAATAAAAATGAAAGGAAGAAAAAGTGAAGAAGAAAAAAGAAAGAAGAAAGCTATAAATATGAAAAGGAGAGTTTAAATATATATATTTCACTGGACCATAAAACACCTTAAAAATTTAGTATAGAAATCATACAGTGTCTGCTCTCAGACCACAGTGGAATCAGACCAGAAATCAGTAAGAGAAAGATAGCAAGAAAATCCCAAATTTCATGGTGAGTAAACAATATGCTTCTAAATAAAACATGGGTCAAAGCAGAAATCTTAAGAGAAATTAAAAATATTTTGAACTAAATGAAAATGAAACTATCAAAATTTGTGGAATACAGTGAAAGCAGTGCTTAGAGGGAAATGTATAGTATTGAATACATATATTAGAAAAGAAAAAAAAAAAAACCTAAAAGCTTCCTAAGCTTCCATCTTAGGAAACTAAATGAAAAGAAAGAGCAGATGAAATACGAGGTAAGCAGAAGGAAATAAACGATACATTAAAGAAGAAATCAATGAAATAGACAGCAGAAAACCAATAAAGAAAACCGACAAAACCAAAATCAAGAGGTTCTCTATATAATATCCAATTAGAAAATACAGTAGAAAGAATATTTTATTCTCAGTAAATGAAAAAATATGAATTTTCTAGTAATAAAGTTATAAAAAATACACAAACAATATGATACACTGACATAATTTGCCGAACTATATGAAATAAAATAACAAAAGAAATGGAGAGCTATTAGTATGTGTACTTAAAAATTAAGATGTTCTAAAAATTTTAAAATAAAAATGGGTACTTATTTAATAAGTCTTTAAAATAATTTAACACTTCATCAGGAAACAATGATTAATCCAACATTTTCAGAAAATAATAACTAAAAGATATTTTTTTCTCTCATATATTTAAATATAAAATTAAATAATGTGAAATTCAGGAAAAGATATTAAAATGAATAGAAACCTCAGTTGCTGGTTTAATTATTGACATTAATATGATACACAATGAAGATATGATTTTAAATTGGTGGGGAATGAAAATAATATTTATTAATTAATCTGGAAATTCTTTGTTACAGAAGGTAAAAAGCAGGTTCAGATAATTCTGTTTTATGAAAAAGCAGAGCAAATTTAGGATCACCTTTTAAAGAAATTAAATATGATAAATGAAATAAAAAGCATAAGAAGAAAATAGAGGTAAATATTATCAAAATGAATACTTATTCATATGCAAAAATGATAAATAAAAATTGGTGGAAATGATTACAGAAAAAAACTTCCGTATGTCACATACATCATAAGTAAAATCAGAAGTAAGCAACAAGCTGGGAAATATATATCACCAAATTACTAATACCTTTAATAACAACAGGATGTTCAAGCAGAAGGGAAAAGGTTAAACATTCAAATATTAAAAATAGTAAAGTCACTTGAATTGGCAATTCACAAAAGAAGAAATACAAATGACCAATAAACTTGCAAAATTATGGTCAAAGTACAAGTGATCAAAGATGCAAAAATTTAATCATTAATGACATTCTCCCTTTTTTTACTGTTTTACTAATAATACTAGCTTTACTACATGCTAGTAAAGATTAGTATGTGTATATGTACATACACATATATACTATTCCTTGATTGTTCAAGGAAATTATGCTCTCATAAACTGATATTGTGTAAAATTTTCAATTTCCCAAAAATAATTTGGCAATATGAATCAAAAACTTCAAAAGTGATCCGCACTCTCTTTGAGCCAATAATAGAAAAATAATCATAGATGTTCTTACAGTTACTACAGTGAACAGCAGCCAATCAAAATGTCCAAAGAGGAAACTGGTAAAATAAATTATAGTATATGTAAATGATGTACGGACTTCAAAAATATTTAACTTAATTGTAAATTGTTAATGATGAATGGTTATTTTAAAAGGATAAATTGTAGAATAGTATATATAACATGCTCCCAATTTTGTATGACCAAATTAGCAATATATGTACATAGATACATGTATATGTATGTGTGTGTGTGTATATATACACACATGACTGTGTGTGTGATATGTGTACAATTGTATACATGCAGTAATAGTTATTCTGAATTTTAAGATTGCAGGTGATTTTAGGTTTTATTTGTTTTTCTGTCAAAGTTTTCTACTTTGGAAAAAATTAATTCAAATAATTAAACTTGAATTTTGACTTCAATTAAATAAAAATAAATTACATAAAAGACTTGGTCTATGATACGATTAAAGATAAAAGGTAGCATAATCCAATCAGTTTTTCTAAAGAGAGACACAGTTTAAAACTCTATGAAATTTTGTTTTTATTTATTTATTTATTTTTAAAGATTTTATTTATTTATTTGACAGAGAGAGAGAGACAGCGAGAGAGGGAACACAAGAAGGGGAGCGGGAGAGGAAGAAGCAGGCTTCCCAGCAGAGCAGGGAGCCCGATGCGGGACTCAATCCCAAGACTCTGGGATCACGCCCTGAGCCGAATTCATCCATTTAACGACTGAGCCACCCAGGTGCCCCTGACATTTTGTTTTTAAAAATATACCACATTTAGAGGCACCTGGATGGCTCAGTCAGTTAAGTGACAGACTCTTGGTTTCCGTGGGGTTACTGATCTCATGGATGCGAAATTGAGCCCCAGGAGGGGACTCTACTGGAGATTCTCTCCCTCTGCTCCTCCCTCCCCACTCTCTCTCTCTCAAATAAATAAATCTTTTAAAAAATGTAGCACATTTAGAATGAAGTGTTAAAGGAACCGTAACATCACCGATACCACTTTACATAATGGTATACAAAAAATCACACTATCGAGTCTCATACCCTCAAAATGTAATGATTGCCCATTTTCAAGCTGTTTCAGTTTGATACACTGAAAAATCATGAGAGCTAGTCTAAGGCACCTGCAAAAAATATAATCCATTGATTGTCTTGACAGTCACTGTGGAGCATACTATTTCCAAACCAGTTTTTTCTGGGCCTATATTACAGATCCTTCCGATGAAGGTGGATCTGTAAACTGAAGCATGAAAGTGCTGAATAACATCCCCAGTACCCATCGCTGAGCCTCCCTGAAGGTGGGTGTTTGTGAGAAATGTGCAGAGGACAAAAGGAAGGCATTGAATCGGACAAACCCCCCGTTGGTAACTTACATCCTGAGACAAGAGATTTGATTACCCTTATCATTATCTCTGCTTGCTGGGCAGAGCTCCCAAAGCTATTAGTGGTCATAAAATTACCCAGCTGTTTTTTAAATTCAACCATAGTATTTGACTCAGTGACCTCTTCGGTCAATGAATTTCACAGGTTGACTATACACATTCGGAAGGCATTATTTACCTCAATTTGTTCTGAATTTACTGCCTCTTATTTTTATCAAGTATCTCCTTGTCCTCATCTTATTATGGGACAAGGTTAAAAAAAAAGTGTCCTTTGTAATTTTGAATGCTTCAATCAAGGACTTTTCTAAAATACACCAGATTTTAGAATCTTTTATTAGGAAAATGAAAAATCTAGCTATATTCCATCTACTTGCTATTAATATTTTATTCTCACCATGACTTCTTATTACTTGGGTGTGAATTCAATTTCTGTTTTACCTCATTATTCTATTTCTTTCATATTATTAACAGCACAAGAATGACAATCACGAATATACACTTTTTTTCAATAAGAAAATTCAAGTTTTTATAATGTGAAAAGATTAAAGTCTTACTGATACTGTGATTTTCCTTTAATTGAAGTGCCCATGTTGGTAAAATCAATACGTTCAAAATACTTAAATTTTAAGTTAGCCAAACCAGACCAGGTTAGTCTACTCTTCATAAAGATATTTTTAACATTATCTTTGAAAGCTGATTCTTTCTGCTAGATTGTTCTGGAGCAATTTAGGTCCCCCAAAATTGGAAGAATGGATAAATTGGTCATCTAGTCAATATCGTTCGAATAAGTGATTTTGTGTTTTGAGTAACCATGGAGCTGCTCTCCATGAAATGGGTGTGTTTCTCACTGCAATATTCAGAGTTACATTCATTACTCAGGGAAATGACTTCCATATATGGAATTTATGTGTTTCCATAGAATCATTTTTGATGGTCATGAATAGTTACGCTATTTATAAAATTAGCTATTTTCAGGCACACGGTCAGGTGTAACTTTCTTTTACACGGTACGTTCTTTCATAGTTGAAGCTACTGGATCCCTTGTATGTCTGTCATCACACCCCTTCAAGACTCCCTCCTTTGTGTAATAAAGACACATAAAACTACCTTAGAAATAAAATAAGACATGATGCATGTATGCAAACAATGAAAACTCAAGGAAACCAAAGAGTAGCCCCTCCTTGCTGTTTAGCCTCTCTTTAGGTATGATCCGGAGAACATTTGGTTGATAAAAATACAAGTTTCTGGGTTTCAGCCTCTACCTGTGGGGTGAGACTGAGCCAGCCTTTTAAAGGAACGCCTTATTTGTGCTCCTCCCAATTCTCTCTAGGCCTTTAGTCAGGTTTAACCTTCTCCCTGCGAGAGCTTGTCCATACCTACAGCTCTAGCTATACACCAATCCTCCTTAAGTTGGACCTCCAGCTTGTAGCTCACATTTGATATCAGATGTCTCCTCCTGGTTTGTCTGAGATATTTCATAATCAGAATGAAGTAATGACCTCATCCTAAAATCTTGCCTTCATCTAGTTTCATCTACTTTGCTTCAGTGAAGGGTTCACTTATTGAAGAGCCCAAATCAGAAACCCTTGATTGTCTTTTCCTCTTTCCTTCTCCTTTTAAATTTTTAAGTGGTAAAATGTATTGTCTTATCCATTACTGGATTTCTCTTGGATTTTAGGTTTAGAAATGTGCTCATCCCTGAGATCAGCTTTGCTATCCTCCTTATTAAATGATGAAGCATGATTGCTGAGCTGTGTGTCGGGGTTAGAAAGCCAGGGTGCCACCACGAAATCGAAAGTGGCCCTACTGAGGAAAAAACCCAAGAGTTTTTTAGCAGCAAGCTTACATAAGTCAAATCATAATTAATATCAACAGAGGTTTAATGAGCACTTATTGAACCTTGTGATTTTGAGAAGAAATCTATTCTAAAGATCCCTGAGTGTCTATAAATGAAGAATGAGAAAGTTAAAAATACTTAGAGGCCTATGGTGCCCAATCAGCTTATAATAGTTCAATCTTATTCTTCACAATTTCCCATTTATGAAAATCTGGGTTAATACCTTTGGGAAAATATTTACATTTATCTTTTTCTTATAGTTAAATTAGAATTATGTTGCTTTCAGACATAGTTTCATGGAGAATAATTACAATATTCCAAAGGCCAAAACATGCCATTTTGAAACTCTCATTTACTCCGCTCTTCTGAAGTTATCAGTAGGAATGGGGCCATTGAAAAAGCATATTCTATTTAAACAGTATCACAAAGATTCTTTTCTTCCTCTTTCTCAAATTCATCTTTCTTATCCATTTGGTAGTACTAATTACCAAGATGTTTGTTTCAGATGGAAACGTTTAAGGTAGAAATATGTTGTGTTATTACCTCGATAAAAATTTTAAATTTTGTTACTTGTACTTGCAGATGAGATTTTCTTCCTAAAACAATACAGAAAGTCAATTATTTTTATTACTAATTTGGAAGGACCATATAACAATCAGTGTGTCATGAGTGTATAGTAGCTAAGTCTTCTATATCAGATGACTTTATTTTTGTCCTGTGTGAAGCTCTGATGAGTGCTCTAAAATGTATCATGTAGGTATAGTTTAATTATGTAACATTTGGTACATGCTGATACAGGTTATAAAGTGTAATAAAAAGGACATTTATGAGTCCTTCAATATAGTTATAAAATAGAGCATCATCATACTGTGCCCTCAGTGGGTATGTGTCTCCTCGATCCCACCCTTCTACCTTTCCAACACAGGTAACCCCCTCTTTAAATTTGTGTTTACCATTTCTTTGCTTTTAAAAAGTAGTTTGGTGATATATCACTCTGAAGGCTTAAAAATTCATTCCTATTGTTTCAAAAAAAACTATAGTTCATTTATTATCTAAGATTCTTCTGGGTGATTACCCCATACTTTATTTTTCCATTTTCCTGTTGATAGGTGTTTAGGTTGTCTTAAGTTTTTGCTATTAAGAAAAATAATACTGTGAATATTCTTGTACAGGTCTCGTGATACACACGTGGAAGGGTTCTCTGTGGTATTTATCGATCTAGAAGTAGAATCGCTGGTTGTAGGGAATGAGAATGGTCATACTCACCCAACAGTGTCAAAATAATTTCCAAAAGAATTGTACTACCCTACAACCGTGCTAGCAGCATACAAGGTTCTCATTAATCTATATCCTCACCAAAGCTTGTAATGTCAGGAATAATTTTGGTGATCTGGTGGGGGTAACATCGTAGACCCTTGTAGTATTACTTACTAATTCTCTGATTACTAAGGGAGTTGAGCATGTCTCCATATCTTTGTTTACTATTCAGGTTTTACAAATATTTATGTTGTTTGCCCAACTTTATATCGGATTGTTTATCTTTTTTTATTGATTTGTAAGAATTCTTTATATACTCTGTATAATTATTTTTCTCAGTTGTATATATTCAAATATTTCATATTGTGCTTTTTGAAAAGTAGAATTTCTTAATTTCTTTTTCTTAAATTTTTATTTATTTATTTGAAAGAGACAGAGAGAGGGAGGGAGAGAGAGCATGAGCAGGGGGAGGGGCAGAGGGAGAGGGGAAGAAGACTCCCAGATGAGTAGGGAACCGAGTATGTGGGGCTCTATCGCAGGGGTCATGGCTTAAGCTGAAAGCAGATGCTTAACTGAATGAGCCACCCAGGTGCCCCTGGAATTTCTTAATTTCAATATGTTTCAATGCTTTTATAGCTTAGAACATTAAATATCTTGTTTAAAAACCTTCCTTAAGATCATAACTGTATTTTCCCACATTTTAAAATCAAAATACAATGTTTTCTTTCACATATATATTTTTTTCTTTTTACATTTAAATATCCAAAGTATTTTGAACTTCTTTCTATACAGTAATTGTCAAGGAGTTCATTATACAAGAGTAACCAATCATTCCAGAATGATTCATGATGTCTTTTTCCCAGTTTTCAGCAGTGCTACATAGTTACAGATTTTGTGAATTCCATTCAACAATTATTTGCTGAGTGTTTTCTATGTGTCGGGTAAACTTCTAGGGGATAGAAATAGAGCACTGAGTAATGGGAGAAATGCCTTTGTGGTTGGGTCAATTTTGAGTTTCTCTAGGCTGCTGCATTTGTCAGTATCCCTGAATCAATTCCATACTACGTTTTTTATTTTATCTGTATAACAAGTTTTGTAATGCTATGGTCTCGGTGTTTGTGCCCCCCCCCCCCGCCCAAATTCATACTATGGGAATTCTCACTCCCAAGGTGATGGTATTAGTAGATGGGGCCTTTGGGAGATGACTAGGTCATGAGAGTGGAACTCTCCTGAATGAGGCGAGTGCTTTTATATCAAAGAGACCCCACAGAGCTCCCTCGTCTTCTAACCACGAGGGTCTGCAGCCTGGACCAGGGTCCTCATGTTGCCATGCTGGCAGCCTGATCTCTGACTTTCAGCCTCCAGAACTGTGAGCAATGTACTCCCACTGTTTATAAACCTAATTGGTTTATAAAATACCCAGTTTGCGGTATTTTGTTGTAGCAGCCCAAATGGACTAAAACAGGTACCTGACAAGGCCAGTTCTTCTTCTGGACTATTTTGGTGATTATTGATCCCTTGCTCTTATACTTTCTCATATAAATGTTAGAATTAGCTTCTCCAGTTAAACACACACACACACACACACACACACAGTAGGAGTTAGTAAAATTGCATTGAATATATAGATAATTAGGGGAGAATGAAGATCTTTATAATATTACCTCTTCCAATCCATAAGCATGATACAGCTCTCCTTTTATTTAGGTCTTTTAAAAAGTTGTTTTTCAAGAAGGTTTTATAAAATTCTCATGTTTTCTTTCAAACCTTCTGTTAGATTTGCTCTTAGAAGTTTCCCATTATTATTACTAATAGTCCTAGCAATATGTGCTCTTATTGGTGGTTGGTTGTGTATAAAATCCAATCAATTCTTATATATTTATCTGATCTCCAGTTTGCTAAACCTGCTTTTGTTATTTCAAACAATTCATCTGTTTTCTGCATACATTCATTTCGTCAGTTTTTCCCTGTTCGATCCTTAATCCTTGGAAAGTTTATGTCCCTCTTTTTTTACTTTTTTTAGTCTTTCTGAGACTTGTAGACTTCTTGTACATTGCAGAAATACGAGTTAGTAACAAAGGATCTGTGTAGCTCTTGATTTCAAAGGGAATGCTTTTAACTTTCACCGATGCAGTAATAGTTTCTGCAGCTTTTGGCTGATACCCCTTTTCTATAATAAGAAACTTCCTCAGTATTTGTATTTTGTAAATAATTTTTATTATGAGTGTGTTTTGAATTGAATCAAATGTATTTAATGGTGTCTAATAAGATGATCATAATTTCCCCCATTCCATAATGCAGTCTAATAATTGTATCAATTTACTGATTTTATAATACTCTTGAACTTCTGGAATAAACCCAACTTGGTCATAATATACCAATATATAGAATTTATTGGATTTTGTTTGCTAATATTTTTAGCGTACTTGCATCATTCCATGAATTAATAAGATCTTAAAATTTCCATTCGCATACTGTTCTTGTCTACTTTAGTAATTTAAATTAATAAAATGAGTTAAGTATTTATCCTATTTATTCTTTGGGAACATTTTTAGGAAGTTGAAGTGATTTGTTCTTTAAAATTATAATAGCATTTTCCTGTAAAACAAGAGAACTAGTTTTTTCTTTGAGGGAAAACAGTTTATTAAAGATATAGTTTCTTCTGACATTCTTGAACTGTTCAGGCCTTTTGTTTCCTCCTCATTCAGATTTAATAAGTAATACTTCACTAGGAATTTGTCTAATTTGTCTAGGTTTTCACATTTATTTTTAGCAGAAAATTTCTCAGATTATTCTCTGACACTTTTGTCCTCATTGAAATTGTTATGTCTACTTCTTCTTTCTGTTTTGTCTTTTCCCTGTTTTCCTTGACTTATAGACTATGTTTGTATTGTTCAGTAATTATGCTTTTTGTTCACTATTTCAAAAATTTCAGAGGCTCCTGGGTGGTTCAGTCAGTTAAGCGTCTGACTTCCACTCAGGCCATGATCTCAGGGTCCTGGGATGGAGCCCCTCGTTGGGCTCCCTGCTCAGTGGGGAGTTTGCTTCTCCCTCTGCCCTCCCCATTCTCGTGGTCTCTTTCTCTCTCAAATAAATAAATAAATAAATAAATAAATAAATAAATATTTTTTAAAAATTCATATCTTTATTACATTCTTTTTAATTTCTTTGGATTACTTTTAATATTTTTAAAATCTTGAGTTGGTTTCTGTGTTCATTAATATGTAGCTTTTCTTATATTCTAATAAGGACATGCAATGGTTTAAATTTCTTCCAATTTGTTATTTTTGTTTCTTCATAAGTTGGATATGTAGCTTTTTTATTATTTTTTAATGGTAATTATTTTTAATCTTGGATATGATTTATGTTTGTCTTAAAGGTATGTGGGTAACATTCTAAAATCTATCATTTTACAAAATTTTAATTTTGCTTTTGTCAGTAACTTCTGAGTTTATTCCATTGTACAATACAATATAGTACAAGGCAATAGCAATTCTTTAAAATGCTCTCTTCAATTGTCTCTAACCTTTACACTAAAACATTCAATAAATTTACAATTCAGTGATTATATTTTTAATTCTAAATTTCTATTTTTTCTCACAATCTGCCTCAACAAAATTGCTTTTCATAATCATATTTTCCTTTCTCATTTTGTGATTCCATTTTTATTTTTCTTTTGGCATTTTACACATTTTTGTTTTATATTGTATATTATCTAATAATTACAATGCCTGAAATATTTGGTTTCTAATCTCTTTGTTTCTATATGTATTTGTGATATTTGATTGTAAGCTTATATTGATTGACCATAACTGATAAGAATCTTAAGAGCTATATTACATTCATTCCTCAAAAAAAAGAAAAAAAATGGTTTACATTTGCTTATTTAAAAAGCTAAAAAACACCATCAATCTGTGTTAATTTTAGTTCCCTTCCAACTTTTAGACTTAATGTTAGAGGTTTAGCTCCCACATGCTTCAAAAGACCAAAGCTTACCACACGTATTTTATCTCAAGTTTGTCTATCTTTCAGATTTGTCTAAGGTGCAAGGCTCCCACACTGATCTTAGCTCAAATATTTTTGTTTTATTAACTGATTTATTTTTTCATTTATTTATGAATCTGGGAAGTTTTCCTTATTTTTTATGACCCCAGAAGTGCATTAGAAAGCATATTTTTTACAGAATCTGTTTTTCTTTCAGCGGGAGGGATTTGCAGAGTTTCTAGTTCCCCAGATTTCTTGAAAAGAGATGTTATATTCTCACCATTAGGTTCTCTGTGCAGTCTACTAAATCATATAAATTCAACACAGGTATAGGAAAGGAGTCTAGAGTTTCCAGAAACAAATTTTTAATAATAGCATCTCTGCAATTTCGATTATTAAAAATGAGAGGAAAAATAGATTAAAACAGTAAGTATGATTTTAGCTCATATTTTAAAAATCTTTAATTAAATATTTCAAATATAAGAGAACAAGATACCTCTCATTAATTTTTCCTAATTATGAAGATGCTAATAAGCAAAATAAATAAAATAATTAAATTAAGTTAAAAATGTTTAAATGAGAAAGATTAGAATTGAATGAAAAATTAATTAGTAAATCAAATTGTTCTGTTAATTTGAAATCTCTCTAACGATCATCTAATGCATTAAATGTGACATTGCTGGTAACCCAACAAGGGAATAACTCTCTCAGATCTCTGATTTTAAATATAAAACTTGCAGGGATTTTATTTATGCATGTATGTATTTATTTATTTATTTATTTATTTTTGGTCTGGGCATAACTGGATTCACTGTATGATTGAGGCATGGAGAACGGCGTGGATCGATGTTGGTATGTGCATGTATTTGTCTGTCTGTGTGACACAGTGGTTCCCAGGCCTTCTTCAATTCACAGATTTCAAGAGAATGGTCAGAAGCTATTTTGGACTTAATGTTCATGTATATTATATGTGGCCCATGAAGAGCTCATAAATATTAGTATTATAATCACTGATAAATTATGTTGATAATGAAGAGACCAGACAGGCAGACCATACTGGTCTTATCAGGCCAGTAGTTGATATCCAATTTATAGTATCTTTAATTTTACATCATTAATGTTACCTAGAAATATACTAAAGTTGTAAAATAAAATAGGTCAGTAATTATTATTTATGGTATTATTATAGTTCTAATAAAGTGCTCTTTGGGGGTACAAATCCAAATAAAATCATTGGGAATGTTAGGATTATAAACAGCATAGAGTAAGATGTTAATTAACTGTACTATAATTATATTAATATATTTGGTGGATGAAAAAGTCCATAAAGAATTATATACATTGCACATATTAAGTATATTACTCCATTGAAATTATTTTACTGTATATATTATTAAAGAACTCATTACTCAATCATCTTGATACAATTTTTAAGTTTAAAGCTTACCCTTCAATATCACTAAGTATGTAGGAAGGAGTAAGGCATGTTATAATTAAAATTATTAATTATAGATATCCAGTCTATGTGTATATGACACTTAAACAATAGGTGAAATCTGTGACATTATTAAAACTAGTTGCTGATCTGAAGAAAAAAAATTCTACAAATTATTCGCTCTTAGCAATTGCTATATTGAATGCTAGAGATGACAGCACTGTTGTAGCTCTCTCTTCTCCAAATTACAACCTTACGGAAGTCACTCTGTTGCTAAATGTTGACTATTTGTGAGTATAAAAAGAAAAAGGTAACTGTGTCATTATTACTTATTTTCCAGCCTCATATTAGTAGCTGCTTAGAATTCTAAAAATTTAAAATTATTCATTTTTGCCCCCAAATTACTGACAGTTTCCTTTTAATATTCTGTGGTGGCCCTTCACTGCAGTATTCTTGTTTATATATATATTTTACATGTTATAATCATACATATGATTATTGTACTCAGGCATTTCATTTCCAATGAACAACTTCTTTGCAGGAATATTCTTAATGCTTTGAGCCTATCAAGGTAATTATACACTTGAAACAGACAAAATTTGAGGAGAAAAATACTTTGGTTTTCATGCCACTTCTTTCAAGCCCTTCTCCTTCTCCAGTCTGCTATTTCAGGTCTTTACAAGTCCTTCCTTCAGTGCCCTTTTAAAATTTTTCAATCCCAGACTGGTTCTACGAGTTCTTAGAAAAGACTGTAGAGTGTACTGTTATTTCAGGGGCAACATTATACAAAGAAAGAAGAGCACAAAATCACAGACAATTCAGGCAGCTGGTTCCAAGTCATATGACGTGGGTCATATGGATGGCAGGCTGTCGTCATTCACACATTTTTTTTTTTTAAAGAAACCTTTACCAAAGGAACATCTTTGGATTCTGTCTTTAGACCCTTCTGATCCGTGACTCCAAGTCAGCAGAATAGGCTTGGCAGCTGTGGACTTTAGCATAACCATCCACATTGCTGTTCAAGAAATTATAATTTACATCCAGTCCCAGGTGTAAAGGCTAGTCTTTCCCCCCACCCACAAAAAAGACCATAACTTAAGTATATGTATATGGCAAGGAGTGGGGCTGTTATCTGGTGAGGAGTCTCTCCTGTGCCGCAGTGACAGCAGCAGAGCAGAGATGAGCGTCTTGAGAGCCAGAGGCAAGAATTGCCTACCTTTCTGGTATCTTAGTCTACACTGGAGGAAACCTAGTTCACCCTCTGAGGCTTCACCCTTGAGGCTGTGGGACTGCTGTTCCTTCATAGCTCAAAAGTTCCTCTAATCCACTGAGATCTCACTGCACTCAGGATATTTAAATCTCAGAACAAGTGTTTTTGAAGGGGTGTATAACATTGGAAATAAGAAATATCGCCTTAGCTTTTAAGTTGAGACAGAAAAGGGAAGCTAAGCCATTTGGCTTTAAATTGTTAAAGTTCCTGTCAGAATAGAGCAGTACAAATCCTTCCTTTCATGGTGGGGACTAGAACAGAGCACTCTGCCTTTGTCCCTGGGAAATGTTAAAATGACAACATTTAGAAAGGCTTCAGAAAACAGATGGAATTGTTTAAATTTTTGCAAGGAGAAATGTCCAAAGAAATGGGCAAAAATTGATGTAGTCAAGAGGGAGGAGAAAGAGAAAGATAGAGACTATCACAGATCACAAAAAATGCTTAAAAAATTTTAAAAAAATCTAGTATTTCCAAAATAATAGAAAAAAGACAGAAAGCCTTTGAAAGTTCCCCTTTATTAAATGATTAAATAACTCCATCCTGAGAAGAAGAATAATAAGAAGAAAAGATATAAATCCAAACTTAGAAATGCAAAAGAAACTGGAGTACTAATACGTAAATCTTTTACAACAATATACAATTTATTTAAACTTCACAAGGTAAATATATGCTAGCTTGGTATGGGAGATGTTTCTAAGGTATTGATATTTATACATTTTATCTATGTGATTATATTAATATTCTTGTTTGAAAAATAAAAAACAATTATTTTCTTACATTTGGTTTTATTCCTTTTTTTTTTTTAAATGTGGTGCTTGACTGGGCACCATCCGTTCATCAAAAGCACTGTGGTGTTTTTCCATTAATCCTAGGGAGCTGTTCTTTCATGGCTAGCAAGCAATCTACAGGTTATTTCCTGAAGAGTTCCATAGATGCAGAGGGATTATTTATTATTTGCTTACTGTGTGTCGGAAACCATTTTAAGTGTGTTAAAAATATTAATGAGTCTTATCCTCACAACAATCATATGCCATAGCTAGTGTAATTATATGAGACGCAGACTGACTAATTCACCTGCGCCAATCACCCAGCTGTGGGGAGATACAGCTTCCAACCTGTGGCTCTCACTACAGTCTTTTGAGCTTTAAGCCACTACACTAAGCCAGCCAGAAAGAACAATGAAGGGAGAATCTACATTTTCTTTTAAATTCTTATATCGATTTTGTCTGAACTGAAAAAATCATAAATAAAGCCAAAGAACAACAAAATAAAATCGAATAGTCTAGCAGATGATCTAATAACTCTTATCCGGATTTGAATGATCTAAATTTTACACCGGCACTTCCAAACAAGCATGACCTAAGTTAGCACTGAATTCTCTAAAACCAAAAGTGCCACATTCACAGATTGGAAATGGCCATAGGGCTCCCAACTTCATTCCGTGGAAAGTAATCTGAGGGGATTATATCCATTTTCTGTTACTGATTTCATTGTATTTTGATGTATCAAAGAGATGGATTTCAAGAAGACCAACTAATTTTAAACTTGGCTCCAGAATTAGCTCATCTGCTATCTTCAGTTTCTAAAGAAAAAGCATAATTTAAATAATTATATATTATATGACTTCCAGTAAATATCTGTTCATTTAGGGAAAAAAGAGATTATTGTGTTTTGTATTAGACTTAACTTTACACTCAATCTAAACAGTAGTAACTAAAAACACATGGACGAAACTTGGTAAAGATACCACCTTATGCCAGTTAGAATGGCAAAAATTGACAAGGCAAGAAACAACAATTGCTGGAGAGGATGTCGAGAAAGGGGATCCCCCCTACGTTGTTGGTGGGAATGCAAGTTGGTACAGCCACTCTGGAAAACAGTGTGGAGGTCCCTTAAAAAGTTAAAAATTGAACTACCCTATGACCCAGCCATTGCACTACTGGGTTATTTACCGCAAAGATACAGACGTAGTGAAGAGAAGGGCCATATGCACCCCAATGTTCATAGCAGCATTGTTCACAATTGCTAAATCGTGGAAGGAAACGAGATGCCCTTCAATAGATGATTGGATTAAGAAGCTGTGGTCCATATATACAATGGAATATTACTCAGCTATCAGAAAGAACGAATTCTCAACATTTGCTGCAACATGGATGGCACTGGAGGAGATAATGCTAAGTGAAATAAGTCAAGCAGAGAAAGACAATTATCATATGGTTTCTCTCATCTATGGAACATAAGAACTAGGAAGATCGGTAGGAGAAGAAAGGGATAAAGAAAGGGGGGGTAATCAGAAGGGGGAATGAAGCATGAGAGACTATGGACTCTGAGAAACAAACTGAGGGCTTCAGAGGGGAGAGGGTGGGGAATGGGATAGACTGGTGATGGGTAGTAAGGAGGGCACGTATTGCATGGTGCAGTGGGTGTTATACGCAACTAATGAATCATCGAACTTTACATCACCAACCAGGGATGTACTGTATGGTGACTAACATAATATAATAAAAAATATTATAAAAAGTAAAATAAAATTAGACAAAACAGAGCATTCTATTAAATTTTTCGAACCATTCAGATTAGGGTGAAATTAAGAGCCCTTTGAGGATGAAGTCTAGGAATACTTTCTCTCTCTTTTCGAGATTTACAATTCCATAAGCTGTTCCTCCTCGGTCTTGAGGTCCAATCCTTTAATCATTTCTAATACTCTCCTGCTTATATTCCCAAATACTTTTCTTAATTTTTTCAGGTTAAAGCCATGTTACTTCCTTATCAGAGACCTCTTTGATTTCCTACTCGAACTGTGTTAAAACATCAATTCTTTAGTTAAAAGCTTCCTGTGAATACTTCTTACATCTCTTTATTCTGAAATTTTGCTACAAACATATTTGACATCTATTTTGCTATATGCATTCAATATTTCCTTCCAGTTTGTTTAAGATTTTCATATATTCATCATTTATATTCTATAACTTATACCTGAAAATGTCACTATTTATTTGCAAGCAAACTTTTTAGAAAAACTATGCAAAATTAATAATAAAAATTTATAAAATTAATGAAAACCCAAACATACAGACTCTCTCTCTCTCTTTCTCTCTGATGTGCACACACACACACACAAACACTATGTAAATAGTATTCTGAAATTTTTAGGGAACATCAAATTATTTTCTGAGCTTTGTTCCTGTGGTTTTAGTTACTACTATTTCATTAAATTTGTGTGTAAAATTTAGTCTAAACAAAATGCAATAATATGTTTTCTTTCACTGATTAAACAAATCTCTTTGAGAGCCTGCTGTGTGGCATGTTTTGATTTAGTTTCTGTGAAAGGAATGGGGAACAAAAAAACTTTAGTTTGAGGAAAGTGGTAGCCAATTCAGAAGAAAAAAAAAGTAAAGTTGGATACTTACTTGAGTTCTCACACCAAGAAAAGAAAGGAACTGATCAAAATTTTACATTTGGTGCTGAAAGTAAGGATGTTTGAATTAAAAATGTAGCTTGAGGGAAAATAGATTTCTATCAAGAACCAATAAAGAAGAATATATGTCTTTATATATTTTTTTTTCTTTTACCACTTTACCAAGGGAAGAATTTAGAACAAATATAGTAGACAAAATAATGTAAAAGTGTCTGAATAAATTTTTTACAATTTAAAAAGACAACACCGCATCATAGTTAAAAACACGGAGAGGACTAGGATCAGAAGAGAACTTCCTCAGGGGAGGGTGTTAAGATGGCAGAGGAGTAGGGGACCCGTTTTTCAGCCGGTCCCCTGAGTTGAGCTGGAAAGGGACCAGACCAGCCTGAACATCCACAGAATCAGCCTGAGACACAGGAAGATACATCTGGATCTCTACAAATGAACATCTCCAGCCCTGAGTACTGAGGTACGAAGCGGGGAGCCGTGAAACCGCGCACAGATATCGGAAGATAAATGGAAGGGGGAGGGAGCTGCCGCGTTCGGGCACCAGGAAGTGGTAGCCACCTACACGGGGGAGCGGGCGGACTCACGGACCTGCACCCATGAAAGAGCAGACTGGGACCATGAGCCACTGGGGAACGCGCGCCACCAGACTGAAACGGAACTCCGGTGCGCTCACTGGGTCCAACTGAGACCGGGAGCTCTGGGAACACGCAGGGGCGCCTGGCGGCTGGAGGTGTTAGAAACACAAAGGACAGAGACGCGCCGGCCCTGGAAGTGAGGGCTGGGACGCCAGGTGTGGGGTGCACATCCCGGGACGCTGCAGGGTTGAGCAGCACCAACAGAAACNGGTGTGGGGTGCACATCCCGGGACGCTGCAGGGTTGAGCAGCACCAACAGAAACGGAGTTAAAGTGGCCAGAATATCAGTGGAGAACAGTCCGTGATCCATCTGTTCTGAGACAGAGGCTTCAATCTCGTTATTCATGTATAGAAATGCAACTGATTTCTGAGCATTGATTTTGTATCCCGCCACATTACTGA
>NC_048228.1:26843787-26862693 GCF_002007445.2 Ailuropoda melanoleuca | reverse complement strand
ACTCTGAATTCCATTTCTGATAATTTGGTTACATCCATATCCATTAGTTCTGTGGCAGAGGACACAGACTCACTGTTTTTTCTTTGCTGGGGGGGATTTCTCCTCGTCATTCTGATGAGGAGAGGTTGCAGGGTTGTCCAGAGCCCAAATTATTGACCAGGCCCAGGCCATGCGCCCTTGTTTTATAGGGATCTTAGGGATGTGGGCTTCTTGATTTTTCAGCCTGCCTTCTGGGGGAGGGGCCTGCCGTGCCAATACTNGTGCCAATACTCAGGCAACCCTGTTTGGGTAGAGTCTCCGTGTCCCCTGCAAGGGGGGATGGGGATGGGCACAATGTGAACCGGTATTTCCAGGCTTTTTTTCTCTGGCGGCTTTCCCTGGCGGTCTGCTGTGCCTCTTCTGAGAGTCAGAGCAGCAGTGGCCAAATCTCAGCCTCTGTCTCAGAACAGATGGATCACGGACTGTTCTCCACTGATATTTCTGGCCACTTTAACTCCGTTTCTGTTGGTGCTGCTCAACCCTGCAGCGTCCCGGGATGTGCACCCCACACCCGGTGTCCCAGCCCTCACTTCCAGGGCCAGCGTGTCTCTGTCCTTTGTGTTTCTAACACGGCCAGCCGCCAGCTGCCCCCGCGTGCTCCCAGAGCTCCTGGTCTCAGTCTGGACCCAGTGAGCACATCGGAATTCCTGAGTTCCGTGAGATGTTTGTGGCGCGAGCTCCCGGCTCATGGTCCCAGTCTGCTCTCTCACGGGTGCAGGTCTGTGAGTCCGCCCATTCCCCCATGCAGGTAGCTACCGCTTCACGGTGCCCGAACACGGCGTCTCCCTCCCCTTTCAGTTTATCTTCCGATATCTGTGCACGGTTTCACGGCTCCCCGCTTCATACCTCAATACTCAGCGCTGGAGATGTTCATTTGTAGAGATCCAGATGTATCTTCCTGTGTCTCAGGCTGATTCTGTGGATGTTCAGGCTGGTCTGGTACCTATCCAGCTCAACCCAGGGGACTGGCTGAAAAAGGGGTCCCCTACTCCTCCGCCATCTTAACTCCTAAATCTTTAAAGCTATAGTGAAAAAGGCAATATTCAAAAAACTTGGGAGATCAATTTGAAAAAATATTACCCCAATATAAAGAAACACATACTTCGAATTAGCAATTGCTCTGCTTGTTTCAATCAGGTATTTGCAACATAAGTTGTTATATATTTATACAATGTATTCTGTGCAGCCATTAACAAAGAAAGGAGAGGGAGTTTTGAAACCTCTCTGTCATCATACACTGCTGTGAACTATCTCTACTTGTAGCAGCCAGTTACCCTCTTTGTGTGAGCTTGTATGGCCCTTCAATGTCTCAACACAGAGGACTCTCTTTCCTCCCTCTCTCCTCCTTTCCTCCCACCCTTGTCCTCCCTTCTCTCTTTCTTTCTCTCTCTGCAATACTTCTATAATAATTATTGATAATTTTCAATATCCACAATGAAGTTCCCCCCTGTAACCTGGTCTCCATTTCATTAGCTATTTCTCATCATCTTTCGACCTACATATCCAATAACCTTATAGCCCTTTGCCCTCAGAATTTCAAGCTTCTCACTTTCAAATTTCCTAGGCTTCCCGATCAATTCTCTAATATTCAAACTTCAACAACATTTTTTGCATCACTAGAATCTTTCTTCCACTGATCCGCTACATTTTTTTCTGTCCTTCACCCCTTTCATGTGCTTCTTCCCATAATTTCCCATCCTTGATCCATCATTAGAACTGCTGCTTTGCTTTCATCCTTTATTTCCCCTGACACTTTTTTTATCCAGAGCACCTAGATGGAAAAAACTCAAATCTTGGGAAATCCGATACTCTATTCACCTAGCACCTGTAATCTTCAGTGTAACTAAAACAGAGTTGAAAACCCATCATCCTAACTTGCTATACTTTGTGTTCATTATCACAAACCTGGGGTGGACCATTAGTGCTGTCCAGTGATCCTTGTACATTTCTTCTCCCACACTCTCCACAACTGTTCTGTTCTCTCCTTGCTGCTCAACCTCCAACACCCCTTCCTCTTTTTTCTTGGATGATGCCCTTCTTATTTTGCTTGCAAAAGTGGTAACAGTTAAGACAAATACAACACCCACATAAATATCCACAAAGTTACCAGCCTCTGTACCCATGTTATTATTTCTTCCAAGACTTTGTTCCTTTTTGATGCCAAAACCTTCACTTATTAATACAATGGATTACACTGTCTTTGGTTATTAAAAGACATTTGTCCTCCTTTCTGTCTTCTGTACACTATCAATTTTTCCATTTAAACAAATCATTCCCATTATACTTAATATTTAAAATAAATACTTTTGAATTTCATTGCTCTGCAGCAAGCTTTCTTTTTCTATTCACGTATCAAATCCTAGAGTCAGTTCTCACTCTGGGTCATACTCAACCGATCAGTAGTGTTTGGTGCCTTGATCGCTTCTTTCTTGAAACACTTGTTTCATTTATTTTCTAGGATTTCTGCCCCAACCAAAAGGATACTCCTTCTCTGTCTCCTTTTATTCTCCCAGCCTCTGATATTGATATTTTCCTGAATTCAGTTCTTAGACACATCTTCCTTTTTCCATTTGTGGTTATTACTTAGGGAATCGCATTTTACAACTTGCAAATTCATTTCTATAGCCGGATCCCCAATACTCCACTCACATTTTGAATATCTCAGAATGAATATTTCCAGAACTGACCTTTTTGATTGCTGCCCACTACCTTGCAATTCTGTTCTTCTCCTCCTTTTCCCTCTCCATAAATGGTAACCCCATTCTTCTAATTCTTGGGTCAATAATTTCAGAGTCAGACTCCTCTTTTTCTTTATATTCACTTCATCAGCAAATTTTCTCACAACTTCCTTAAAAATATATTCAGAACTTGACCCTCTCTCAATGCTGCCACCACCATCTCTTGCTTTGCCTGTGGGATAGCCTCCCAGTTGGTTTCCATACTGCATGTAGCTCTCCTCTGGTCTGTTTTCTTTAAAGCTGCCTGAGTGGTGGTGGTGTTGCTCTTTTTCTTCTTTTTAGATTTTATTTATCTATTTTAGAGAGAGCACACATGGAAGCACGAGGGCAGAGGGGGCAGGGGAGAGAATCCGAAGCCAACTCTGAAGGGAGGACCCATGCAGGGCTGGTCCCCCAAGCACACCACAACCTAAGCCGAATCCAAAAGTGGGGCCCTCAACCCAGGTGCCCCTGAATGTTCTTTTTAATACCTAAATTAGATCATTTCAGTTCTCCACTCAAAACAATCTGGGGATTGCCTTACTGTACGAGTACCTCCACAACCCCCGTGACCCCAATTTATTACTGCCTATTGCGCTCGCTGGGCTGTCCTCCAGTACTCCAGCATACTCAACTGAGAGCTGTGTGCTGACCATTCCAAATGCACTTCCCCTTGCTATCCCTATGGCCACATCCTTCATTTCACCACTCAAAAAGTATTTTCCCAAGTCTGATTATATCTCAGTTACTTGAGTAGAGTGGATTTTTCTAGTTCGTCTACTGTACTCAACTTGGCCGGCACCACATGAAATCACGGAATAAATAAGCAAAGAAGTCTAATGGAATGATGACTAACTCGCAAGTGAAAATAAAGTTGCACAAAACAGTATGTAAAACATGCTATACCTAGATAGTCAAGTATACATATGGATGGAAATTTTCTGGGACAATACACAAGGAAATGTATTAACTACTTACCACTTATGGGTATGGCTAGAAGTAAATTAATTAGAAGTCATTTTAATCACAGTGGCAAAAATCTAAGCCAACCTAAGTTAAATGAAAAGAAGAATGTTATTTCCATTAGTCTATAAGTCTATCAGTAGAAAAGGCAAATGTGGTGCTAGGCCCAGGAGTGTTTGAAATCACAGAGACTCAAAGAAGCCCAGAATTTCTTCTGCCTGTCTTCTTAGAAAATCTGACCCTTTCTCATATACTAACATAATTATATCAAATCAACTTTATCCAGAAGGCAGGGTAACTTTATCACCTAAAGATTTGAGTTTACTCCCGTGTGAGCTTATGAACACTGGCTAAAATCATACAAAAGATAAGGTATAGGACCATATGCTCAGCCTCTGAAATAGTCACTGTGACCAAAGAAGCTGAATTACTACATCTGACGTTGTTTGGGTGGTATACCCCCAAACATAGCCATGGAGGAGAGGTCTGCCACCGGGAGATGGAGAGAAGGGATGTTGAGCAAATAAAAATAATGCGTATAATTTAAACAGAGCTGAAAGTGAGAAAATGTAAGTTTTTTATACCATGTTAAAGTTCTCCATTTGCCTATATACTCCCATAATTAAAGAAAAACAATAAAGAAGAGCATATAAATAGGAATATATAAATATCTCTTTTGTTAAAAGGAAGGATATGGATCTAATCCCCTTACTATTCTTGCTTATGTTAAATTCAGTATGAAATAGCAAATAAATGAATGATTTCTTGGGTACTGCTGCCGAGGGTGTATTTATTGGTGTCACACAATGGGACGACACTACCGTTTGCCTCCCAACGTCCAATGTCCTCTCCTTCCTTCGCAGCTAATGGAGGAAGCTGGTCCACACAGCCTTTCACATTAGGTCCAAATGTATGTCCTACTGGCATTGTGTCATATGAACTAAAAAGCAAACATGTTCAAAAGAAGAGTATAGCAAGGACATAACCACAATAAAGCCCTTAATCAGAAAATAAGATAGTGGGAGGCAGAGCAAACACTGTGAGGTCCCTAACCCTGGGAGCAAAGGAGTTTTGTTTTTTGTTTTTTGTTTTTTTGGTTTTTTTAGTCTGTAATTCTGCTATCTAGGAACACTTTTGTCCACAGTTTTCCTTAGCTTCTAGGAAAGCTTTCTTCCTTTCCATTATCATTCTTGACTCCATCTGAAGGTTGGAGATGGTGAATATGTTCTGCTTGGGGAATAGACAGCTTTTTCTAAGTCTAATATCTGCTTAAGAAAGATTAAAGGCCTAAGGCTTCTTTTAAGTCTTAAACACTTGAATTCATTTTATCAATACCATTTTCTTCAAATATGAGTGTTTGAATCTATTTTTCTTCCAGTCAATTCAATGTGTCAATATCCATACCCCAAATCTTTTTGAGACATCTGTTTCACAACTGTTGCATTTGTTTTCTCTCACTTTCTCATCCTCAAACCCCCACCTCGTTAACAATGGCTGCTTTGAGGTTGTCAGTCTCGGGAGAAAAAAACCACACCCTTACCTGGGTCCTTGGTCTATATCAACTGAGAAAGCCTGATAGGTCTTTATTGCCCAAATTCTCTTTTATCCTATTTTTAGAAGTATTTTCCAGTTGGCTGAGCCTCTGAGCTCAAACAACTCTATTTCTTTCTAGTTCTGCTTACAACTTGGTTAATTCTGCCTTAATGATGTTTCTTTATTTTGAATACTTTGCCAACCCCAGTGAATAGTAAACACACAAAGCAGTCTGACTCACATTACATCCCAGAATGTTTTACTGTGTGGTCTGGGCATGCTATAGATTGCTAACTTTTGAAATTCTACATAATTGTTTTTTTTTCCTCCTCTGCTTTTACCAATTGCTACATCCATGCCACCACATACTAAAAAAAAAAAAAAAGGACAGAACTTAACTTCAGGTTAGCAAGGATGGGATAAGCTATACTGCAAGATCGAGCAAACCTTACAATTTTGGTAGCTTTAAAGAAAAAAAAAAACATTTCTCTCTCTTACCTCACAGTCTAATGTGAGTCACCATGTAAGTCCATCTTGTCATTGTGCAACCTGGAGCATGACAGGTCCACTGGAAAGAGAGCAAGATGAAGGAGCAATGTGGGTTTTTCACTTCCTCTGTGTAGATAGGACGTTCTTCACTTCTTTTCACGTTTCCTTTGCCGGAACTAGTCAAGTGGCCCTTATAAAGAAATATAAGAATATTTGATGATCATGAATAACTTTTTTTCATACCTCTAGTAATAATAATTTTTCTAGAAATGTTCCGCTCTGTTTCTTCCCAGGCATTTCCATGTTCTTACTTTTAAATTTTGCTGAATCATTTCTATTTTCAATGTTCCTATAAAACAGCATCCCCTGTCTAACCATAACCCCATACTCAGTGGTTTCTTTTTACGTTAGTGCTGGGAACGTGGAAATCAAACAATAAATTGCTGCTGACTTCCCACTCTGCACCATCTGCATTTTCTCTGGAGAGAGTAGTTATGACTAAAGCAGTCCTCTCTGGAATCCAGACTCTCCCATTTCACTCCTATCCATTCATGTGTTGCTCTCAGTAAATCTTTAAGGAGTGATCTGTAATGTCAGGAAAGATGGCGAAGCTTGACCTGAAAAGAGTCCTAAATATGTTGCTCACTAGATCCATTAACACTGGACAAATCATTCAATTTCTTTAAGTCTTAAAGTCCTCTTCCTTAAAATGACAACTGTAATTTCAGTTACAGAGTTATTGTGAGTTTAAGAAAGATAATGTATATAAAAGTATATTCTGTGAAACACTGTAAAAGTAGACAGATTTTAAAATACATGATAGTATTAAATATGTATAGTCTAGTTTGCCAATTAAAGACAAAATTTAAATCATTGGCTGCATATCCAAAATTTGCCACACTGAATATTATAGCAGTTTTATTGAGATATAATTTATATATTATAAACTCACCCATTTTTAAGTATATAATCATGTTTTTTCACTTTTAGTGTATTTCTAGAATTATGCTACCATCACTGCTATCTAGTTATAGAAAGTTCTCATTCCCCAAATGAGATTCCAGTCTCATTTGCGGTGACTCACCGTCCCCACTGGCGACCGCTCATCTACTTTCTGTGTGTATGGATTTGCCTGTCCTAGATATTTCATATAAGTGGAATCCTACAATATGTACTCTTTGTGACTAGTTTCTTTCACCTAGCATTGTCCTTATGAGTCTATCAAATTCATACTCGTTAAATGGAGCACAGATGTGGGATGGTGAGCCTTGGTTCAACAACCAACCACAAGAGAAACTGAAATAGAGGTTTATTACTCAGTCTTGGAGGAAGTCCCTGGCCGGCCACATGGAGCCACCAGAGTGCAGACAGAGAGAACAAGAACACCTGGGGTCCATGCCTTTATTAGGGTCCAGAGAGAGTGTCTGGGGGTTCTTGGGCTCCCTGAATTGATCCATTCAAACCAAAACAAGGAGTCTTGATGAGGCTCAGGGAGGGCTTTCCTACGTGGTGAATAAGGGGAAGACCCTGGAGGCAGAACTGTTGCCCACCAGGAACTTGTATTTGTGTGTGACTCTGTGGGCTGTTATCTAGGGCGTGTGCTGCGTGAGGGCTTAGCGCCAGGCTAAGGTCCCTACAGGCTGCTTGGTCACCCAAAATGGAAGTCGAGGCACCATCACCACGGAGTAGTGTAGTTAAACTCTGGGCTGTTCTGTTTTCAGCGTTCATCCGTGCTGTAGCGTGTCTGAATCACCGCTGGGAGGAAGTGCCCGAAGCTACAGGAGATCAATCTGTGAATTAGGGACATAAAATTTCTCTTAGGCTGCTTAGCCCCTCTCTGTCTTTAAAATCATCACACTTGTCAAATTTCTTCCCCTAATACCTAGGTTCTCAAATTTTTATTTGTGCGCAATTGGGAATGGGCCGACTGGTAATTGCCATATAACCATGGGCACGGTTGAATGCGGCTAACACCTTCTGATATATCTCGGGTTGAACTTTACAAGAAAAAGTTCAATTTCTAATCCTCATTCCAAGATGTAGAATTTTTGATCACTTACATTTGAAACTATTTGTTATAACTTTAGTAGGAAGAAGTTTTATGAGAAGGAAACAAAAATGGTTCTGTTTGTAAATCAAGGAAATGAAATAATGAATAGTCATACAAATGGGATGTTCAGAATTTATAAAGAGGCTGAATATTTAAAATTTGATTTTCTTTTTCTAATGCTTAAAAAAAATAAAGCTGTTTTATTTTTTTCTGACATCTTGCTAACACTATCAGCCTACTCATAAAGCCGATGAAGTTTCTTTTGCTGATTCAATTTTATTTCCTGCCAAGAGCTCAGAGACAGTGCCTGTGGGGTTCAGGCTACAAACATGCTGCTTACTTACTAGGAAATGCAGCTTCCTTGTACTGATTCTTCTTTCAAAGACTATCTGGAAATTCTATATTTTTCTCCTTTTTCTCTGTGACTGCCGTTGTTTGACTTTTGTCATCCTTTTATTTGACTCCCTGCTTTTATTACTATATTATGCACAATATAAGTTCACATACAGTATTCAACTTTAGGGCGCCTGGGTGGCTCAGTCGTTAAGCGTCTGCCTTCGGCTCAGGGCATGATCCCGGCGTTCTGGGATCGAGCCCCACGTCAGGCTCCTCTGCTAGGAGCCTGCTTCTTCCTCTCCCACTCCCCTGCTTGTGTTCCCTCTCTCGCTGGCTGTCTCTCTCTCTGTCAAATAAATAAATAAAATCTTTAAAAAAAAGCATTTAGGATTTAAAAATGAGAAATAATTATTAGGTTTCCATATCAGGTGACAAAATACAGAGAAAATTTTATTTTAATATAATGTCACAATGTGTTTTGGACTTTTGATAGATACTAAAATAGAGGGATGTTTGCTGTTCATTTTAATGACACTTTCATGTATGTGGACGAATACCCCCTCCCCCAAAGCCCAGAATGTATGAGATCAGTTTCAGATAAAATAAAATGTACACACTAGGCAAGGGTATCATAGAACCCTTTTCTTTTTGTAATTATTGAAAAACTAGTTTAGCTCATGGAAAGGCCAGATCCAAATTTGAACTAGATGTAACCTTTTCAAAGAGTTGGAACATCCCCCCCCCCCACCCCGCTACATACAGGGATAGTCATGCATCTTTGTTTCAGTATGAGACCCAACTGGGAATAATTTGAAACACCATGAGTAAGGCAGTTTCTGAGATATTTATAACTTAAACCCAAACCTGGAAGTACTATAATTCCTATGGGGAAAGTCTGATCTTTTACAATTTTCTCCAAAATGAAACACAGAATTATTTCAATCTAAATCATTTGGCAGGGGGCTGTACATTTTTTCTTCTAACTTTCAAGAGTACTTTTTATATTTCAGTGCCTAAAATAATCAATTGCTGATGAAAGACCTTGCTGACGAAGCATTCATCTATTTAACATAAGGTCTCAAAATTTAAGTTCAGCATTCAGTGTCTGTCATGCCATTTGACTGTAATGAGGTTAAAAGAACGTTTGAATGGGACTCTCTGTATTCATTATAAAATGAACTTGCTATTTCTTCTATCAAATGAATACCAAAGAGAAGCAGGTAGCATTCACAGAATAACACATCAATAATAAATGCCTTAGAGAATTTGTAGGATCTTGTTTCATTAAGCTAGATTTGGAGGGATTGGCTTGTATGTAGCCACTAGTAAATACAGCAGCTAGAAGATGGGCTGAATCAATCATTTTAGCATGTTGAGAGCTCAGTTTTGTGTTGTTTTCCCCTAATTATTTCACGAAGCAGTGCAGGATATCTATTCAACGTATATTCATTAAGAGTTACTAAGTTTAATCACTCTGGAAAGATATTTTTGAGAACACAGTGAAAGTAAGGTAAGAACCCTTTCCCCACAGGCAAATTAAAGCACTATGATAAATCCATATACACGTTATGTACGACAACTGATACAATACTTCAAAGCAAAAAGATCCCTATGGCTGGGTAGTCAATTTTTCCAAAGACTTTTGGATGAAGTAAAATATTAGTAAATCCTCAATTTCTATATCTACTATTTCTATGAATGGACCTGACACAGAAAATATTCTTAAGGAAAATAGAGAGCACTGAGAAATAAAAATACAAAATATGTGTTGAAAGTGGCATAATAGTCCCTTAAAAAAGCAATAGTTTTAAGGACGGTAGGCAATTTTGAATAGAGCCATTAATAGTTCATGACAATGGTTTTGGACAACTAATCTATATACTTTTACTATACAAAGAACTGTAATCTAAGGGAAATTACTAAATTATCATTCTTAGATGCCAGATACTATCTATATCTATATGTCTTCTCTATGCTTATGACTTCCAAATCTAAACCTACAGATCGGACCTCTCTCCAGATAGCACCTCAGTGCCTTCTACTTTGAGGTGCTCAATAAACATTTATTGAAGAGTAATGAGGAAATAAACAAGTGACTAAATAATGAATAAATGTACTTGAAGTGGAAAGTAAGTTAAGGGTTATGCTTCAGGATGAGGTGGGAGGAAGAAAAGTGGTGTGTAAAACATTCGCTTTGTGTAAATTTATTGGAAAATTATTATGCTGACAAGGAAATCACCTGACTATAATCACTAACCCACTTTGATGTTTCCCTTTACAGAAAAATGTATTGAAATGATTACCATGAAATCGCTGCCTATGCTTCCTGGTCTTTCAGTCTAACCTCAACTTACTTCAGTTAGGCTCCTACTAGCACTTCACTGAGACTTAGTCAGGATTTCTGTTTACCTCCACGTTGCCAAATCTAATGGTTTTAACTCATCTTTTTGTTTTGTTTTGTTTCAACTCATCTTATTAACCTCACAGGAGTATCTGAGACCTGTTCTAGAAACGTGTTGTTACCTTGGCTTTTGTGATATGTAGCTCTGATGTCTTCCTATGTCCCTGACCGCTCTTTCTAGGTTCTTTATTTTCTTGTATTCTTGTTTATCCTTCATTTTTGCAGGGCACCATTGCTGTGTCTCTCGCTTCCTTTTCTCTTGATATATATTTTTTCCCTCGATGACTGAATCTACACCCATGGCTTTAAAGAGCACCTCCCTGCTTATGATTCCCAAATCTAAACATACATGTCTGACCTTCCCCCAAAACTCAGACTTATATATCCGACTGTTTACTTGACACAACAGCAGGAACATAACATAGCATTATGGTCTCAGAACTCTTCATTTGTCTCACCAACTTGCCTTTGCCCCGTTCTTCTCTTGCTCTGTGAGTGGTGTCACAATTAGCCCGATGCGCATGTGTGTAGTTTTCTTGATAGCTACTTTTATTTTATTACCTGATCCAATCAATGAGCAACGTCTCTCAATTCTAATTCCAAATCATATCCCAAACCTGTTCAGTTCTCTTTATACTTGCCATTAATACTTGTGTCCAAACTACCAGCATCTTTCACTTAAATTACTGTAGCCAACTCATAACCGACTTCCTTATTTTTGTTGTTCTTGTGCCATAACCCACCGTCCATACAATGACAGAAAATTTTAAAATCATATGCGGTTATTGCAATCCCCTCGTTTGCCAACCCCCTATGTTTCATGCATTAGTTTTCTACTATTGCTATAATAAATTACCACAGAATCAGTGGATTAAAATAATACAAACGTACTATTTTACAGTTCTGGGTGAGAAACCTGAGTCCCCCAGGACTAAAAATAAAAATATTGGCAAGCCTACCTTTTCTGTAGGATCGAAAAGAGCTCGATTTCTTGTCTTTTCTAGCTTCTAGGGTCACTCACATTCCGGTGCTCAAGGCTCCTTTCTCCATCTGCAAAGCCGTCAACACTGCATCTCTGTGTGCTTTTCTTTCACAGCCATAACTACCCTGACTCCTCCTGCTTCTTAGTCCTCTTCCACTTTCAGAGATGCTTGCGATTAAACCAGATAACGCAGGATAAGCTCCCTATCTTGGGTTAGCCGATTAGAAACCTTAATCCCACCTGCAACCTTAATTCTCTTTACCAGGTGTAATATAACCTATTCACAGGTTCCAGGGACTAGGATGTGGATCACTTTGGAGGTCTGTTATTCTGTTTCACAAGCATCACATTAGAATAAAACACAAACTTTTTATTTTGGTTTCTAAAACCCTACTTTGTCTAGGCTTCTCTTACTATCTCCAAGTCCATCTCCTTTGTACCACTATCCCAGCCAGAATATTCTATTCGCAGTCAGGACAAATCACATCCCCAGAGGCCCTCCACACTAGCTGTTTTCTCTGTCTGTATGCCCTGCTCTACCTTCGCGTAGCTGGCTCCTAATTATTTAAATCTCACCACATATTCTGCTTCTTCCGAGACGGTTACTAAGCTAGTGCATCTACAGAAATTACCCATGCGTTATTACATCGTCAAAGATAAATTCTCTACCAATCTGATATTTTTCTGATTTTGAATTTATTTTTGTGTTAATTAGCTTCTCTCAATCTCACACCACACACACACACACACACACACACACACACACACACACACACACTCTATTCTATTTCTGGTACAAATGTTGGCAAACTTTTTCACTTACTGAACATTCCTCAATGACACTTCATTGTATAAGAATAAATTTCCAAGAGCCAACATACAAGTAACGATCTGTCCCTTGCCTGGCTCTCCAACACCTTTTTTCCCCCTTCTTAGTTCCAGAAGCACTGAGTTTCTTGTAATTTTTTGCGCATATCATGCTACTTTTACCCTCTGTGACGTTGTTCATCCCCTCATCCTAAGATGCCCAACCTCTTCACCTCTACTCCTTTGATTATTAGCATCTACCTACTTTAATTTTAAAATTTTTTTAAAGTAATCTCTACACCCAATGTGGGGCTCAAATTCATGACCCTGAAAGGTCAAGCTGCATACTCTACCAAATAAACCAGCCAGGTGCCCCAACATCTACTTAATTTTAAAACTGAGTTCAGAAGTCATCTCTTCCATGAAGTCTTCTCTGGTGTGTCTAGACCTTAAGGTATCTTTTGTATTTATGCCAACAACATACAATGTATATTTTAGTCATTACTTTTACACTGCGTTAGAATTTTCTGATTAGAGGTTTACTCCACAATAGTATGCAAACACATTAAGGTCATGAATGGTACCTCATTTATTTTCATGTTTCTGGCACCTCGTTTAGTCCTACCACATGATAAATATTAAATAAAGTTTGTTAAATGACTGTGGATTTCTTGAATAATGTTTTGGGGTCTTCTCTGTGAAGAGTTGCTAAGCATTGGTGTCACTGGGACAAGAAGCTCTGTCAGTCATTCTTTATAGCTCCTCATTTGCTTTTTAAGTTGTTCTATTTCAATCCCTGTGTATAAATACGTATTGTTTAACCCTTCTCATTGAAGTCACCTCTGACTCTTGTTTTATCTGCTGCTTCCACCCTCCACTGCCTGCATCACTGTAAGGAACTTGAGGATCCATGTAAATGTCATAGTGTGGGTGGGAAAAGAACCCAAAGGTAAAAATTTGAGTTTAAAATAACAAGATAGATAAGGAAGAAAATGGAACCAGGAAAGAGTGTTTTCAAACTAACTACCACTGAATACTGAAACTTATTTCTACTGGAAGAATTCTTTGAACTTGTGCAAAACACACACTGAGTGTTATCCCATCCAAAAGGTGAGGGAGCTGGTCCATCACTGGTTAAGAGCTTTAAGGAGAAGAGAGGACATTAATTTTTCAGCATTTCCATTCTATCTCACAGATAGCAAAGCAGGCTCCAGAAACTAGGGAAACCCTCAGGGGAAAAAGAAAGCATGGGGGTTGGCAATAAGATGTAAGGTTGGTAATTGGTACAGGTGAAGGAGTGAAGCAGGGCATTGCAGTGTCAGCTCCAGTGGATAGCAATTACAACACCCTCACCTCACAATCCCTGATGTCATGAGTTCCATTTACCTTTACCTGCACTCTACATCAGACTCCAATAACTGTAGCTACAGTTTGGTTCTTCTCATTGCCCAGAACTTTTCTGCTTTGGAGGTATAAATTCTAGTATCTCATTTCTGAACATAATTTCTTCTCCTTCTGGTATTCTCACTCATTTCCAGAAGATTTATCCCTAACTTCACAGTGATCTGCAGTCACAGATGTCCATTTTCTACCAGCTCCCTTGTAGCTTTGATTCTATCATTGTAACACGACAATTTATGGGATATCATTTCAATTGCTATTTATTGGTAACACCCTCCTTCCTTTACTGCATTGTTCTTTGATTTCATGGATTATCCAAATCCCAATGGCAGATAATTTTTGGCATCTCATTTCTCGGCACCCACACTGTGCTGCTGAATGTTGCAAAAAACCAAACCAAAACAAAAATCTAACGGTGTTCATTTGTGCTATTAGAGATTCAAGATTTACTCATAGCTCTGCCCTCCGTACTATCCTAGAATCCTTTTACATGTACTTAATGATCAATACCTCCCATTTTCTCTCAAAAGCTTTCTGAAACTTCCTTAAGCTCTCAATTCTCTCTTTCTGTCTCCTTCTCAGCTATTGGACTTACTTTGTTATATTTTTTCCACATAAAAGATCAACTGGGTTTATTATTATTTTTTGGGGGGGGTTTGTTTTTGTTTTTGTTTTACTCTTAGCTTCTTCTCTGTCTACAATGTTTCTGTTACTTCTATCCTTAACTTCTTCCAATACTTTCAGATGAAGATGTGTCTCCTCGGCTCCCTTAGGCCATCTCTGTTCTAGCTATTTTTCTCATTTTCAGTTTTAAGAACTTTGTCCATTATTCCTTTTGAGATTTTCTTGAATCTCCAATATAGTCTTATGTATTGATTCCTTTTAGCCACTTAGATATGCACAAAGCCTTTCCATCGTACAGAAACTCATACATAAGCAAGATAAGCCTCAAACAAACTCTCCCATGGTATGGCGTACTCAATAGTTCTACAGTGTGTTTTAGGGTTTTCTGTTTGTTTTTAAAGGTTTTATTTATTTATTTATTTATTTATTTATTTATTTATTATTTGAGAGAGAAAGAGAGAGTGAGCAGGAGGAAGATGGGGTGAGAGGGAGAAAATCTCAGGCAGAATCTGTGCTGAACGCAGAGCCCGATGTGGGGCTCAATCTCATGACCCTGAAATCAGGACCTGAGTCAAAACCAAGAATCCAATGCTTAACTGACGGCCACCCAGGTGCACTGTTTGTTTCTTTTAAAGTCACTAACATCACTTTCTTACCTCACATCCCCTAGTAAACCCCACAGCATTTGGCTTTTATCTTCCCTGCTCTAAATTGATAAGGTGATTCATGACTTTTAATTCTGAATTCATGACCATTTTTCAGTGATTAACTTTACTGAGTGTCTTGGTGGCATTCACCATCTTGCTTACTTCTTTACTTTTCAAGCTCTTTCACCCTGACTCACGAAAGTGTCATTTGCAGGATTGTTTCTTTCATGTTGGCTATATCTCAGACCTCTGAGGGTAGCATGTACTATCATTATTAGCTCTTTAAAGTTGATGTTCTCCTTAGTTACGTCCGTGGTACTCCCTAGGTGCGCCCTTGGTTTTTCTGTAATCACTCAGCTCCTTCGTAGCAATGACTTCAAAGGCTACTGCTATGCTACTGCCTCCCGAATTTACGTTTCCGGCCCAGAACCAACCAAATACATTGGCTAACTTATGAAGACCTTAAACTAATTATGTACAATGGAAGATTATATATTTTTTCTCTCATGGACAATTTCTAAGTGACCAAATCAGTTCCACAGTTTTTACCTAAAGTCTCTTGGGGTAGATGTGTGACTTTTGGTCACCCACTATCTATTCCTTTTTTGAATCACGCATTTATTTTTCCAGTCAGTTTTTATTTAGCTTCTACTACATGCTGAGCACCTAGTTGGTGATGGCATAGATGGTAACAAAGGCCCTGCTCTCTAAGAACAGGGATCGGCAACTCGCGCCCATGGGCCAAATCTGACTCACAGTCTGGTTTTATAATAAGAGTTTATTGAAACACAGCTGTGCAATTTTATGTTGTTTATGTCAACTTTTGCACTACAATAGCAGAATTTAGTAACTGCAACAGAGACCATATGCCCCAACTAAAATATTTATTATCTGTCCTTTACAGAAGAGTATCCATGGGGCTGTGGTAGAGAAGTACCATTATGCAGAGCACGTACTGAAGACTTGTCTGAGATTGTTCAGGGGAAAAGTTAAGATGCTGTCTCTGGAAGTCAGGTGAAAGACGGTGAGAGCCTGAACTGCTATAGAGAAAGGGGAAGTGGAAAATACACATATTCTGGAAGTATTTACTGAGTAAAATTAACAGAATTTGATCATTAATTAGTTATAGTGGTGAGGCTAGGAAAAGTAGAAATTAAGTACATTTCTCAGGTATCTTATTTTGGTGGAAACTGATGCCAACAACAAGGAAAACAAACGTGGTCAAGTTTAGAAACAATGAAAATCTGGGTAGGGAGAGGATATACGGCACCAGTTACTCTGGCTTCAGTCTTAAGGACATTGAACTAAGGTCCTCCTAAAGGCAGTGATAGAGTTTTCGAGTATATAAAGGTTGTTTTAGCTGTTAAGTATGCCAATTAGATTCACCCACTGATCATTTTGTATTTCTGTATGACAGGTTTCAACTAACCCTATGCAATTGATAGAAATGTGCTATATAATTATAATCATTATAAATAATGAAAAACACAGGGGCACTGTGTGAAAGGAAGGAAAATAGACTTGAAATAATAAGACCTGGAGTTAATTTTAGACTTTGACACTCATTTGATGCATACCCTTTGGCAAGAAACTGGGTTTCAGTTTCTTTACATAAAAAGAGGACGTACAGTAATAATACCAGTGGAGATGAAGATTATATGAAATACTATATGAAATTGCTTTGAAAATCATAAACTGCTATATGAATGTGAATTGTAATTATTGGAACCAATTTAATTTATGTAGACTATGACCGAAAGATATCAAAACTGTTGACCTGCTGACCTTGATAATCCATTTCTACATATAAGTAAATATATGCGTGTATATGAGCAAAAATGTAAATAAATAATTTTCCATCTCTGTGCATATATTTAAACTCAGTGTATCTGTGCATATTTATTTTCACGTTTTCAATTGTTGACTTATTCAACAAAAACTATTAAGCATCCATAAGTGCACTATTTTTGGTGGTATGGATATAGTAAATAAATAATCCTTAAAAATAATCCTCTCTTTGTGGAGCTTACACTCTACTTCCAGAACACAGATACTAAATGAAATAAAATACATATGATTATGGTTAGCTTTTATGAAGAAAAATTTAACAAGAAGCGTAGAGAGTTCTGGAGGCTGGAGAGACTCAACAGCTTTAAATCGTGGATACTTAATGGTGGAAAACTGGGCACTTTCCAACTAAAATTGGGACCAAGGCAAGAATGTCCTCTCTCATCACTCTCATTTAACATTACACTGGAAGTCCTAGTGAATGCAATAAGACAAGACAGGGAGGAAAAATTATAAAGATTAGGAATGAAGAAATAAAATTATTTCTATTCACATGACATAATTGTCTATGTAGAAAATTTTTAAAAAATGACCAAAAAATCTGGAACTAATAAGTGAGTATAGCAAGGCCACAAGGTACAAAATAAGTACATAAAAATGCTTTCTTATACACTAATAATAAATACTTAACATTTTAAAAAAATACAATTTAGCATAATGCCCCAAACAGTGAAATACCTAGGTATAAGTCTCACAAAGTATGTACAGAATCTAAATGTAGAAAACTATCCAATAAAAAATAAAAGATTCTAAATAAATGGAGAGATATTCTGGATTTGTGCATTGAAAGACTCAATAGTGTCCAAATGTCAATTCTTCCTAATTTGAAATAGAGATTTAACACAAATCCATCCAAAACGCCAGCAAGCTATTTTGCACATATCAATGTAACAATTATAAACTTAATATGGAGAGCACATGTGGCCAGGCCAGGCCAGGCCAACATAGCCAATGCAATATGGAAGAAAAAGAACAAAGTTGGCATTCTTACATAACCCAATTTCAAGACTTACTATAAGTTCACAGTAATCAGGACAGCATTGTATTGGTGAAAGAATAGATACATAGGTCAATGAAGCAGAATAGAGTAGCCAGAGGTATGCTCACACAGATATAATTAACCAATCTATAACAAGGGAACAATGGCATTTATTTCAATGATAAAAGCTTGTTGGATAGAGAGTGATGTCAAAATCATGGTAGCATGAATTATTCCTCTTTTCTCTCTCCTTTGATTCACAATAAATTGGACACCCATAACCAAAATGGGGGTAGGGGTTGGGGGGAAGGCCTCTGCAGAGCATACCAGGACACCTGAGAGATCCATCAATCTGTGAACCCAAAAGTGGGTAGACTGGACCATGGAGGAGGTGGTAAATTGAGGGAAATGGTGGTGGAGCCTGCATCAGCAGAGGTTGTGATGGCAGAGAAGCCAGTCCAGCAGAGAACCAGCAAGACATTTTTGGTCGAGGAGGTAAGGTTAAGGTAGGAAGTGGGGGTCCACCTGGCCACATGTGCTAAAGGTGGAAAGACCAGTTGCTCTCTGTAGAGAGCCCACACTGACTGGGGGTGGGAAAGGAAAGAGAAGTTGACAAAGATAACTGAAGGAAAGTGTTTCCTGCTGTCTGCCCCTGGAGGCAAGAGGACCACTAGGAACCTCTCTCGCTTGAGGATCCCCTACTGGGCCATGCGCACACCCAAAGCCCCCTAGTGTTAAGTACATACTTCCCCTCTCCCTCCCATTTTTTTAAAATGTACGTATTCTCAGCCTTAGTAGCAATTTCCAGCCTTAGAGCAACTTCCAATCTTAGCAACAAAAATTGGTGCTGTAGTGTTACCTTCTGGAAAACAAAAGAAGGCTTCTAACTACCAACCTGTTGAGTTATTAGAACCAAACTAAATAAAACCTCAGCTAAGTAAGAAAGACGTTTACTGCTTCATAAAATCGTAAAAAAAGGGGGGGGGGCGCCTGGGTGGCGCGGCGGTTACGCGTCTGCCTCCGGCTCAGGGCGTGATCCCGGCGTTTTGGGATCGAGCCCCACATCAGGCTCTTCCGCTGGGAGCCTGCT
>NC_048228.1:26683204-26843687 GCF_002007445.2 Ailuropoda melanoleuca | reverse complement strand
TTTCCCTCTCTCGCTGGCTGTCTCTATCTCTGTCAAATAAATAAATAAAATCTTAAAAAAAAAAAAGATTTTTACTACTTCAAATGCAGCGGCGGTGGCGCTTTCCATCAAATAAAAATTCTGGAGCTAAATAACTCAATAAATGAGATGAAGAATGCATGAGAGTGCATTAGAAATAGAACAGTTTACATAAAAGAATTAACAAGCTGAAGCTTAGAAATATAGAAGTGATTCATGTGGAAAAGGAGACGGAACTAAGATTCTTAAAAAGTGAAAAAAAACCTATGAGAACCATCTGACGCCATTAGAGAGTTTATAGCAATAAATGCATATATTAAGGAATTTAGAAGATCTCAAGTAAACAACCTTTGTAACCTCCAAGGAACAAGAAAAAGAAGACAAAAAATTAAGCCCAAAGTTAGAAAGAGGAAGGAAATAATAAGGATTAGAATGGAAAAAAAAGAAAAAAAAAGAAAAAAGAAAAAAGAAAAAGAAAGAAAGAAAGAAAGAGAGACCAGAAAAACCATAGAAAGAATTAATGAAACTAAGATAAATGTTTAGATAGACTAAGAAAAAAAACCCAGAGGACTCAAAATTAAAAAGAGACATTGTAATTGATACAACAGAAATACATAGAATCGTAATAGATTGTAAGAACAATTACATACTAAAAAATTACATAATCTAAAAGAAATGAATAAATTTCTAGATACCTACAACCTTCCAAGACTGAATCAGGAAGAAATAGAAAATCTGAATAGACCAATAATAACAAGTAAAGAGATTGAGTCAGTAATCAAAAAAAAATCCCAGCATAGAAAACATCAGGAGCAGATGGCTTCACTGGAGAATTCTACTAAACATTTGAACAATTAACACCAATCCTCCTCAAACTCTTCCAAAATATCAAGGAGGGAGGACTTTCAAACATTCTACTTGGCCAGCATTACTTTAATACCATAACCAGATAAGGATACCACCAAAAAAAGAGAAAACTTAGAGACCCAAATCTCTAATGAATATAGATGCAAAAATTTTCAACAAAGTATTAGCAAACCAAATTCAAGAATACAGTAAAAAGATTATACACCATGACCAAGTGGATTTATCCCTGGGATGCAATAATGGTTCAATATATGCAAATCAATGAATGTAATATATTACATTAATAAGATGAAAGATAAAAATCACATGATCATCTCAATAGACAGAAAAAGTATTTGATAAAACACAGTATTCTTTCATGATAAAAACCCTTAACAGGATAAGAAATGGAAGGAACATACTTTAACATAATAAAGACTGTGTATGACGAACCCACAGCTAACATTATACTCAATGAAGAGAAATTGAAAGTGTTTCCCTCAAGATTAAGCATAAGGCAAAGATACCCACTCTCACTGCTCCTATTCAACATACTACTGGAAGTCCTAGCTAGAGCAATTAAGCAAGATGAATAAATGAAAAGCATCCAAATCGGAAAGAAAGAATTAAATTGTCATTATTTGCAGATGATATGATTCTATATATAGAATATCCCAAAGAATCATACAAAAGTTGAAGCTAATCAATGATTTTAGAAAATCATTGATTTCCTGAAGGCTATAAAATCAACATGCAGAAATCAATTGGATTCCTTACATAATGATAAAGCATCTGAAAAAGAAATAAAGAAAACCATCCCATTCACAATTCATTATCAAAAATAATAAAATACTTAGGAATAAATTTAACCAAGGAAGTGAAAGATCTGTTTACATAACTTTGCTGACAGAAATTGAAGAAGACGCACAAATGGAAAGATCAACCATTTTCATGAATCGAAAGAATTATTATTAAAATGAACATGCTATCTAAAGCCATCTCCATTCTACAAAATCTCTCCTTTTCCAGGGTTAGTATACATACATATCATCTCCTTCATTGATAGGGCCTAGAAGCAATGACACCTTAGCATTGAGCACACCTTGCACTCAGAACTTGCTTTCTAATACGATTCCCCAACAAAAGGAGCTAAAATTCCTTGGAGAATTGCTGGTTCTAGGACTGTTAGAAGAAATAGACAAGATGAGCCTGGATAATTTGCTAATGCCAAAAATTTTGAAAAAAAAACCAACCCAAAAGCCCACAATGATAAGTATGTCAAAGGGATACAGAACCCAACTGAACATGATCCCAATGGTAAAAGCTGAAAAAAAATTGCTCAACAAAATAAATTAAATCATAACTTGAAGTCTAGAATAAAATCCATGGGCCAATATTGACATGCAGAAAGCAATGCTTGCCCTAATAAATAAGTAGGAAGAAATTTAACAAATGTCTCATGAAGAATTCCAAATACTTTGTGTGGATATTCCACTCTTGACACATAACTTTTCCTTCCTAAAATGCAGGCCGTATATAGTGATTTCCTTCCAAAGAGTTGAATATGGAAAGGGAAAAAAAAAAGAATATCTTTATAGTGGAGAAGCCTGACAGACATTACCTCAAGTTAGGTGATCAAAGTTAACATCAGCAGTGATACGACGTGTTTACACCATGTGCCCTTGATAGGAAGTCATGAGCCGGCACTTCAGCGCTGTGGTCTTTCTTCTAAAACCACATAGCCCCCATCTAATCATAAGAAAAACATCAGACAAATCCCAGCTGAGAGGCATTCTACAAAATACCTGTCCAGTACTTCTGAAAACTGTCAAAGTCATCAAAAACAAGGAAAGTCTAAAAAACTGTCTTAGGCCAGAGGAGCCTAAGAAGACATAATGACTAAATGTAATACGGTATCTTGGGTGGGATCCTGGAACAGAAAAGGACATTGGGAGGAAGCTATAGAGTTCTGAATAAAATATGAACTTCAGTTAATAGTAGTGAATCAATATTAGTTCAAGAGTTGTGACAAATATACTCTACTAATGTAAAAGATTAAAGCAGGTAAAACTGGTTGCATGGTATATGGTGGCTTTTTGTTCCACCTTCAAGATTTTTCTGTAATCTAAAACTGCTTTATTTATTTTTATTTTTTAAGGATTTTTAAATTTGTTTATCTGAGAGAGAGCATGAGAGAGAGAGAGTTCACGAGCAAGGGGGAAGTGTAGAGGGTGAAACAGGCTCCCCGTTGAGTAGGGAGCCTGATGTGGGAATTCGATCCCAGAACCCTGGGATCATGACCTGAGCCAAAGACAGATGCTTAACCAACCGAGCCACCCATGCACCCCACTAAAATTGTTTTAAAATCAAAAGTTTATTTTAAAAATAACATGCGTTGTGGAAGTTTGGGGTATTAACAGGAATGAGCTGGAAAAATTGGATGCTGTGTTCAGAAAGGGATAAAATATTGCAGAATTTGTAGTGATGAAGTCTAGGCTATGGAACATGACATATATGATACTTTCTTAATTCAGTTATAGACACATTAGTACATGTAAATTTAGCATGGAGTATAACTTTATGACATTCAATTAACTACTGGATGAGAGGAAGGCCCAAGATTTTGATACATCATAGGATAATACTGATACAAAGGCAAATTATCAGCTAAAATAGGATATCATGCTGAAAATCATAGCAAGAGCAATCATTTATGACTGCTTACCTTGTACTAAGCACAGATTTAAGTTACATATAAATGGTGAAGCATAATGTAAACCCACACAGTTTGACTAGAGAGCCCAAGTTCGTGTTCACTACTATATTGCCATCTGGGACAATTTCAGCACTTAGTGCATATTTTGGGTCATCTCTTTTATAATTTTCTCTAATTACTCTTCTCTTATCCCATTATATATTAAATAAAATCGTTATACAATAATTAATACAATTTTTCTGTTAGTGCATGGATTTCCCCAAGTCAAAAGCAGCTTGATCCAAAAATGTTGCACTTTAAAATATTTATCTTTATAGGTTATGATTTGGGATTCTCATGATCTCTTTACGAAAACACTCCTTTCGTTCTTCCTTTTTTCTTTCTTTTAATATGAAATCTTTCTCCGGGGGCAATAATACGTTCTTCTGTACCTGAATTTCACCTGGTCTTGTGTATAGTTGCTTATTATTTTGAGGTAGCCTCTAGGTTTCCGTGAAGCAAATTTTGCATCCATTTCATAGCCTGTATTTTAAGTTAGATCAAAGGTTGGCAAACACTGTCTGTCAAGGGACAGAATAGTAAATATATTTGTCTTTAGGGGCCATATGGCCTCTGTCACAACCCTTTAACTTTGTCATTATAGTGCAGCTCTACTTACCAAAGCAGGTGGCCCTCTCAGCCCACCTGCCATAGTTTGCTGACCACTGAGTTAGATCATCACAATGAGACCTTTCAATTTGGTAAAAATCCTATCTGGGCCTTGCCATGAAATCTAGAAAAAGAATCAGAAAAATATAAATCTAATTTTAATTTTTTAGCTCAATATTCTGTGGTTGGAAGATATATTTCATTTCAATGCTTCGGCTTTGTTTGTGCAGTGTTGAAATAAATTGAATGCCAAGGCTGAAATAAGTCTACCACTGTCACCAATAAGTTCCGACTTCAAGTGTTTGTATTAATCAAAATAGCTTTATGTGTTTCATCAATTGCCTGTAGGATGAGAAAATGATGTGGACTTTAAAAATAAAATGATGCTAACAATTTGTTTTTCTTGTTTTCTCACATAGTGAGGCTTGGCGTAAGATTTTATTTCGGGGAAAATAGAGCAGCTTCATTGCAACCTTGGGAATCCCTAACTCTAAGGAAGTTAAATCTCGTTTAGGGACCAATTACTTGCCAGGGCCTGAGAGAAGGCAGGAATTAGATGACTTCCATGTATCAGTAATCACTGAGCAATTTTGGAATGAATTTACAAAAAACAAATACAGGTAATTCTTCCTTATTTTCAAAAAAAGAAAGTAAATAACATAAACTGCAGTCCTTGATAACTAGGAAGATTTTATAAAAATGTTAGATATTATTTATAAGAAATCAGGAAAAATAATTGGTAATGGTCAGAAGCAAGGAAGGGTATAAAAAGTGCAAGTTATCACAAACTAAATTCATTTTCTTCAGGCTCTTTTTTTTTTTAACTTTAACATTTGAATTTAAGCATTATTTTATCTGCTCTTCCTCAGATTCTGTGTGTGGAGGTTATTGGGACTGAATAATGTCAATGAAGATGTGAGAAAAGCTCAGCAATTCCATAAGGATTTTAAGGTATGGTGAACTTTCAGAGTTGTTGTGAATCATCAGATGTCTTGACAAAAGGGTCAGGCCTTTGTTCCTTCTTATTCACCAGTCAGTAGATATGAGCTGCCCCCAGAGAGGTATTATATTGAGAAAGACACCAGCTGACAAAAATTCTGGGAGAGAGATTTAGCTACAAACCCTCTGCAGCCCACAGTCCTTAAAGCTGGGAAATAATGTTCTGATGAGAGCATCTGTATAACAAACTATATACAAATATAGCATGAATTTTTAAAATACATAAATTAGACATCACCAAAAATGGCAGAGTAGGTAACTCCAAGGGCCCATCTCTCCACAGAATAAATTTTAAAAATCAAGTAAGATAACTGTCAGAATCAACATTGTCAGAATTCTGGAAAACAGTCAAAAGTTTATAGCAACAAAGAGAATGCTTAGTTAAGAGAGAGACAACTTAAGAACATTAGGAAACTTTGTGACATTTCTAGGTGCCCTCTCCCCAACCCCTCCCTGGTACTGTGGCAGTTTAAAGACGGCAGCCCATGTTACCAGTGTGTGAGCCTGGTACCTGATTCCAGAAGGAGCAGAACTGGTCTTTTTCCCAAAGAACTGTGTTTATCCTTTCTAACCTTTATGAAGGCTATATGAAGGACTGATGCAAGGTACTTACTTTTTTTTTGTCTTTCTTTAACTCAGAACTTACTAAGGGCAGAAAAACAGCAGCATTCCTCAAAAATAATGTAAGCCAAATAAATATTCAGCTGCTGCTTAGGCAAAATATGACCATTGTGGTTAACAATAGAGTGCTGAATCTTGGGAGGAAAAGCTAGGGAGAGGCTTTCTTTGGGATATTAGGGCATTCAAAAGTGCCTCCATATATTGGGGGATACAGAAAGCAATGCACATGCCCAGGGCAGGATGAATGTTTATAAAAGCATGAGAAGACCATACACTTCCCTCTGGCTTATCTGTAGGCTCACTGCGAGCAGGAAGTGAAGGCTAAAGCAGAGTTGTAAAGAGCGCGTCTAAGCACGGAAGCACTGACCCAGCGCGGAGCCAACACACTAAGACATGAAGAGGAGTTTTCCCTTCCTTCTTTACTTCCTTGCTTTCTTCCGTGTCTCTCTGTCTCTCTCCCTCTCTTTCTCTCTTCAGAGGTGAAATAGAGCTACGTGAAAACACAAGCAGAACACAGGCTAAAAAATCAAAGTCTTTAGAGACCATACATAAAACAATATAGGCTTTATAAAAAGTAGTGTCAAAAACACTAAACACTAACCAAACCACTAAAGACATAGTAGACAACAATAACAGACTCTAGGGAGGGGGGCAATCTGATTTTCAGTTACCTTCATTACAGTATTAAAACCTATTCAATTTTCAACAACAAAAAAATTATAAACCATGCAAAGAAAAAAGAAAGTGTGGGCTATTCACAGATAAATGTGCTTGAAGAAGCACAGACATTGGACTCAGTAAACAAAAACTAGAATGAGCTATCTTAAAGAATCTCAAAGAGTTAAAGGAAAGCATGGGTAAACTAAAATGAACAGAAAATATAGAGAATAAAGGGAAAGAAATTTAAAAAGGAAACTAAATAGAACTTCTTGTGCTGATGCACAAGGTTCAATAAATAAAATGAAAAACTCACTAGAGGATTTAAATAGAAGATTTGAGCAGGCAGAAAAACAAATCAGCAAACTTAAAGATAGGTCAACTGAAATTATTCACTCTGTGAACTAGAAGGAAAAAAAGAATGGAAAGAAATAAGCAGAGCCTAGGGGACCTTTGGGATGCATGTGCATAAGAGGAATCCCTGAAGGAGAGGAGACTAAGGGGCAGAAAGAACATTCAAAGAAATACTGGCAAATCTTCCCAATTTTGATAAAAGACACAAATCTACATATTCAACGAGCTCAACAAATTCCAAAAAAGATACATGTTAAGAATTTCACAACAAAACACATTGTAGTCAATGTCAAAAGACAAAGGCAAAGATCGTATTGAAAGCAGCAAGGGAGAAGTGACTTGTCATGTACAAGGTATCCTTAATAGGGAAACCACAGACTTCTCATTATAAACAGTACAGATCAAAACGGAATAGGGTAATATTTTTAAAGTGCAGAAAAGGAAAAAAAAATCCATTAGGAATTCTATATCTGGCAAAACTATTCTTTGAAAATAAGTGAGGAATAGGACATTCTCAGATAAACTAAAAACTGAAGGAGTTTGTTGCTAGTTCTTGTCCTGACAAAAAATGCTGAAGGGAATTCTTCAGGTTGGAATGAAAAGACATTAGACAATAGCTTGAAGCCACATGAAGAAATAGAAAATTCCAGTAAAGACAACAAAAGACGTAAATACAAAAGCCAGGATCCTTGCATTTTTGGTTAGCAACTCTTTCTTTCTTATAATTTTGAAAGATAAATGCCAAAAAAAGAATAATTGTAAATCTAAAAATCAGCAAACTCTATAAAGACATAATTTGTGACAATAACAACACAGAGGGGGGATGTAAGATCTCAGTGGCACAGTTTTTGTATCCTATTTAAGCTACCTGTGTCAATTTAAACTAGATTGTTATAAATTGAAGACATTAATTGTAATCACTGTATTAGCCTCTAAGAAAATACCTAAAAAGTATGCACAAAAGGAAATGATAAGGTACAGTACAAAGAATCGGTTCAACTTGTGAACTAAGTTCGCATAGTTTACACATCCTATCCAAGAAGTGGAAGCAACCCAAATGTCCATCGACAGATGAACGGATAAACAAAATGTGGTGTGTGTGTGTGTGTGTGTGTGTGTGTGTATATTATATATATATATATTATTCACCCTTAAAAAGGCTACAATATGGATAAACTTTTAGGACATTATGCTATGTGAAATAATTCAGTCACAAAAAGACAAATACTATATGATTTCACTTGTATGAGGTTCCTAAAGTAATCAAATTCATAGAAAAAGAAAGTAGAATGCTGGTTACCAGAGACTGGGGGAGAGGAAAAAAAAGGAATTTTGCGTACTAGGTACAGTTTCAGATTTGCAAGATAAAAAAGTTCTGGAAATATATTTCACAACAATATGAATATACTTAACACTACTGAACCCTGCATTTAAATATAGTTAAGATGGTAAATTTTATCATAACGAAAACAAAAAAAAACTGATGATGGAGGAAATGAAGGACAAAAAAATAACAATAAGGCATACAGAAAACAAATAGCAAAATGACAGACGTAAGTACTTTCTTATCAGTAATTACTTAAATGTAAATGGATTAAACTTCCCTATCAAAAGGCAAAGAATGGCAAAATAAAAAGAAAAAAAAGCATGATCCAATTCTATGCTATCTACAACAAACTCACATTAGAAAGGCTAGAAAAAAGATACCCAATGCAAATAGTAACCAAAAGAGAGCTGAGTTGGAATATAAGACAAAATATTAAGTCACAAATCTTTACAATAGATGAAAAAGACATTCTATACTGAAAAAAGGGTCAATTTATCAAGAAAATATGATTATGAATATTTATACACAAAAACCATGGTCCCAAAATATATGAATCAAACATTGATAGAATTGAAGGGAAAAAAACAGACATATCTACTATAATAGTTGGAGATTTCAATGCATCCCTTTCAATATAGATAGAACATTTAGACAGAAAACCAATGAAGAAACAACACTAAAAGCCAAATAGACCTAATAGACCCATATAGAACACTCAAAACAATAGTGGACCACATATTTTTCTCAACTGCACAGTAAGCATTCCCTAGGACAAATAGGTTAGGCCATAAAATAAGTCTCAATAGATGTTACACTATTGAAATAATACAAATGTCTTCTTTGATAACAATGCAATGAAACTAGAAATACATAAGAGAAGTAAAATTCACACATATGTGGAGATTAAAACATTAAACAACCATTGGTTCGAAGAAGTGATAAGAAACTTAGAAAATACTTTGGGATGAGTGAAATGGAAACACAACATACCAAAGCTTATAGATTGCAGAAAAGACACTTTCACTCAAAGTGAAAGTTATAGATGAAAATGCTTACATTAAAAGGGTGAAAGATGTATTTGACCTGAAGAGAAACCAGAGTATCATAAATGCTTACGTTAAAAATGAAGGAAGATCTCAAGTCAATAATCTAACAGTACACATTAAGAAATTAGAAAAAGAAGAGCAAATCAATCCATAACTAGCAGAAAGATGGGAATAATAAAAATTTGAGCTGAGACAAGCAAAACAGAGAATAGAAAAACAAAGAGAATCAATACCAAAAGTTGATTCTTTGAAAAGATCAACAAAATCAACAAATCTGTAGCTAAAATGACTAAGAAAAAAAAAGAAAAAAATGAGAGGAGACACAAATAACTAATGTTATAAATGAGTGTGTGGACATCATTATTGACCTTAGAGTCAGAAATTAAAAAAAAAGGTTATGAGGAAATGCTATGAACAATTGTACAGCAATATATTAGATAATTTAGATAAAATGGACAAATTGCTTGAAACACAGAAATTACCAAAAACTGACTGAATTAGAGATAGAAAATCTGAAGCTTCCTATGACAACTGAAAATATTGAATTAGTAATCAAAAATCTCCTAAAGAAGAAAATTCCAGGACCAGATGGTGTCACTGGTAAATTCTACCAAACATTATATAAAAAAATTAACGCCAATGCTCAAATTCTTTCAAAATATACAAGGAGTTGGGAGCACTTTGTAACTCATTCTATGAGGCTGTCATTACCCTGATACCAAAGCAAGACAAGGACACTATAGGTAAAGAAAAGACAAATCAATATCTGTTGTGAATATAGATTAAAAATTTCTAAACGAAATACTAGCAAACCAAAACCAAAGGATGATACACTATCAGTAAGTGGGATTTATCCTAGAAATGCAAGGTATTTCAACAGAAGAAAATCAAAGTAATATACATTATTAATAGAACATAAGAAAAAACTGCATGATAATCTCAGTTAACACAGAAAAACCAATACACATTAATGCCACAAAACACCCAGAACACTGGGATAGAAGGGAATTTCTTCAAGTTTATAAATTTAGGACCTTTATGAAAAACCCATAGTTAATGTCATACTAAATGATGAAAGACTGAACACTTTCCCTTAAATTCTGGAGCAAGACAAGGATGTCAGCATTCACCACTGCTATTCAACAATGTACTGGAAGTTCTAGCCAGAACACTTGCATGACAGAAAGAAATAAAAGGCATCCAAATTGGAAAAGAAGAAGTCACACTTTCTCTATTCAAAGATGGCATGACCCTATACATAGAAAATTCCAAATAATCCACCAAAAAAGCTAATAGAACTGATAAAAGAAGTTCAACAAAATTGAAGGATACAAGATCAACACATAAAAATCTGTTCTTTTCCTATCCACTGGCAAAGAACAATCTGAGAAGAAAATTTTAAAAACTTTTTTATTTAGGGGTTCCTGGATGGCTCAGTCCATTGAGCGTCCAACTCTTGATTTCACCTGAGGTCATGATCTCAGGGTCATGGGATTGAGCTCTGTGCTCGCAGGGAATCTGCTTGAGATTCCCTCTCTCCCTCTCTTTGTCCCCCTCCCCCAACTCATGTTCACATGTGCTCTCTCTCTCTAAAATAAATAAATAAGTCTTTTTAAAAAAACCTATTTTATTTACAACAGCATTTAAAATAATAAAATAGCTAAGAACAAATTCAACTAAGGACGTGAAAGACTGAATACTACACTGAAAAGTACACAATATTGCTAAAAGAAATTAAAGGAAAACCAAGTGAATGGAAAACATCCCATGTTCATAGAACAGAAGTCATAATATATTCTTAAATGCAATACAAAACCCAAAGCAATTAAGATTCAATGCTTAATAAGAATTACATGCAAAGATTCTCAATGTCATTGAGAGTTGCAGGTAAAACTTCCACTATGATTATAGATTTGTCTACTCTTCCTTTTTGCTTTGCCACATTGATTTAAACCTTTTTAAGGATTGTGCTATTGGGTTGTACAAATTAAGGATTATTACATCTTTCTGGTGAATTTCAACTTCAAAATTTTTAGCATCAGTCTTTATGTAATTTTTTTTGCCTTGACATCTACTTTTCTCATAATAATGTATCTAAACAATCTTTCTTTTAATGTTTATATGAAACATAAATGTTACCATCTTTCATTTTCATTCTGTTTACATTCTAATATAGGTATATATTTAAAGAATTGAAAATAGGAACTCAAATCTAATATAGGTATATATTTAAAGAATTGAAAATAGGAACTCAAAAGATTCTTGTTATCAATGTCTAATGAAGCATTACTCACAATAACCACATGGTAGAAACAACCCAAGGGTCCATCAATGCATGAATGGATGAACCAATGATGATATATATAATAGAATATTTTTCAGCCATAAAAATATATGAAGTACTGATATATGTCACAACATGGATAAACTTGGAAACATGTAAAATGAAATTAGCCAGGTACAAAAAGACAAATAATGTATGATTTCACTTAAATGAAGTATCTGAAATAGGCAAACTCATAAAACTAGAAAGTAGATTAGGGGTAGATAAGAAGGAAAGTAAATTAGAAAGATTACCAAGATCTGGAAAGAGAAGGAAATAGAGAGTTATTGCTTTATTGTTGTAGTTTCTGTTTAGCGTGAAGAAAAAGTTTTGGAAAGAGTGGTGATGGTTTCACAATACTGTGCATGTAATTAGTGCCAATGAATTGTATACTTCAAATGGTCAAATTTTATGTTTTATATATTTTGCCACAATAAAAAATTCTTTATAAAAAAGAAGTTAAAAATGCTTAATCTAAAGAAGAGAAGAGTTATATAAGTTGTCTGAACGCTTTGAAGATCTCTTTGTGTGGATGTAAGGGGATGTTCACAGTGAGAATCTCTAATAATGGAAGTTATATAGAATGCATTTTGATTTTAAATTCCAGCTTTAATTTACAATTATAAGTGAGAAGGAGCATAGAGATGCATACACACACATAAATGCACAACTTGCACTACCTTCAAAATGGTAACTTTGGTATGCTGTGAAATTATTTCCTCCTTTATCCTGTACAGAGAGAGATTTTGGCGATGGGGAAAGTAACAAAACTGATTTGCAGTCAAGTTTAGTGAATAAAGGAAGATAGATAAATTGGATAACATAATTTTTGGTTAAAAAGGAACTAATGGTTTTATTACTCCAGGAGTTATTCTAGGGACAGTTCTACGTAAGGGTCTTTTTAGAATACTGAGCAATTTTAGCATAATTGGATGACTAGAAGATAAATATTCATTTAATACATTTGTATCTGGCCTTGTTAAAAATAGACTTTATCAATATGCCTAGGGATATAGTTAAAGGCAGGGAATTTTACTAAAATATTTTAGAGAGAATTTTCAACAATGTGGGTGTATTTGTCAGGGACCAATTAGGAAAATAGAAACCAGCCATGAATTTTAAACACAAGGGATTTAATATAGAAAATTGATCACCATGTTGTTGGATGGTGCAAGAACCATAAATGAAGGCTGAAGAAACTCACAGAAGAGTTACTGTGAGGGGTTACCATTCCTGGCACTGAGGAAACTAGAGAAAAGGCCATGTGGATAGCATGTGGACCTCTTAGAGGAGACTTTGTGAAGCTGGTATTTAGCCATGTGACACACTTTTTAGAGGTCAAGATATCCTCTTTCACATTTGAGCTTAAGAGTAATAAAAATAGATAACGATTATTTCCTTCTAGCAACAACAACATCAATTTGGTGATAAGGTACAGCCAATTTTAATATAAATGAAGACATTCATCTCTCCTCAAAAACTGAAGGCACAAAATCCCAAAATTCATGTTTGTGATAGTAACACTTGTTTTAGTTCAGTCACAATTCAATGTTAACATCATATAGTAGAAAAGCTAAGTTTTAAAGTTGTTCACCACTGAAAAATAATATGAGAGAGAAAAGCATGAGACCATGGTTAAAGTATGCATGTGTACATGATAACACAGAAAGAAAATATCTGTTCCTGCTTTAGCCATAATTTCTGTAACTGGTTATGAGGCCAGAGTGGTATTTAAAAAACTGTTTCCATCACTAATTCCATGTTCCCTTTGCTTTCAGCTGGAGCTGGTGGCTAGTGAACCCCCAAGCCTACATCTTTGGAAGACCTGTCATTAAATATTTTTATTGTAAAATGAAAATCCAAGAGTTGTCCTAGGAAAACTCCCGGATTCTGAAAAGATGGACAGATTCCTCCAAATCCATATCAGATAACCACAGTCAAATTTCTCCTTGGTAATTAGAAAAACTTGTTGCAACCAATACAGCAACCCTTTCTCTACCTGATGGTTTGGTGCCCTGAGGGACTCCCAATGGCTAATTTTCAATTTCAGTTTCCAATTCAGTGGGGCCACTGTTTGTGAATTTTAATATGTTTTAGGAAATTAATGTTTTAGGAAATGACAGTTTTATATGTGATTGAAGACTTCCATTCCAAAGACAGGATTTGGAATAATAGATGCCTAATAATTTTATACGCATAAAACACTTAGTCCAAGCATATGGGGGAAAAATCATCAGGCATGTAAACAACAAAAATATGTAGAAATACATGCAACTACCCTTATTCTACAAATTTGCTAGGTTTTGTTTGTGTAATCTTCGTTTATAGGTTTGCATTACAATGAGGGGATTATAATGCATTTTCATCATTTCATTTCACACTATACTAGGGTTTGTGTGCTTGCACGCTCCATATAGTGACTGACTTGGTGCAGGAACACTCTTTTCATATTTCAGTGAAGTACAAAAGAAAAGGCAGTCCTTATGAAAATACAATGAACAGAAAAGAGAGGGTGATTTTTCTCTAACATGTTAATGAAATGGGAATCTGCAATTTTGTTAGTTCAGTGATGTGAAAAATAGAAAATCTGTACTATCTGACCTCAGAGGTCTTCTTTACATATGAAGAAGCCCATGCAAAAGGCATATCTGACATTGAAAGCATGTGCTGGTTGAGATGGAGGGATTTGTTTGTATTCTTGCCAGCTATTTTTTTAAATTCATTTGTATTCTTGTTTGCTTTTTTTTTTTTTGAAAATTGCATTTTGAGCATAAATACTAAAAAAAACCCCAAAAAACAAACAAACAAAAAAAGCCCAGAAAGCACCAGGTAGGGAACCTAACAGAGGCAATATGACATTAAATGTGAAATAACAGACAGGATTTTTTTGCAGAGTGGCACTTCCTTGAAAGAATAGCATTTAATAGTGTGCAATGGGAGCTCCTTTTCTCACGAAATTTTCCTGATGTCCAACCCCATCACTGTGTCTCATACAAAATTTCCCCCCAGGCTTATGGGTAGAAGTTTTAGGCTGAAAATATTTCCTAGTTCCGATCACTGAAAAGATCTAAATGACCAAATCATATCCACAAGTATCTTAATGCCCACTGTGGCAGGGGTTATAGATGAAAATGATTAACTGGCATTGATAATATATAAAATCGAAGGATCAATATACCCTCTCAGCTTATTCATATATATATGAATATTCAAAAATGAAACTAAGAAAACTCAGAAAAAGTGAAAAACCTTAAAATCTGAGTCAAATATGAGGCAATAGGAGCAGAAAGAGGCCGGGGCCTTGGGAAAAGAGTCAGTGAGAAACTTTGACACTTTACAGGGTGCTGAGCAACTCCATCTTGGCTCCAGCCCTCGGTCACTGTAGTCTCGGGCCACGACGTACCTATTTATACCTTGCTACTAGGATGGAAATGAAAACACAATTTGCCTATCTTGTTCCTGGAACCATCTGCATTTATATTTTTAAACAGCTTGCTGTACTTACATATTTTGTCCACAGAAAGTAAACTTTTGACTACAGAATAGAAAGGTAGACATCAGGTTTGAAGATTCTTCTATAAAAAACTAACCAAGAAAACCATCTCATAGGAGAAGCAGGCTTTAGTACCTCCCTGAGTATAATAGTTTTCTTGAAAATTATTGTGATTATGATATTTCAATAGCTAAAATAAATTTGATTCACAATTCCTTGGCTCTAAGAGAGCCTGGCTGGTTTCTCCAACAGGCTGGGAGATGTGTGGTGGCTAGTGGCTATGCCTGCTTAATGTGCTGGTGATATCGCTTCAGCAGTTATAACCAATCTCAGGTCACAAAAGGCAATACTCATTAAGCAATATTGCTATTTTAAGGAATTCTTAAATTTGCAATTTTCAAACACATAAAAATTGAGGAAAATAATAAAAGGAATTTGATTTATTTATCACACAGCTTTAAGAATTATCAAAACACAGCCAACAAAACAAACCAAACAAACAAAAAAGCCACATTTTTTTATCTGTAACCTATGCCCCACTGGGCACTAGGGTGATTCTTGTTATTGGGTTGTTCATTGTTTCTAGACATTTTCAGTGGACAAAGTTAGGGAAAAATATGTATTTTTAAATAAAGTTTTTATATTAGAAAGTTTTACATTTACAGATATTATTGTGAAGACAATATAGGGGGTTCTCATAACCCACACCTAAAATTCCCTATTATGAATACCTTACCTTAGTATGGTACATTTGCTATAGCTAATGGGCCCATATTGATCAATTATAATTAACGAAAGTCCATGCTTTATTCATATTTTTCATATCTCTTCATTTTTACCTAATGTACTTTTTCTGTTCCATAATCCTATCCAGGATACCATACATTCAGTAGTCACATTTCTTCAGGCTTCCTTGGCTGTGATAATCTCTCAGTCTTCTCTTGTTTGGATGACCTTGACAGGTATTTTGTGGAACATCCCTCAACTGGGATTTGTCAGCTGTTTTTCTCATGATGAGAGTTGGGTGGGTTTTTTTGAGGAAAGGAACCACAGTGATAAAGTATTTTCATCACATGATTATCAACATGACTATCAACGCGTTGATGCTGACTTTGATAAACTGGCTGGGATAATGTTTGTCAGATTTCCCCAGTAGGAAGTCACTTTTTATACACCAAAAACACAACCCATAAAGGAAAAATTGATCAACCGGATCTCATCAAAATAAAAACCTTTCATTCTGAGAAAGACCATGTGAAGAAGGTGAAAAGATAAGCTATAAAATGTGAGAAAATATTTGCAGACTATGATCCAGCAAAGACTGAGTATCCAGAATACTTAAAGAATTTCAAAACTCAGCATTACAAAATGATAATAATAATTCAATTAGAAATAGGCAGAGAAGTGAAAACATTTCACAAAGAGAATATTCAGGGGGTGCCTGGGTGGCTCATTTGGTTAAGCATCCAACTCTTGATTTCAGCTTAGGTCATGATCTTGGGGTAGTAAGATCTAGCTGGTATTGGGCTCCATGCTCAGCGAGGAGGCTGCTTCAGGATTCTGCTCGCTCTCTGCCCTTCCTCATGTCTATTCTCTTTCTCGAATAAATAAATAAATCTTTAAAAAAAGAGAATATTCAGATGTCACACAAAAAGTTATTCAACATCGGGGTGTTTCAGGATTTCTCTTTTAGTGCCTGTGGTTCTTGGTCAACACGCTTTGAAGAATGAAGAGGTAGACCAGAGGAAGAGTGGTGGGCAGCAAAGCACAGTGTATTGAGTGAGAGTACAAAGCTTCTGAAGAGGCAGGGGACCTGAGAGGGTTGCTGTTTTGACATTTAAATTTAGGGGATTTTTACGACATTGTTGGTGGGCTGTTTTAATCTTATTAACCCTCCATGCACCTGTCACCCAATCAGGTTTTTTCCGTGCGCTCATCTACGTACCAGGTAGCTGTGTATGTGGGAAAGGGTGGAGGGCTCCTTTCAGGGTGGTGTAGGACAGGATGGGGTCTTTTTTCTTTTAAGAGTAGTACCCTCTTAGGACAGGGACCCCTTGCTCCTGCCTGCCTTTCTTTCGCCTATCCTCCATTAGGAGTGCCTGCATGTCTCCGTCAGTTGAGTGTCAGTCCCTTGACCTCAGCTCAGGTCTTGATCTCAGGGTCATGAGCTGAGACCCTGCATTGGGCTCCATGGTTAGTGGGGAGACTACTTAAAAGAAAAAAAAAGTTATTCAACATCATTAACCATTACAAAAATGCAAACATAAACTATAATTATAAACTAAAAAGTAAACTGTCACTACACACCTATAAATGACTACAATATGTGGTAGTGACAATACCAAAGGCTAGTGAAGATGTGGAGAAGTTTGAGCACTCATACGTTTCAGGGGGGAATAAAAATGGTAGTCTTTCTGTAAAACACTTTTACTCTTTCTTAAAGCAAGCAGCTACCATACAACCCAGCAACTGAACTCTTGAGCATTTATCCTAGAAAAATTAAAACTGATGTTCACACAAATACCAGTACATGAACATCTAATACCATTTTTATTCATAATTGCCAAGAAAAAAAAAAAAAGGAAAAAAGACAGACGGCTTTCAGTGGGTGAGTGGTTTAACCAAGTGAGGTCTGTCCGTGCCATGGAATACTAAATGAGAGGGAAAAAACTATTGATATACCCAACAACCTGGATGGACTTCCAGAGATTAGGCTGTGGGGGAAGCCAATCTCAAAAGATTGCAGACTGTATGATGTAATTTATGCAACATTTTTTAAATGACAAAATTATAGAAATAAAAAACAGATTATTGGTTGCCAAAAGTTAATGAGGGGTTAGGGATAGGACAGAAGTAGGTTTGGTTTTAAAAGACCAACCTGAAGGGCCCTTTCAGAAAAATTAATTGTATCTTGATTATATCAGTGTCAATATTCTGGTTGTGAAATTTTACATTAGATTTACAAAATTTACCATTGGGATGAACCTAGTAAAGGATACATGAGATTCCCCTGTATTAGTTCTTGCAACTGCCTGTGAATCTACAATTACATCAAAATAAAAAGTTTAGTTGAGCTATCTAATTTCTGTTGCAATTTGGGGGGGCAATGGATTATATAGAAATATATTGGTTAATATGCAGAAGGTCTGTGATTGTCCAGTTATCATTTTTTTAGAGGTGGGGGAGGGGTAAAGGGAGAGAGAGAGAATGAAAGAATCTTAAACAGGCTGCAGCCTGATGGAGCCCAATGTGGGGCTGGATCTCACAACCCTGAGATGGTGACCTGAGCTGGTATCGAGTCAGACACTTAACGGACGGAGCCGCGCAGGAGCCCGTGTCCAGTTACCATTATGACAGCGCTTTCTCACACGGGGCTACTGCATTCGGGTCCCACAACATCCCTGAGGTTCTCCTGGAGATTGAAGCTATTTATGAACACTATATAATATTGGTGAAGGGTCTCCTCATGTCTGTTAAGTCAGCATTAAAGGAGAATAAAGTTGAAAGATTCAAGATGTTTTCTTGAGCCTCTGGAAGTTATTATTTGACTTTTGGGAATTCTTCTTTATGGAGTGACTTTATTGCTATGTTGTCGTTGATGATGATGTGATGATGGTGATTTCCTTACTCGTATGACATGATGACTAAGCATACAAAGCAGCATGCTTCTTCCTCATGATAAAAAGGGGTACGTGGATGCCAGAACCACTAAATGCCTTGCAATGAGGCCCACTCCCATTACTTATAGGGAAATAATTTATTCAAATTTAGGTTTGTTCAGGGTCTGTTTTTAAATATTAATTTTATACCCTAGAATCTTTTTGACAAAAACTAAAATGAACTTTGAATCATTACTTAAAACCATAAAATCAGATAGCTGTTCCTCCTTATCCAAATCTAACAGGAATTGAATCTTTTTTTTTCCTTCACTTGTCCACTAGCTTGCACTTGTCTGTTCACTAAACTATCTCCTGAAATCAAGCAGATAGTTTCAGATATATAGATTCAACTCACGTAACTCTCATACTTTACAAAGAGTGTGTATCCTGATAAAAGAAATGATATTGTTTTATTGATTAGGCTACTTTATACTTTGCTGAATTAATTCATATGTAATTATATAGAAATAGTTCTGTTTTCCATGAATTCATATTTTTATTTATTTAAATAAAAGATATGAGGGGTGCTTGGGTGGCTCAGTAAGCATCTGCCTTGGGCTCAGGTCATGATCTCGGAGTCCGGGGATAGAACCCCACATGGGACTCCTTGCTCAGTGGGGAGTCTTCTTCTCTCTTCCTCTCTCTTTCTGTTCCTCTCCCCCATTGTGCTCTCTCTCTCTCTCAAATAAATAAATTACAAATCTTTAAAAAACAAATTAATTCATTGAAGATGTGAATAATGGTAAATAACAATAATCTCTAGATAATTCTTTTTTTCACATCATTTCTCATACCAAGGACACACATGGTTCTTGTGCAATATTCCTGACCATGCAAAGAAGCCTGATAAGTATTATCAAGTACTCTTACCTAGGAAATGTCTAGATTGATTTTGAATCCAAAGTTTATGAATAAGGTTGGATAAGATTACAAGACTATTTTCATTGAAGTCTCAAGAATCATAAATCATCTTCTAAAAAGATCATTACTAAAATTTGAGTTAAGATAGTAAAATGGTTCCACTAGGAGACTGTGTTCCTTTAGTTGTAAGCATTTAAACAAGTAAAAAATAAATATACCAACTAAATGTACATTTATATTTTCTAAATGAATCTTCATGGCCTTAAGCAGTTGTGCCGGGCATCATGATACACATGCCTGATTAATGCCAGCAATATAATCTGTCACAGTTTGAAACAAGTCATTGCCTAAGGACCCTTGTCCATGCATTTCTTGCTGGAATAGCTAACTTTTAAATCCCCAGAGGTGAAGCTATAGGAGTCTCTGATGATTGTTTTTTCTTTCAGATATGACCAACGTATTTTTAAAATATACTTATAGAAGTTCCCTGACCTACAAAGTTTCCAAGTGAATGCGCTAATTTTCATAGTTTTGAATTTAATATACATAAACTTGAAAGTAGATCTCAATATTCCTTAGTCCACACAATTCTATTTAGCCTGCCAAGTTATTCTCGATTCAGTCCATTTTTCTCAATGTTTCAAAAACTGCATTTAACTTATCACCCTTTGTTTTCTTCTTTGTATCACCAGACTAGTGCCAATTTTCTAGCAATCCATCACTTTATTTTCCTCTAACATTATAGGGATTTGAGTTTAAGCATCACATGCCTTGGTCTAAAATATGTTGCAGGGCATTTTGTCTCGAATCCTTTAGTTTCATATTAATTGATTCAGTCATCGATCCAGTATAAGTAATCTGACTTTCCCAATGCAGTGTTAAATTTCAGGAAAGCACAATTTCTATTAAGAACCAATTGTATGAGTCTTACTACATTAAAAAATGCAGTAAAACTCCCTGTATTTAAAATATGCTTATGAATTTGGTGTGAATCTGAAAGGTGCTAAATCTGTCAAAATCATATGACTGAATTATGAAATCAGTGTATCACTGATGATTCCAAAGAGTGGAACACATTCATAAAATTTTTTATAATGACAGTAAAGAAGGATTCAAATTTAAAAAATTAAAATTAAAAATAAAAGTGCATATTTTTACGTAACTCATAGAGATATGCTGTGATCTGTTATACAATCATGTTTCATTCTTAATAACTGTTACAAATTGATGAAGCATCTTATAACCAGTGGATCTTAGCATCACTGCAATATGATGCCACGTGTCTCAAGAATTTTAATAAGAATAATAGATCATAGTGTCTAATCCATAGCAGGAACCCAAAATGTTAGCTATATATGAGTTATTCCACAGAAAAAAGGAAATTGTCTTTTCTCTCTAAAAAATACAGAGTCTAACGGTACAGACAGACATATTGTTCAGTTTGTTGCTTCAGGAAACTGGACGTTTGTATGCACCCGATTTATTAGCGAGTCCTCGGGTTGCAACAACTAGGAAGCGGCATTGGGCAGAAGATGGACTCAAACTGTAGAGCAGTTGCAACAGCAAACGCAGTCAGTCCCCAGGGTGTCCTGAAGCTTCAAGGCCCCTTCAGAATTATCCCCATTTGGGGCAAATGGGCCAGGCCTTTGTACTTTTGCATCAAATAGTTATTAAATGTGAGATTCCTTGGGGAAGAAGGTGAGAGAGTTTCATTCAGCTGAGAGCAATTCTTGGAGAGGGAGACAGTTGTATATTGTCAACATCCAAACCTTCCCCCAGCTAGAAGAATAAATGTCTCAGTCCTGGAGGGATATCCGAACAGTGCACTACAGAATCCACTGCACACATTTAAGATAATGTCAATATAATGATACCCACTAAGTTAGAAGTGGAAACAAAGTACTTTCTGTGAAAACCCAGAGGAAGGAATGCCTGAACTTACTGAATGGAGGAAGAAAAGACTTCATGAAGGAGCTCATATTTGAAGTTGGTTTTGAGTCCAGGGATAGGGGATAGGTTCGAGTTAATAGGATTAGAATGCACATACATTTTCAAAGGTTTAAGGATATGAAAAATCTAAGGTCTTGAATAGGTAATCAAATATTGTGACTTTTTCCTAAGGAATCCATCTTAATGTTCTCTCTGCTGAATTTTACATGAACTTATGCCCTAATGATATTTCCTAAGTTTTTCTATTTCTTTGCATCACAGTTAATTCTTATAATTTCATCATGAGAAACACTTTTTTTAAAAAAAAAGGTTTTATTCATTTATTTTAGAGGAGGGGAGGGGCAGAGGGAGAGGGACAAGCAGACTCTGAGCTGAGTGCGGATCCTGACGCAGGGCTCGATCCACGACCCTGAGATCATGACCTGAGCTGAAATCAAGAGCAGAACTCAACTGAGCGAGCCATCCAGTGGCCCCAAAAAAACACATTTTAAGCTCAGAAATCTGTGTGTGTTCAACTTCTTTTCAAAATTTTATAGAAATTCTCTTTATCTTCAAGTTGTCTAGGAATTTCTCAATATGAATCAAAACCTGTACATTTATTATCCTGCTGGCTGATTTACCTGCTTATATCTAAGCCGTTACCCCATACAGTTTCTTCTTTTGCAATATCCTCTGCCTTTTTCCATCAGACAGATTATCATCATTGTTAACACAGAAGTCCTGACACTTGGCTACCTGGATTCAAAGCCTGGCTTAGCCATTTACTATGTGACTTTTGACAAGCATCATGGTTCCACTCCTGCCAACCTTCAAGATAAACTGGATGAGGAGTAGGACAGAAGAAAACAGGAAGATGAGAGAAAATGAGGTCCTCCTGGACACATCTGATCCTGTTGGTTATGTTTGTGACTACCCAAACGTCTGACAGTAATGGCTTCTGTTGCCCTTCCTCCTTCCACATCTCATGTAAGTTGCTCTTTTGGCCAACCTAAATCTGTAGCACTCAACTTTAGACAGGAGCAGTGCCACCAAACTGACAACACTATTCAGCACAAACGGCCAGAAGGCCTTTTGAGTGGCATGGAAATCTTTGATGGAGTATTTGAGAGGAAGTGGAACCATAATGCTAAGTGTATATGGAAATAACATGAAATAAAACTGGGGAAGGGTGTTGTCTATGTAGAAATCTTATGTAAGACCTCTGACAAGGGATGTGAGTTGGGCTTCTGTCTGTTTTGAAAGAGTGACAAAATAATAGAATAGAAATTTAAGTTGATAATGATCAGGTCATTTATTATACTTACTACACACCAAGCAGTGTTGTTAAGTGCTTTACACATAATGGAATGAGCCATTTATTGAATATATAAGTATATCAGAAACCTCTACTAGTCTGTATGATGCATTCATTTCTTAATGGTGTCTCTTGATAAACAGAAATTCTTTAATATCAATCTTTCCTTTTTTGGTTTAAGTGTTCTTTACCTGTCTTAAAGACCTCTCTAAGTTTGATTGCTTAGTCTTCATTTTTAGGCTTATGATCCACCCCAAATTTATTTTGTATATTTAAATAGTGTCAAGGTTCATTTATTCCCTTATAAATATTTAATTTACCCAACACCATTTAGAAAAATCCTCCCTTCCTTACTCAGCCCCAGTGGTGTCTGTTATACTCCAAGGAGTGATTATCTGTGGGTCCATTTCTAGATTATTGTATTTCACTTTGTAACTTCCTATCTTCACAACAATGCCATGCTGATATTAATTATTCTAATTTTTTTAGTAAGATCTATTATGTGATACTGTAAGTCTTTAACTTTATGTTCTTCTTGAATATTGCCTTAGCTTTCTGGGTCATCTGAGCTTACTTAGGGACAGTTTTTATTCATTGATTTTTTTTCCCTTTTGTATATGGGTCCATACTTTCTTTGCATATCTCACAATTTTTAGTGAAAACTGGAAATTTTGAATAATATAATTTAACAACTTTGAAAGTGAGATTCGCTGCTTATTACAGTGGTGGTTATTTGGTGAAGATATTTTAGACATGACACCAAAACATAATCCAGTAAAGGAAAAAATGGAAAAATTAGACTGTGTCAAAATAAAGCCTTTTTCTCTGTGGAAAATCTTATAAAAAGGATTAAAAGACCACCTACAGACTGGGAGAAATAGTTGCAAACAACATAACTATGAAAATACTCATGTCTAGATGATAAGGAATTCCCAATACTCAGTATTAAAAAAATTCCAATTTGAAAACAAAGACATGAACATATCTGTACCAAAGAGGCCATAGATGGCCAATAAACACATAAAAATATGTCTATCATCACAAACCACTGGGGAAATGCAAATTAAGACCATGATAAGCCATCATTGTGTACCTATTAAAACAACTAAAAAAGTTTTTTACATTAAAATAGCAAATGTTGGGGCACCTGGGTGGTTCAGTCTGTTAAGCTTCTGCCTTTGGCTCAGGTCATGATCCCAGAGATCCTTCTTCTCCTTCTGCCCATGCCCCACCCCCCACTCATGATTCCTCTCTCTCTCTCTCTCTTTCTCACATAAATAAACTTTTTTAAAAATTTAAAAAATATCAAATGCTGAAGGATATGGAGAAACTGGATCTTTCACATATTGCTGGTGGGAATGCAATACTGTAGAACCACTCTGAAAAATAGTTTTTGGCACTTTCTTAAAGAACTAAACATGTGCTTTTCATGGAACTCAGCAATCACAATTAACCTAGAGATACAAAAGCTTATATCTATACCCAAAAAATGTGTACCAAATTATTATGGCAGCACTATTGGTTATTGTCAAACATAGAAAAACCAAAATGTCTTACAATAAAGAAATGGTTAAAGAAACTGTGATAAATCCATAACATGAAATACTATTTAGCAATAAAAAAGAATAAACTGTTGATACATACATACATACAAATAACTTGAAGACATCTCAACAACATTACTCTGAGTGAAAAATATCAGAGGTCTTATAATAATTCTTATAATGATTTCATTATGCAGTATTCTCAAAATGTCAAAATTATAGAGATAGAGAACAGATTCATTGTTGTCAGAGGTTAGGGAGATAAGTGAATATCACTATAAAGAGATCTCTGTGGTGATGGGATAGTTCTGTATCTTGATTGTGGTGCTGGTTACACAAATCAGTACTTATGATAAATGATATAGAACTATACACATTTATTTTTTAAAGATTTTATATATTTATCTGACAGAGAGACAGACAGCCAGAGAGGGAACACAACCAGGGGGAGTGGGAGAGGAAGAAGCAGGCTCATAGCAGAGGAGCCTGATGTGGGGCTCGATCCCAGAATGCCGGGATCACGCCCTGAGCCAAAGGCAGATGCTTAACGACTGAGCCACCCAGGCACCCCTATACACATATTTTAAACCAATATCAATTTCTTAATGCTGTAATGTACTATAGTGGTATAGATTGTAACCTTTGGAGAAACTTTCAAAAAGTACACAGAAATTTCTGCATTATCTATTGAAATATTAGGGGATTTATAATTACTTCAAAAAGAAAGGTTAAAAAAACTCATTGATGTGTACATAAGACCCATGTATTTTAATGTACTAAATTACATCTCAATAAATATTATTTACATACTGAGAACAAATATTTCTTCAGTCAGAAGAAAAATAATCCCAAATAGAATCATGGAAATTAAAATGGCAATGAAAAACACTGGAAATGGTATATATGCAGGTAATATAAATAAATAATGACTATCTTGTGGAATTATAATTATACATAGAATTAAAATGCAAGATAAAATAATGCAAATAGGTGAGACGAGTATAAATGAAATTAAAGTATTGTAAAGTTTTAGCATTACCTGGATGTGATAAAAATAACTTGTATTAGACTGGAAGAACTTAGAAATGCGTATTATAATTTCTAGTGTGACCACTAATAAAAGAGGATGTATAACTATCAAGTTAATTATGGGAAATGGAATGAAAATATGTCTGATTAATAAAGAGAAAACCAAAAGAAAAAATAACTACAAGTCAAATGTTTGAGTAAATATAAGAACTCTCAGTAATTACACTAAATGTAAATTAACTAAATGTCTTTCAGGGACAGAAGAATTTACTATAAAGTTCTTTTCTTTTGCCTTCTTTTTATGTGTCACAAAATAAAGACCATATCACAAGATACAACATTTACCATAAATGGGAAAACTTTTTCTGTTTCTTCCATGCCTTCTGCCTAAAATTTATAAATTTTATTGAACTGTTGTCATGATCTACAGAGTGGGGTGGGAAAATGAATCCAAATAATTTGTGGAGGAGAGAGAAAATAGATATTATAACTAAAAAGAAAAATCTCCAGGAGAACTTTCCAAATTAATTATACTCTTCACATCACTACTGAAATAGTGCATGACACATTTTGATTTTCTGTGGAAATGCAACTAAAAGGTTAATCATGAACTAGGAAGTTTTCAAAATAAATTCCTCAGGGAAAAACTACCTTTAGTAACTCTGAGAAAACAACTGCATTCAGTGGTATGCTATTATTTTGGAGTTACAAAGGACAGGAAATCTAACTTACAAATTTATTTCCCTGATTATTTATTTTTTTATTTGTTTTTGATAACAGATTTATCTCAGTATTTTCTTTTCTTTTCTTTTTTCTTTTCTTTTTTCTTCTTTTCTTTTCTTTTTTTTTTTTTTCAAACAAAAGGTCTCACATATTTGGTGCAGAACAGTTACAGAGAAAAATCATTTCCCAGTAAAACATGTCCATTGTTCAGATAGTAGTGATGTTTACAGAGTGATAAAATAATCATACAGCATAATATGTGTGCCATCTCATGTGTGATCTCTTATAGACACAGCTGTGTTCTTCTCCAGTGCCTCCTCTTGGAGTTGTACCTGATTTTATTACCAATTTTTATCCAAATCCACTGGGGAGTGGGTTGATTCTGCTTTTGTTTCTTGGGCAGGAATTGCTTGATCCTGAAAGTCTTGTGAGAAGACATCATGATGGTGGAGAAAGAGAATTATCTCAGTATTTTCTAACTGATATAGAAAAAATCACATGTCATTCTTTTAGCTTAGTATATTTGTAACATTGATTATTTCAGTGATCAGTAACTAGTCTACTCACCTTTGAACATCCCATAATTTTTGTTTCCTACCATGAAGTGAAGAGAAAAGCAAAATTGCTGGATAAACCTGGCATGTGAAAAAAAAAAAAAAAGCATCCATGGGCAACAGATGTTAAAAATCTGAGAAAATATCTGATGTCACTGGCAAAAAATACTATCCTTCATCCTCAACATTTTGAACTTATTTTTTACTGTTTCTTGATCTTTCAATCACTTGCAATAAAAAAGTAATTATAATTTTTATGTTATATATGAATACAGTTATTTAATATTTTTATTATTACTTATTTAGCTATATATATATATATATTGTCCAAAACATATAAGTTTGCTCAAATAAAAGAAATATATTAAGGACAGTGAACTTCAACTTTAGCTATAAATTTTTTAATAGGATTTGATTGAAAATATCGGATTAGATTAGTCCAGTGTATGGAAATGTGGGGTATATGGGTGTATGTGTGTGTGTGCTCTTTGGAGGATGGACTGAGTGAAGAGATGGACATTGGTATATACAGGAATTAAACGTTCAAAAATGTGGGCTGGTATTTTAAGAAACTTGTGCTTTTGTGTCTTTCACACATGGAGTAGAGGATGGAGGGCAGAGATCCAGTGTCTACGTGCTCAACATTACTGCCCCTTTTCTAACCTCCTCATTATGTCCCGCTCTCTTCCCCTCTCCATTCCCCCTCCTGTCTCACTCCTCTGTTTTTTGTCATGTTGACTGCTTCTCACCTTCATCTATTGATGTCTAATTAGTAACAAAATTAGAAATTAGAGGAAGCCGTTCCTTATGGTTGAAGATAGTTATTTTCCTGGAAAAGATATTCTTTGTTGTAGCATGTCCCATACAAAGGAGAAAAATGCATAAGACCTCTGTCAATCACTTTTAAACATTCCTGTGAACCTCATAAGTCTCTCTGTCCTTTTTTCCCTAGCATTTCTTGAGACCAGTTGCTTGGTTTTAGCCTATGATCATTTACTTCATGAGATTGTATTCCCACATTCTAGATACATGTTATCAGGATTCCTTCAGATTTGCGCTAAGCAGTTTGCATTTATTACTTCATTAATTCTTTACCAAAACCCTGTGGTGAATTAGAATAATAATTACATTACTCCAGATCATGAATTTACAGGAGTCACTCTTGAATAAGAATAAGCGGGAATGCTAAATATCAAATACCAAAGGCATACAGTTTACAGATCATATCCTGGTGGAAGAGCTGTGCCTATACAAGATAACTTACCTTAAATTGTGCGAGTTATTTTTTAATTGTTGTTAATACATTGTTCCTATATGAGTTTAGATTGAACAACTTATCAAACACAAGGTGGGTGGAATTCTAAGTCACTAACAGTTAGTCATTGCAAACTTTGATCTTGAAAGTATGCTTTAAAGTGATGGGAGCAAATATTTTGAGATAAAAATGGAAACATAGGCAATAACAGTAATTATAAAACTTACCCTTGTACAAGGTTTAAAATATCACTTACAAAGCATATGTATTACAGTATCTCATCTGAATCTCAGGATCTTTGAAGTAGGGATTACTAGAACTTCTCTTTCACAGATGAAGAAAATGATGCTCAGATCAGACACATGACTTAAACCCATTCAGGAAGTACCAAGTAGCTGAGTTGGATCTTGAGTAAAATTTTTCTGACTCCAAATATTATATGATTGTTTTATTGTATGTATATAAGTTTTAGAAGGGTTTTGAACTGGTTCTAGTCTTTGAGCTCCTAATAACATATGTTTAGGTTCTATAAAATATATATACTTTATTTTAACAAGTTGAGACTATATTCCTTTTTATTAGATGAATACAATAAATAACATCATTTTTAAATATACCATCCCACACTTCAAGAATTTTTGAAACAAACTGAAGACTTCAGAGGGGAGGGGGTGGGGGAATGGGATAGACTGGTGATGGGTAGTAAGGAGGGCACGTATTGCATGGTGCACTGGGTGTTATACGCAACTAATGAAGCATCGAACTTTACATCAAAAACCAGGGATGTACTGTACGGTGACTAACATAATATAATTAAAAAATATGATTATAAAAAAAAGAAAGAATTTCTGAAACTTTATGAGGGCTCTAGTGCAGCTGTTAGGTGATGGCATCTATACCTATGCTTTGTCCCCTGAAATGGAATGTTTCCTTTGTGTAAATGTGAAGCTATTCTCACCAAATGAAAATCAAAATCAGAATGGCTAGGTATTTTTAGATATTCACTGAGATATTTCACACTAAATATTGATTCAGAATTACCTGATCCATTGAAATATGTTAGGATAATTTCTTGTGCTAGTTCATTACCTTCTACTTAGGTAGACAAGGTCTATCTTGGCTACTAGTATTAATCACAAAAAGAATTTGAATGTTTGCAGACAACAGACTTACGAGAAGTCGGAAGATCTACAGCAGAGCTGAATTGCCGGACAACAGTGAATTCTGAATAATGCATTTCAGTCTGTTATTAAAAATGCAGGATGTGTCAGTCACACAAAACCCAGTTTTCATAGAGGGATCTTTTCCCATTCTCCACTGTGACTTACAACAGGCAGAGAAATTTTTCACAAATTAAAGCTAAAATCCATTATATGCCCTTCCTCCTCTTTCCAACTTCCTGGCAAAGATTTAAATTAGGTACTTAGTTGTAGTGTATTACTCAAGGGTGACTAAAATATCCTTCTATGTGCTGAAGTGCATGTGTGTGGGTGTGTGTATCTCTGTGTGCTTAATGTGTGGGTTGACTATGAAGGTGAGTTAATGTTAGTAAGTGAGCACATAAGGGAAACAACTCATTCATTTGTGTAAACAAGCTTTGTCTTCTCTATTTAGTCTTAGCAAATAGATTAGAAATAAAAGCATCATCTGTATTTAAGAGACTAAAATTTAGGAAAACATAAAGTGAATAATGGAAATTCTTGATTATAGCATTTCTCTCTCTCTTACAAATACATGCAAGGAAATCAGAACCAAGTTGTGGAAACAATCATCGATTTAAATATATTTAATTTATAACTTGCTGCTGGAGCATTCATTTCACTAAGAATTATTCCTACCCTTTGGCGTTTTCCTGTTGCTTAATTCCTAAGTCCAGAAATTCTCCCCTGGCTCATCATATTCCAGGGCTGCCTTCTGTACTTCACACGTCTGAGCCCATGTTCTGCAATCCCCTGGCTTGCAGCAGACCTGGGCTGGCCCTTCTTGTTCAACAGTTATTGGCTTTTTCTCTGCTTTCTCTGGCTAAGTATGTTTCTCTGCTTTGCTTCCCTACTCTGACCAAGCAACCATCTTATTTTCACGATAATAACAAATTAATTACATTTTTTTTTTCCTGATTGTTACTTTGGTCACAGCAAAGTGAGAAAAATAGAATGAGGAGAATCAAAGATTTTCTGAAAAAGAAAGTTCAAAACCACCATGTGTATGCTGGATAGAAATGTGGATTACCACAGCCTTCTCTGCTGTAAGTGCACGAAATAGTACCAAAAATAATGATGACAATCTTTACTGAGTTTTTCCCCAAATTTATGATGTGGGACCATTGCCATGACCCTCATTATATAGGTAAGAAAAGTGAGGCTCAGAAAGTTTAAGCAACTTGCCCAATATTACACAGCTACTATTGGTGGAGCTTGGAACTGAAACCAGGTCCTCAACTACATGGTCTCTTGAATAGTGACAGCCTTTACGCTACCCTCATCTAGTGTCATAGCATCTGTTACTAGCTGATAGTGGTCAGGTACTTTGAGTTTGTTTCCAATACAAGTGAAACGTCTCTGTTTATAACTTGAATTTTTGTTTGTTCCTTCATGCAGCCTGTGGTACCCATGGAAGAGATGTAGGTATACAATTTCAGATTAAAGGCACCGGCTACCCAGAAAAAAAAAAAATCTAGAATTGGGCCTTATCAGTAGTATATTTGAGATAACTGAATATACTCCTAGAAAAAACTATCTGAATTCATTTGAAGTTATAAAATACAAATTATTATTTAGACCAATCCTTCTCAACTAGTCTCTTCAGGAAAAGTCTAAAGGGACAGTCCCTATCTCATCATTGTCATCTTATGTGGAGTGAAATAAATTTCTTCTATGTACAACTGTCACACAACTATCACACAGCTCTGCCAAACAGAAATCGTCACATGAGTTTGCCATCAGCACAACCAGACTATGTCCTGCTCAATGAGCTTTGTTCATTTACTACATGCTTGCATTGACTCTGCAATGTCAAATGTGAAGGTCTTTAAACACTCCATTTCTGTGCTGTACTTACCAGAAACCAATAACAAACAGTTTATGGACCATCATCATGCTACAGACCACGCTTTGAGTGGCACTGATTTGGAGAACGAAGTGTATGGTGGGTATTCATCCTTTCTGATGGCTGAGTAATATTCCAGTATACCCGCCATTTGGCATCAACATGGATAGAACTGGAGGGGATTATGCTAAGTGAAATAAGTCAAGCAGAGAAAGACAATTATCATATGGTTTCACTTATATGTGAAACAGGAGGAATAGCATGGAGGACATTAGGAGAAGGAAGGGAACAACGAAGGAGGGGAAATTAGAGGAGGAGCTGAACCATGAAAGACTATGGACTCCAGGAAACAAACTGAGGGTTTCAGAGGGAAGGAGAGTGGGGGGCTGGGTTAGCTTGGTGTTAGGGCACTATTGAAATAAGCACTGGGTGTTATATGCAAACAATGAATCATGGAACCCTACACCACAAAATAATGAAGTACTGTATGGCGACTAACATTAACATAATAAAAAATCAATAAAAAATAAAAGGTATATCAACATTATAAAAGAGAGAGAGAGCGCGAAGGATAAGCCCCAGCAAAGTCTGGTGAACTCCGACACTGAAAATATTATTTATTTATTTTTTTATTTATTTTTTCATAATAATATTTTATTATATTATGTTAGTCACCATACAGTACATCCCTGGTTTTTTGATGTAAAGTTCGATGATTCATTAGTTGCGTATAACACCCAGTGCACCATGCAATACGTGCCCTCCTTACTACCCATCACCAGTCTATCCCATTCCCCCACCCCCCTCCCCTCTGAGGCCCTCAGTTTGTTTCTCAGAGTCCATAGTCTCTCATGCTTCATTCTCCCTTCTGATTACCCCCCCTTTCTTTATCCCTTTCTTCTCCTCCTGATCTTCCTAGTTCTTATGTTCCATAGATGAAAGAAACTGTATGATAATTCCGACACTGAAAATAAAATAAGGCCCAACTACAATGTGGCCCATTAACATACTTTTAAAAAATCTTTGCAAATGAAAGACCAAACAACAAAATTACTAATATTTCCCAATGTTAATGATTTATGGGTAAAATTGTAGTAAATGCAACATGGTAGTATGAAGAAATAGTATTTTAATAGATGTCACCGACATCTATTTTAGAGCCAACGTTACCTTTGCTTAAAACAATACCTCGTTAGGCGCGCCTGGGTGCTTCAGTCGGTTGAGTGACTGATTCTTGATTTCAGCTCAGGTCATGATCTCAGGGTTGTGAGATTGAGCCCTGCATCAGGCTCTGCACTGGGCATAGAGCCTGCCAAGGATTCTTTCTCTCCCTCTCCCTGTGCTCCTCACCAACGCCACCCCCCTCCCCCAGCTTGCACATGCTCTTTCTCTCTCTCTCTCTCAAGTAAAATAAAATAAAAATAATACCTTGTTAGGCTTCTTTGTGCCAAGAAGGTAAGACCGGAAGAAATATTTACAAAATGATCCCCCACAAAATACGAATGAATGGCTCTGCCTATGAAATGAACAGAAATTGGTAATGAGTGAGCAAAGAAAGGAGAGCCTTGCACTTCTGGTTATATAGTAGACCAGATGTCCTGAAAACTCCCTGTCTACAAAACATTAAATGCAAAACAAAATTGGCTGAAATATGTATTTTTAATTTTCTTAAATTCATGTCTGAGCTGGCAAGAAAGAAGGGAATTTCCACAGAAGACAAAAATGAAATGAGTCTGACTCCAGACATAAAAGCAAGTGCTAAAGCTGGTGACTACCCTAACAGAGTTTGCCAATTCGTATAATTCAGAGTCTTGGGTTTTAAAAGCACACATGAAAAAAAGGACACATGACTTTGATCTGTGTACAGTGAGGAATTGGGCCAAAGATGCCCATAAAAAGCCAAAGTGTTAAAAGCAAAAGGAGAGATGAGAAAATTTATCTGCACACAAAGGCGGACACGTGGGAACCTGACTGGCTCAGCCTCACATTTGAGTGCAGAAAAATAAGATATCTTCTGAGAACTAGGTGTGGGTTTCACAAACTCTTACAAACCATGTGACTTGGAAAAACCCACTTAAGATTTACTTTAAAATGGTCATGGATTGATGGCCCCTCAACACCCACCATAAGAATATCATCCTAGGAAGGACAGGCACATTGCAAACCCAGTTGTCATAGAATACTCGAATACATCATGAACGCCATGAGTTACAACAGATGAAACTAAAATTGAGGAGAGGGGAGAGTGAAAGGAAACTAAATAAATTAAGTGGCTAGAGTGCAAGGAAAATTTGCCAGTGATCTATACTCAGAGAATTTTTAAGAACAAAGATGTCTGCTATTTAATATTAAAGAGTCTGAGTTTTTTATGATTAAATCCCCTCTGCAAAGTCTCAAAAAATTCTATGTATACAAATACCTTGATTGAGGGATTTTTGGAGAGAAAATCTAGGAAAAGAGGTCTAGATCCCAAAATGGTTCTCTGTTAAGTGGAGGAGGGAACAGCGTTGGAAAGCCAGTTTAAGTGAAAGAACTCGTGGAAGTCAATATTCAGTTAGTGATACTAAACCATGGGGTCTGGGTCTCTCTAAACCTCACCAAACCTGGTTATCTCTTTTCAGTGTTCGTTTGCTTGAGATAAGGCCACATTTTCTATTACTCACTTAATAGAATATTTATTTTAAATTATAGGGTCCATCAGGAAAAAAGTCAAGAGGGAAAGCCTAAACACCATGGGAAGGCTGATCCTTAGATGCCCTCATCTCCAGGATAGGAAACTATGTTTCTACAACATGATGTAAGACTGCTTAGAGTTTATATTAATATACTAAGATTTGAGTGTTTTAAATCTGTGTAAAATGCATATATTTTAACTTTGTATTTTTAAAATTATGACATTATATTCTATAATTTACCTCAATAGATTCTAAACCCTCTATTTCATTTGATGGGTGCTGGGATGGTGAGACCAAATCCTGATCTTAAAAAATTTACTTTTTTTTTTGTTTTAAAATTTACTTGCATAAAGACAAAGATAAAAACAAAAACAAAACTAAGGAAAAAAACAACAAAGACTCTGGTTGGTTATCAGGGTTAATTCACAACAGTGTTTTCTTATTCCCATGTCTCCTGCCATAATTATTGGGGAATAATTTCTTGGATGGATGATGTGTTTTGTGGCATGGGGAAAGGAATATATTCACTGGCCACTGTTTGATGTGTCTTTCTTGTTCTGATTAATTTCAGTTTCTCTCTTGCCTGGTACAATGAAAGTTCTCCTGTTTTTTTCAGAAAAAACCTCATAATTCTTCCTCCCAGAGGCTCCAGACTAGTCCCTATAACATACTCCGTCAGATTGCTCTAATGATCTCTTCACACCCTGTGTACCTCTCCAGATTTTATCTGTTGTGTTCTCTACCCTACCACCTTTGGAAATCTTTGTGTTTTGCAAAGAATATCCACTCTCATAAGCATCCTTCCACTTCTCAGCAATCAGCTACTTGAAGATCTAGTACAAAGGTTTTGTTTTGTCTGCCCCCCCCTTCTTAATCCCTTTTATTTCTTGACATTATCCCTAATGTCTACTTATCCTGAAGCTCTCTGCTTATTAGAGCACTGACATTTATTTTGTCAGATTGAAGATACAGATAACATAAGACAAAAAGATCAACTCTAGAAAATGGTCTGAAATCTTGGGAGGAGAAAAACCCTTTGTGGCCTATTAGGAAGTAGCTGGGTTAATATTTAATAGATAAGATTAGAGTCAAAATGGCTGTGAAGTCACTGAGAAAGCATCTAGTGCTTTCAATCCTATAAACCTAAAGTCAGGGGAAGAGTAAGATGACAGAAATCTGAAATAAGTTGAGGGGAAAGACAAAAGCAGAGAGAGTGGTGATATTCTTCTGGTTTGAAACTCTGGAAAGAAATGCCTTGCAGGTTGCCAATTGCTAAAAAATTGAGCGGAGAGAGTAGAATAAAAATAGTAGCAGAATACATTAGATGAAGACATGTCTGAAACGTACTTCACACATATCACCCTCCAGAATTCCTCATCAAAGTCATTAGGCATTAAGGAAGATCTAGAATTTTCAAAAAGATCCTATGAAGGATTCAAAAGTGCTAAGAGCACTGGTGAAAGAGACAAAGTGAGTGTGACTACAAGACAAGGAAGGCACAGTGTGCTCCTTGCAGGTGGAGACCCTGCGAAGGAAGGAGGTCATAAACAGCATCCCACCAAACATTCTTGAGTGAGGAGGAAGCCAGCTATGTACCAGGGAGGCCAGGAAGGATTTCACCGTGAGGATGTAGCAGGAAGAAGTGGGGCAGAGATATCTGTCCCCATATCCTCGGGAAATCTGTCCATCATCCCATGTTCAGATGACAGCTAGGGAGCCATGAAGAAAACAGGGTGGAAGAGGGGAAAACTTTAACGGTCTGAGATGACTTAAATAATTTTCTGAACTGGACAGTGACTAAGCTTAAATCTTGAATTTCTAAATATTGAACTATAGTGGGGGATTTCATGAGCCAACTCAATTTGGTTAAATAAAATTAATTCACATTTTTGTACCTCCATGTCATTTGTATTTAACCTAACATCATTTGTTTCCATACACAGAGAATTTTACCTATATTTGTGTATGTGAAATTAAAGAAGAAACGATGCAATTTTGATTAAATTTATGATAGCTAAAGTAAAGAAAAATCTACTATGTCCTAAAATTTTAAAATAATTGTGCAACTTTTAACTTCATATTTCCCATGTGCATATGACCCAAATAGAGTACATTGACAGCTTTCACATAAAAAGCGTCAGTGTGTTCTTTAAACAATGATTATCTGACCAAATAAGACAGTGCCATAACAGCACTAAACTGTGATGCATTGCTTTTTTTCTTCGAGAGGAGAATGGCATTAGAGAATTCCAGCATGTTCTCTTACTATTAAATTAATGCCACAAGCACTACAAAGTCTGACCTGAACAAGAGAGACACATAACCTGTGCAAGAAATCTTTGCTCAGAAAGGGCAGTGCAGAACATGAGGAATAAGACAAATTGTCTTTTTGCCATGGAATATTAGCCTTTGTGAGCCCTGTAACATCTGCTTATGTTCTTTCCAAACAAGACAATTCTTGAAAATTACATCTGCCCATCATTGTCTTTGAGATTCCCCAGCCTTGAGCAGTTTGCTTTTTTGCAGTTGAGAAGAATTAGAAATTCTTCTTTACTGTATGTGGCAGAGGTTCTAGCTCATTATCCTATCACACGCATGCGTGCACACACACACACACACACACACACACACACACGAGGACTAGCTGGCTAAACTAGTGCATAATAATATGGAGCAGGAAAAGAAGATCTGACTTCAGTCTCTGAATCTGTCTTTGCTTTGCTTTGTGATCTTAAAAAATTTCTATCACCATAGCTCACCATCTCTCAGTGTGGTAGTTCCTTCTGGCAGAACACACAGTTAGACTGCCCACACTAGCCACATGTGGTGATTGACCACTTAAAATGTGGAACACCAGGCTGATGAAGTTAAATGTTAATTTTAATTAATTTAAATCCACATTAAAGTAGTAAAAGGTAATATGTTTATTTTAATATGTTATGCAAACAATATGAACTACAGTGATAACTTGTGCAAATGCAAACCATTGTATTAGATATGCTTTATTGTATAGCAAGTTATTCTAAAATTTAGTGGATTAATAGATACTTATTATTTCACAGTTTCTGTGGCCCGTGGAATGGGCATGTGTCTTGGCTGGGTGCCCCTGACTCTGGGTCACCCACAAGGCTACATCAAGGTGTTGCTTAGGATGGTAGCCATTTTGATTCTTGACGAAAGGAGAAGCTACTTCTAAGCTCACTCAGGTAAATATTGTCAGGTCTCCAGTTCTCACTGACTATTAGCCTGACAACAAATTCTTGCCACAGAGGCCCTTCCATCTATGGAGAGCTTGATTCTTTCAGAACAAGGGCTTTGAGAGAAAGAGATACAGAGAGACAGAGAGAAAGACAGAGAAACATAGACACATCATGTACAATAGCATCAAAAATACCAAATAGAAAAATTGTGATGGTCTGCCTGGCTGGCTCAATCAGTAGAACATATGACTCTTGATCTCAGGGTTATGAGTTCAACCCCCATGCTGGGTTTAGAGCTTACTTAAAAGAAAAAAAAAAAGCAGATGCATATGCTTAAAAAAAAAGAAAAAGTTGTGACAAAGAGTGTCAAAAATTTGTACATTGCAGAGAGAAGTTAAAAAGCATAAATAAACAGAGACGTATCGTGTTTATGGGTTAGAGGATTCAATATTTTTAAGATATGAACTCTCCCTAAACTGATCTATAGATTGAATGCAATACCAATCAAAATCTCAGTGAGTTTTTCTGTACATAATAACCAACTACTTCTAAAATACAAATGGACATGCATTGGATCATGAAATGCATAACTTTGAAAAAAAATTAACAATGTCAGAAGACTTTATTATACAGCTGTGGTTATCAAGATAATACCTTATTGGTATACAGGTAGACAAATAGCTCAATAAAAGAAAATATTGATTCTAGAACTAGACCTACACTTATATGGACAAATATGAAAGAGATGGCCCATCTGAGAAGGTATAAATATGGCACCAAGACACATCCCAGAAGACAGCATCCCGGGCTGAAGGAGAAGTTGTGAAAGATGTCCAGTGAATTATCATTTCAAAGGTTGTTCTTATTGGTTCAGGCAGCATGCAAATTCTGATTCAGGTGGCAGGAAATAGAACCTGAAGATCGTTCCTGATGTCCTGACATGCTAAGACAGGATAAATCTGATAGACCGTCTAGTAGGTATCTCTTGGGAGCTGCTGAATATGACAGTCTTATCTGCTGGGAATAAGTATTGACCAGATATATGAATGAATGACTATCTGCTTTAAAAATGTCCAAGAGTCCCTGAATCTATGCTGAGAGGTTGCACCTTGCAGTGAAATTGACCTTACTGCCTAGTACTACAACATAGGTGCCTGAATTTCCTCACTATGTTATACCTCAGGAGGGTGTGAGCGTTCAATGGCCTGCTCACCCCCCCCAAAAAATTGAGTCCTTTTCTTTTTTATTCAACATGACAAGCTTTTCAGTTATTAAATATCTTGCTGTTCTTTAGTTGTCCAGGTGACACATAGAACAAAACAATAGAATGATCTTAAAGATAACAGGAGATTAATCCTTCCTATGTCTTATGTAAAATTTACAAATAATAATAATTGAAAGCTAAGTGCTCATTCATGAAATAGGAATAAAAGAAAGTGTTAAATACTTGTTGGTACTATTTTCAACATTAGGTCACTTTGGATCGGCTGAATGTCTCTCTCTCTTTTTTTTTTAAAGTGTATTAGCAATATATAGTGGATTTAATTTAATAAATCATGATGAAAGTTTGGTTCAAGAATAATATTAGTTTTCTATACAATTCAAAGTAAAATGATTAGAATTCTACCAATTAAATACTCTACAGGTTTATTCTCACATTTATTTTTAAAAACCTCCTACATTTCAGGATTGTTACATATAGTACAAAGTACAAAAATAAAAAGAAATAGAGTAAAATTAATATTCTAGATTTTATGTAAAATCTTGAATTTGGTACTTTGTTAACTGAAGTCACCTGATAATGAAACGTGAGCAGTCCCCCCAGAGCAAGTCTGCAACCCCTATGGCTTACCTTTGACCTCCATTATTTGAAAAAATAAACTTAGCCCCATGTCCTGAAGTTGAAAAAAACAAAAAAAAGACATTGATGCATGAATGTGTGGTGAAATTTAAAAAGTATGTAATGACTCTTGGGAACTATACTCTTTCCATTAAAAGAAATAGAGAAAGCCAAAAATCCCTCTTTTTGCTTCTATGAGTTGTCAATGCATAGCAGAGTCATAGCAATGTTCCCTATGACAATACCTTAGCTGGTTTCTATTTTTAAAGTCCTACTATGCCTCTGACACTGTCTGGCTGCCTCATCTGTAAGAATATTCTTATAACCTCTTCTCTACTTCCTGGATATCCATGTAGGCAAGGTTTAGACAACTTGTAAAAATTAACATTTTTTTTTAGTTTCAATTTTACAATATTCATCACTACTTCCAAACAAACAAAATGTCTTCAAAAGCAAATCATGTATCGAGCTACTGTGTAGCATTAAATACAGACTGCCCTAAGTAGCCCTTACTTCTAGCCCTGAATATTTTCGTGTTGTTGGGCGACATTCTCCCTACAGTCATATTTTATTCTCATGTAACATGCCCAGGCCCAGCTATTTAAACCCATTTAACCTAGAAGAATAGCAACCTGCCCTGTTAGAATGAAAACATTGGGATTTGTAGGCAATAACAGGATTTTAGAATAAACTGACAGTTCGCTGGTCTGCAGACAGGGCTTGTTGGATTCACTTAGTGTTTCTTTGTTCATTAAATTTAGCCAATATTTTAAAAACAGATGATTTAATATGAAAGTCCAATTTATAGTTTTTCCTCAAAAACCAGAAATATCACAATTATGAGTCTGAATTCCTACCTGGCAATCATTAATAGAGCTGAGGATCTCCTTCCTTCTTTATATAAGTAAGACTCAAGTTTGTCTATCTTCTTTCATGAAGCAGCTCCATTCATTGTACTCTACCTGACTCCTATATAGCTATGCTTTTTGGAATCTCTAGAGAGAATCTCCAGAATGATGAAGAATTAGAGAGCTCATTAGTCAGGGGCTAATTCCCCTCCTGAACTCATAATCCATTGAATAAAAGGGAAAAAAATCCGGAAACAAAAGATCAAAATATCAGCTTTAGTTTTAACAAAAGCTGATTAAAAGGTATGGCCTTAAATGTGTGCCCAAATGTGTTGGCAAATGTTCCCAACACCATTAACCCCATCTTCAAGTAGACTATGGGATAGACTATGGGATAGCCCACTCAAGGGTCTAAGGAGCAGACCCACATAAGATTCTTGCTTCATGTTGTTCTCAGACAGAGAGAAGAGAAAAGAATGCTAATCTCCAGGGTTTTCATTTTCTTTTTAGATTAGCTCTGTCCAAAAAAGAAACTTGGACAATTAGCAATTCATTCCTTCCCCAAAGAGTGGGAATGGTGCTAAGAGAGGCCATGTGGGGAGGGCTCTCCATATGGAAACCCGAGTCAAGGAGATGGTTTCTTTCCTAAAATTAGTATTCCCTAGTAAAACAATAAATAGGATATGACTCTTTACAAAGAGACACTATAATAGTGGGTAGTGAGTGAAATAAACTTGAAAGGGTAATGCTAGTGACTTGAGAAGGTAGTGGTAGAGACTTCTGGATGCCAGTCAAAAATCCTTTTCCAGTTCTCTAACAAATTAAAATAGTTTTGATTTTGCTGGGCACATTGCCACACAACTAAAGGACCAACTTCTCTCTCAAATAGGTTTGAGTAAGTGAGTGAGTCTGGTCACTGACGTGTAAGTGGATATGTGATGTGGAACATCCAAGAAGTCTTCTTGCAACCGTGGAAGAAGTTTCCTGATACCTATAGAACCATCACGCCAGTGCTGTAATAATCTACAGAATTATTTCATGTAAGGGAGAAATAGACACCTGCCTTATTTAAATCATTGTTACTTAGGATTATTTTTTATGAAGCTGAACTTAAACCAAGCTGATCTAGTTCAGTATGTAACAAATCATTCCAATGGGAGAAATCATGAATTGAAAGGGTAAAGTCGTTCGGCACCATATTCTGTATATAATACAAGTTATAGGACCACTTAATGTGTCCATTAAAAAACAATATCTAGCTGCATATTTAATATCAGGTAACAAAGTATATGATAGAAAGCATATTATATACTGTTATTAACTTCCTTGCCTCCAGGCTTCCTGACCTGTCCTGTCTTCTCCCATTCTGTCCTCAAAAAGGCATGGAGCATTCTTACTAACAAAAATCACACTGCTCACATAATCTCTTTATGTCAAATATTTAATGGGAAATCTTATGTCCAGCATAAGGTCAAAACCCCTTAGTATGCCATCTTTCTTTATAAACTGAATGTATATTACCTCTTGGACCTTGTTCCCTGCCCCTCCTTACCTCACCGTATGCTGTATGTACCAATCTGTCTCTTAACACTGTGTGTTTGTACATACATACTTTTCCTTCTGTTGGAAATACTTTCCACTTTTACACCTGTGCTGCAGAGAATGGCTATTCACTCCTCAATTCCATCTCCTCTTCCTTCTAAATATTTCTCAGCCTCCTCTTCTGCATGAGGATTGGATCATGTGCCCAGTTTAAGGCAAAAAATTTTGGTCAAAGTGATATACACAACTTTCAAGTCTAGGTGAAAACACACTACCCTATCTTTCTTGTTCTTCCCCACTTGCACAGCAAGAAAGGATGGATTCTAAAATGGTGACGCCACATTATTGAGGGAAACTTCATTCTTCAGAGGAGAGTTGTCCTGAAGAGGCATCACCCCACATCATAATGTAACATGAAAAAGGAACACAACTTTATTGTACTGAGACACTTAGTTTGTTACCACAGCACAACAGAACCTACTTTGACTAGTGACCTCTGCCTAGTGTTATAAATCTAAGTATTTCAACCAAGCATCTGTTCCTTATGGAAGCTTTTTCTGATATACCTCCAACTTCTTAGTTTATCTCCCAGCTGAATATTTCTGAAGCCTTCTGTACATTTCTGTATCAAAGACTGTGGAAGGAATGGGAAGTAAGTGAAATTGGGTGGGAGAAGTCAAGATATAATGCAGGCTCAATGGCAGTTTTCACTGACTCCATGACCCCTCAGAATTGTCTTGAGTTGAACCAAAATGAACAGACCTTTAAACTCACACGTCGGTCATTGGATGAAGGCTATCCAAGGAAAGAATTTGGCCTTGGTCAAGATGGTTTCCTACAGATGAGGCAATCCCTAAAGGAGCTGATGGATACAGCCAGTCTGCTGACAGCCTTCCCAGAAACTGAACAAGATTTCTCTTGAAGGGAGATCAAGGTTACACACCACAGTTTTCATGGCAGCGGTCTTCCCTCAATTCCAAAAACGTGCATTGCTCTGATACCACGTGACCTTTACACGTGTTCCAGTTTTGTCCTACTTTACACCTCAGGGGAATGAAGGATTAATGTTATATAATAAAGAAAAGTCTGTTTTGCAACATACATGTAAAAGGAAACATTTAATTCACTTGTCTATATTTACAGCAAAACAGGTAAATGAAATCAAATACACAAAGCAACAGAATATATAATTTCCTCTAGACACAGAGAAGTTAGGCTGATTGTTAAAAAAACAAAACAAAACAAACAAAAAACCTAGCCAAGGAAAGGAGCATAAGAAATAAACATTGTCTCTTTGGCTACTTCTGTATTTCCACTCCTTCCTCCCACAATTTCTAATGCAGAATTTGTTAAACAATAAACACTCATGAATGGAGACTGAATAACTGAGAAAGAACTTCAAGACAAAAGAAAAAGGGAAAATTATATGACTAAAGGGATGTAAAGAGTAGCAAAAATAAAAGGATGAAGAGAGCAATGTTTTGCTAGTCTCATGATAGGCCATTTCAACAACAAGGGAAGACTGAATGCTACGCTGGGTCAGATGACACTGTACTCTTGAGGATGACTGCAGAAAGTTGGTGTTGGAAGATAAGGAACAAAATAAACAAACTTTAGAGCTAGAAGATGTTATGGGAAAGAATTTGTGTTATCTCTGTTGAAGGAGTCCTAAAAAGAGACCCATTTTTCTCCTTTAGGTTTGCTGGTTTTTCAGCAAAACAGCTTTTTGTTTATTTGCTTTGTTTTAACTTACAGCTTTCCTAATGTGCATTACAGACAGATACGATTTCAAGATCCATCCAAAAATATTTGATAACTACCAATATTTTCCAAGAAATTTCTGTAAACCAGAGAGCTAGCAGTTAAAAAAACAAAACCAAAAATTATCCTATTAGAACTTGTGTTCTACTGGGGACAATAAGACAATGAATAAGATATTAAGTAAAAATTAACAAGTGCTATGGAGAACAACTTCATACAGCAGAGAAGGGAAACTGGGGTGTGGAGGGTATAATTTTAAATTAGTTTGCTTCGAAAAGCTTCACAGAGAAAGTGGTATTTGAATGAAGTCCTACTGAACTTGAAGGAATGGATCATGTGGATTTCTGGGGGGAGAGGAAATGGCAAATGCAAAGAGCTCAGGTTGGAACGTGAGTGGAGATTTCAAAGAACACTAAAGAAGGCAGTGTAGATGAAATGCAGTAAGCACAGGAATGCTAATGGGACATGAGGTCAGAGAGGGAAAATGGTCAGATAGCATGAGGTCTTACAAGGATCTCGGAAAAATGTAACTAATTTGGCTTTTATAGTAAGTAAAAGAGTCAGGTTTTGAAAAAATAAACCCTGAGAAATAAGAGGAGGAGATTGTTTAAACACTAAAATTCAGAGGCAAAAAAAATTATAGAAAATTAAAAATATGACCTAAATCATAAATGCAGTCAAAGTGTGGAAGATAAATTTGAGGACTTCTTGCAAAATATCAAACAAAAAGCTAAGAGATATAAAAAGTGCAAAGAAAAGATAAATAAAAAATCATTCTAGGAAGTCTAACATCTAATAAATAGTACACAAAGAGATGTGAGAGAAAACAAAGAAAAAACATAAGAGTTGAAGGACATTAATCTTCAAATGAACTGACCCACAGATTACCTAGAGTAAGGAATATAAAAGATCCATAAAAAATATGTAGCAAAGGAAAAAATGAAAACTAATTGGTCTTATACAAAACCTCAGTACCAGAGTCACATTAGACCTCTTACGAGTAAATCTTGGAGCTAGAAGACAATGGAATGTGTGTATGTGTCAAGATAGGCTGATTTCTGTAACAAACAACTCTCATGCCAGTGGCTCAACAGAGGAATTTTGAATTCTCTTTCCTGACTCAGCCCTACCTGTGATAGTAGTAACCAGGAGCCTAGGTCGATCATGTAGTTACTCCGTTGTCATTTAGGGACTCAGACCCCTGAGGAGGTTGGAGGGGCCAGAGATGAAAAAGGGCATACACTACTTAATCCCAGGCATGGCCCCTCCTAAATGCAGAGGCCCAGAGGAAAACGAAACTGTGCATGCCATTGCCATATAATCCTTCCACAATTCTAAGGGAGTATGATTTCCAACTAGAATCCACCAGCTAGCAATCAAGTCTGAAGGTAGATGAAAGAGTTCTTTATATGTGCACAATCTCAAACTTAGCATCTTTGTAAAATTTCTCAAAAAAAACTAGTGAAAGATAAGTCCAACAGAATGAACGAGTTGATCAAGAAATAGAAATCAGAATGTTTGAAGATGAATATTGAAAAGAAGCCCTAGACTCACAGGGATAGGAAATCTCAAGATGACCGATGTGTGTCAGGCTTATGGGTCAGCACATATATACCAAACAGAGGGCTTAAAGAGGGATGTATCTGAATTAGAAGATAAAATTGAAAGATTAGGCAAGTATTTAAACTCACTGATAGGGAATTTTTTTCCCGCGGGCAGAGTTTGGGAGTATACTGGTGATGTTCTCACCATGAAAACTAAGCAAACAAAAAAGAGGATCAATATTAATTGTACAAAAGAACAGAGTTGTGCAAAAAAAGTACAATTATAGTACTTAATTTTAAAAGTAAAATATATGGCTTAGCTATGAATTAAAATTGTGTACTCGTAAGAGTCAAACATTGAGCATTAATAGAAGTGCACGTTATGACATAACCACAGCGTGGTGGGTGGGAGAAAGACTATGCACGTGCCTGAGGAGATGTTTCAGAGTTAAATCGTCACAGTTAAAAACTAATATCAGTAAGGATGTATTACTTTATTTTTTTTTAAGATTTTTTTTTATTTATTTATTCGACAGAGATTGAGACAGCCAGCGAGAGAGGGAACACAAGCAGGGGGAGAGGGAGAGGAAGAAGCAGGCTCACAGCAGAGGAGCCCGATGTGGGGCTCGATCCCATAACGCCGGGATCACGCCCTGAGCCGAAGGCAGACGCTTAACCGCTGTGCCACCCAGGCGCCCCAGGATGTATTACTTTAAAATACAAAGGTAGATATCAGAAGAACACCTAAAAGAGCTGAATTTTGTGACTCCTGAGAAGTTGGTTGAAGGTTTATTGAAAAATAGGGAGGAAACCGCAGGATTTTCTTAAGAGACTTGTGAAAGTACCATAATAGGAAAGGAAGGCTAGCCCCTGTTGCCAAGAATTTGCCATGCCTGCTTTACAGCTATACAATTTAGGATAAATACAAACAAAAAAAAAAAGATTAATATTGTAATTAAACTGGGAAAGGATACTTGGGAGGAAATTATTTGGCTTCAGTAGATTTTATTTATAACTCTGAGTTAAAGTCAATACCTACCACATAAAATCAAGGAGTGAGGAGTACTGCATTTCATTTAGCAGATTAGTAGATTTCATTACTGGAGTTGCTAAAGAGGGTGAAAAACACATACAGCCTATACGGTCTACACCTTCATATAACTAGACGAATGGTGAGTGGAAACAGTCACAGATGAACTATGAGGGACCGTGAGAAAAGCAGCAAAGGTCAAGGAACCAATGAAAGGGATGTGCGTAGAAAAATCAGCATAACTTAAGAAGGAGAGCAAAGATAGTCAAAATAATGTATTCCTAGTAGATATACTAACATATTTTAAAACTTAGAGAAAGTGATGAAATAATCTAAATAAATCAAGTAAAAATAAGATCATTTTACTTGATTTTTTAATTATTAATTGAAGAGAAAACAGCTGGGTGAAGAGTGTGGCGTTTTCCTCAAGATATGAGAAGGTACAGAATACTTGAAGAGTTTTAAATGGTACGATGAAGCTATTGAAAAAGGCTAAATATCTTGAGACACAGGGTCTGCAAATAGGGTTTTGTAAATTATTGTGTATTTTGGTTTCACCAGAAGTATGCACTGCCGCTGTAGGAAGGCAGAACACGAGTTTGTGAATGAAGAGAATGTTATAATTTCCACATCACAAAGCTAATTTAAACACTTTTTCTCATGGAAGAGTGTTATACAGTAAGGAGACCTGAGCTTTTGGCTTCCCCACTAACTCCCCTTGTGTACGTAGAGGAGGAAGATAAAGTGCTAGATGATCCAGTTCGGTGGTCCTGCTAGTACCCTTTCCAGAAGAGTGACTTCACAAAGTGAGGTCATCCACCATTGGGTATAGTTGACGAACTATGGGGTGACCAGGGGTAAACATTAGCATGGTGACGAGTAGAGTAATAGATTTAGATAAGCAGCTTGGCCAGCCATCCCATGTTTACTGGTGCTTTGCCATCTTTAGGACTTGTTGTCCGCTCTGGCCTTTTATCAGCTCTTCCATCATTCTCCCCAAACTGAGTCTCCTGACAAAAACTTTACAATAATGTCAAACACCAGTTTTGGATACTTGGTTCATCCTCAGATTTACCACCTACGTGGTGTTCTGGGTCCTAAAGAAAGTGACTTTACCTACTCCACTCTGGCTTTTTCATTTATAAAATAGAAAAATATTGTTTGACTTTCTTACATGTCCCAGTCTGCCTGCAGTATTTCTATTTCTTGCATCCTCTATCGTAGATGATTTCTATTGTTAAATACCATCAAAGGCCAGCAGCACACCTTGTAGAAAAAAAAAAAAAGGTCTACTGAGTTTGCTGCAGTGAGGGGGAAATGCATTCCTCAGATACCCTGGATGCATTTCAATGTTAGAGTAACGAGGGTTTTTTTCAGACTGTTTGTGCTGGTGAGATGTGTTTGTGAGGACCAGTCAGATATCTATATGGTCTATTTCTGAAGGGAGGAAAAAAGGACACCTAGAATGCCATTGGTGAAAAGCAGCAGTCACTCAGAAAGAGAAGATTTTAATTATTGCCTGGCTAAATGTAGCCTTGTGTGTGTCCTTCGAAAATATTTTGTTCTCTTGAACTCATGGTTTTTCATTGCAAATATCATTGATGTTCTGTTAGCAACATGTGATCACCAGCAGGACTGATTTTTACTTTCTTACTATCCACTCCATTCTTTGTGTCACTAAGCCTGTAACGTCACTGACTCTAAGTAGCCGTCTCCTTGAGACTCAGAAACTGTGGCACAGAGCTGAAGTAACCTGCTCACGGTTACAAGCTCAGGAGTGTGTGGAATACTCTTTCCCACCAACTCAACTCAGTCTATTGGAAATCTTGTTTTAATCCTTCAAGGCGCATGATATTTACCATCAAACAATGGAATTCCTGCAGTCCACCAAGTCAGAATTCATTTCTTCTCTCTCTTTACTTTGAAAGCACTTGACACTTCTGTAAAATTACCATCTCATGTGGGAAGAGGACTTAATTCAATGTTTAAGATTTGTGTATTTTGGATACCAGGATCTAAGTACCCAAGTTGTACCTCTGATCCAGAACCTTCTTTCTCTAGTTTGTTAAAGCCTATCCTTCTAGTTGAAATACACTTCCCTGTGTACTTGAAGACAGTTAATTGACAGAAATACATAAATTATTTCTGGTCTCTGGCTTCTTTTCTCAGATCTGGTTTGTATCCTCAAATGAACATAACCAGAGCTCTTTCCTGATGCACTTCTTCCTCAGCACCGACTGATGTCCTTCGATCCAAATTTTGGACCTACTGAGGTGCTTAGATTACCCTTTATTAGTCATTGTCATGATGAGCAACTATCATGTTTTCTTTTGTTTTCACCTCTCCTGTAACAAAGAGTTTAAAACTATTACTTATTATTTTACTATTAATAGACACATATAGAAAATATGACAGTAATCCAGAAGTTTCTAGGCAGGACCAAACAATCTAACAGTGATATTAATAACCCAAATTCTATTGATTCATTGTTCCCCACCTTGTGATGCAGGATCTCAGTTCCCAGGTCAAAATCTCTCCTAGTTCTTTCTGGAAGTCTAGTGGGTATCACATACACAGTGAAGACAAATATGTATTTTACTTCTGTTTGCACACAGTAAGTAATGAAAACCCTTGTGTGCAGCACACATATGCTCAAGGATCAATCCATTTAAGCTTTCCCACTTCAGTTTTCCCTGATGTTCACTACCTGAAACCCACCTTAGAGAGGTGACTTGCCCCCTCCAGAGCTGACAGTGATCTCCAGTAATACACAGAACATTCCCTAGAGCAGTTCTTCTCACACTACCTGTGCTGGAGGAAGTGCTTCCCCATAATCTGACACAAAGCCAATTCATTTGTAAAATACAATAAAAAAGAATTTCCAGAGAAATGACATATTCTAGAATGTCAAAGTGAAGTCAAAGAGCTATTCAAGTTTCTGAATGCGTACTCTCAGTCTCCGTATTAATAGTTCATGGACTGGGAAGCAAAGGTAGACCACACTTTGAACAGCACTCTCCTGACCGTGGTCGTCTTCTCCTCAAGTTACTGCGTCTTTGCAGAAACGATTGCCCTTCAATTTTCAGCCGCAGTGCATATCATGCAAAGGTTAGTAGAAAGCTCAGGTCTCCAAGTCTGTGTGGCACTTTTGTCATTTGAGCCCTAGAAATAACATTGTGCATGAGTCTTACAAAGCCCCTTATGAAAAAAATCTCATTTAAACTATTTCTTCTTCTTCCGTGGACTTAGTCCTGGAATATAGGGCCCCACTGAGAAAAGTCGCCATGCGTTATTCCTGATTCTTCTGTCTCTCTCCTCCTCTTTCTCTGAGACACTTCCCCCCAAAGGATCCAGCTTCCCTCATTCATGAACTCATGAAAATAAATAGCATGGAAGTCACTGACCCATCAGTTTATCAGAATTTTGTTCTCAGCTAAGACTTTTTCTTCATGTGATTCCAATCCAGTATATAGTAATTCAGTCAGCCACTGCTTGAAAAAGTAGATTGTGAGTGATTTTGTCACTCTTTCCTGTGCAGAAAAGAAATGGAATGTGTGTTTACTAATGGCCACGCTCTGTGATGAGTGCTTTACCTAGATCAGCTTATTAAATCCTCAAGGCATTTTATGAGAAGGCCACAGGCATCATTTCCATTTTACAGATGAAAGTACTGACACTTGGAGAACTTCAGAAACTTGGCTAAGGGCTCTCAACCAGAGATTAGCAGAGCTGCAATATTCAGTGTTGCCTAGAAAAACAGGAACAAGAGAAAGTAAGACATAAACAAGGTGCAAAATGAATGTTTAAAAGTTGATGCAAGAATATAGGTTTCTTCAAGAAACAGACTCTTAACTATAGAGAACAAACTGATGGTTACCAGGGGGAGGTGGGTGGGGGGCAATGGGTTAAATTGGTAACGGGATTAAGCACACTTGCTGTGATGAGCCCTGGGTGTTGTAGGGAAGTGTTGAATGCCTATATTGTACACCTGAAACTAACATTAAATTGTTTTAACTAACTGAAATTTAAATTGAAATTAAAAAAAAAAAAGAATATAGGCTTCTTAACTAGGTGGGGATATATGGACTTTTACAGAACAAATTTCTCTATAGAAAACACCAGTTTGGGAGGAAAAAAAGGAACAAGGAAACGAAAACACATTTATTTTGAGCAATGATACCATATTTGCTTATCTGACAGTTTCATCTAATTCCCTGGCTGCAACCAAATAATTAGAAAAGGAGGATACAAGTTAAAGGACGTTTATGACTTTCTGTATTTGAGGCACGTACCCCTACTTGCTTTGCCTGCAGCTGATTCCTCCACTTTGTTTCAATCCATGCCTATCAACTCGGACATTGAGCAGTGCAAGATCCCATGCCTCCAGAGATCCTGGTTCATTATCAACGTCAATTTCACAGTAGGTTCCTTATCCATCGCACAGACTTCTGCCACTGTTCTGACCCTGGTTAGCCAATTCCTCTGACTTTGGGTTCTAGAGATATTAGCCAGGCCCTCCCTCTTCTTTTGGTCTGGCCCTTCATAGCCAGCATTTGTCTCTGTCCCCAACTAGAAGTTATGTATGTTTACGGGATTGGTTCCTACTTCCTCCAGCTTGGTCCTAGACATCTTGAATTTGGCCAGAGATATTGCATATCTGTTTGTTTTCCCTGCCTGGTGCCCTTACCCTCTTCAGCTAACAAAGCCACTTATTCCTTGTGGGTAAGGAATTTCATACAGGTCAGGGTAAGGCTGATGCTGCACTAGTCACACTTCATGCACTACACTTGTTTCAGAAAAAGGCTCGGATTCAGGCTAGATCAAGTTCTCAGTGGGACATGTTACTCTGAGCTCTCCAAAGGGTTTCTCTTTTTTCTGAGGGAGTTCTTGGACTGCCAGTGTCTTCTTGCCCACCAATCACCTAGGGATGAGGAAACTAGAGACATCACTTGAACCCCTGGTTCTATACAAACTGAAGTTAGTAAAACTGTGTTAATGTCAGCACTTTGTTTTGTTTTGTTTGTTTAACTTAAATTGAGTAGGATTTTTGGGGCTCCTGGGTGGCTCAGTCGTTAAGAGTCTGCCTTCGGCTCAGGGCGTGACCCCGGTGTTCTGGGATTGAGCCCCACATCAGGCTCCTCCGCTGGTAGCCTGCTTCTTCCTCTCCCACTCCCCCTGACTGTGTTCCCTCTCTTGCTGGCTGTCTCTCTCTGTGTGTCAAATAAATAAATAAAATCTTAAAAAAGAGTAGGATTTTTGTCAATTGCAGCCAAATCACTTTTGGTTAAATCACTGATCTACTGAAAACCTGACTGTGATTAGAATCTGGATTTTGTGTCTCTACCTAGATCGATGATAGGTCCATGCCCATTTTAAACCAATTGTACCTCTTCTTTGTCCACATTGGCCATGTTCTTTCCACCCCTCTGGACTTTCTTGTCCTGGTGTCTTTCAAGGCTATTCTCCCTTGCTGTATAAGTTCTTATGTGAAAAACTGTAGGTGTGTGTAATATATATACACACACAAGCCGATGAAGACCTCTACTATGTATATTTTATTTTATTTATTTATTTTTTTTAAAAGATTTTATTTATTTATTTGACAGAGATAGAGACAGCCAGCGAGAGAGGGAACACAAGCAGGGGGAGTGGGAGAGGAAGAAGCAGGCTCATAGCAGAGGAGCCTGATGTGGGGCTCGATCCCATAACGCCAGGATCACGCCCTGAGCCGAAGGCAGACGCTTAACCGCTATGCCACCCAGGCGCCCCTCTACTATGTATATTTTAAACAATAGATTTTCTAATAGGAAACAAGGGCACAACTTAACACCAGTGTAGTAAATAATGAATTAAAGAAATTAATTTGTAAATTTTGATGCCTTGACTACTAGTAACAGCTATTATAAGAACAGAATCACAAGGATGATTTCGGAAGAGAAGAATTCTTGGGAACAAAATAAATGCAAAAAGTCAATATCTACAATCAATAAAAATAACTGGTTTAAAGTGAATAAGAAATTAAAAATGTAATGGGAATGAAAAACTTGGCTACTATCTATTACATAATTTTTTTTTTAGGAATAGTCTATACACTCAACTTGTAAAGAGGGACTGTAACAGGCTTATCAATCAACACCCTTATTTAGATGCTCAATACATTTTTGTTGATGATGGTTTAGTGAAGAAACTTCTTTGAATTTTCATAGAAACATACAGTACTATAAAACAACTTATTTCCTTTGTCTTTTATGCATTAATTATGTTTGTCAACTACCACCTGGAGGTAGGATATATTTTGTGAAGAGGTTTTTATCACTATTATTATTGTTCATGGAGAAGCAAGCCCACACAATTGAAAGGCAGCAATTGAAATCATGTGAAGGAGATTCAATCTTGTAGCAGGGATTGTCAATGCTGCTCACAGGAGATATGATGGTTCAGGGTAAAATCTAGGCAAGGTCAAAACGTGGGGGAAAAAAAGAACAAGAGAGATGCAAAATCACTTCATATGAGGTTGCTGCTCAGGGGTTAGAGGTTTGGAGGATAAAGGTATAAAAAGGTATAAAAATATTGGAAATTTAGAATTTAAGATTTTAAGCTAGTTAGCAACAGAGGATAAAAAATTGGTTGTGATCAATAAGGCAGTAATCAAGCAGTAAGGCTCTTTAGAGTAAACATACTGTGATTATTTTAAAAATTGAATGAACACTATTACAAAAAAAAAAAAATGCCAGAAAAAAACCAGAAAGTGCAACTGAGATACAAAGTTGAGTAGAAGTAACTCAGGAAGCGGGTGCAACGTGTTTACGATCCTTAACCCTGGTTGTGCAATGTAATGTTTGAAAGGGCAAATAGCAGATAACTGACTAAGATGTGGATTTAACGCTGATGGTGTAAAAACCAGAATGAAACATGGGGATTTTAAAGAATAGGTAATAGAAAGGTTTTAAGTTTCTCTATGTTGCATCAGAAAAATATATTAGTGAAATATATATGTAGATACAAGAAGCACAAGTACATGGAGCTCTTTGGAAAGCCAAGCGCTACCAAAATACAAAGCACTGTATTTTTTCTCTCCAAAGTCCTTGCATTTCAAGATGCATGTCCATATATATAGAACTGGTGTCCTGTTTTGACTATTTTTCCCTTTTTTCTCTCTTTTTTTGGGGGTGAAAGAGTGGTATTTGAAAGAATGAAAATGAATTAGTAAAAGAATTAGAGTAAATATTGTCCGTATCTGAGTATATGCTTGTGAGCATCACTGTTCAAAAATGGTCAAGAAAGACTTCAAAGGGAATGAAAACCTAAAAAAAAAAAGAAGTCAATGAATAAAAGACATATAATAGAAAGATTTGCAATGCATCATATGCACTGTTGAGTTAAAACCAAAAACATACAGATTATTATAGATTATAGATTATAGAATGCCTCAGAAAATACGGGACTGAAGTTTTCAGTAATCCATGATCACATACACTAATACCTTTATGTACCACCTGTATTACACAATGGATCCAAGATAATACCTTTTGGTCCACAGAAGAAGGTGCATTATATAACACTTGCTTTTCAGTTATGATTTAATCCTAACAGATGTACCCCAGTTGCAATACTGATTTGGAAGGTGAGGTGAATCATTCTATTAAGGGCTATAAACCAGTGGTACAAGAGTCCTAAAGAGTGGAGGGTGGGAGTGACAGTAAAGGGATATAGTAAAATTGCAAGGGAGTGAATATTAAAAGTATATTTAATATTACCTGTAATTTTTATGTACAGTAGATAAAGTGATATTTCATTTTTGTAAGTCAAACTAAGGAAAGTATGTGACATTTTTACTTTCACTGAAAGGGCATGTTGAAAGGAAGTATTTAAATATCTCTTGCAAACCTACTTTTAGACAGGCACAATGATATGGGCAGGAGATACAAGATTTGAAAAACAGTATTTATCCTCTTGGAACTTCTGGGCTGTCTTAGTGTGTTCAGACTGCCATAATAAAATACCACAGACTGAGTGGCTCAAACAACAGAAATTTATTTCTCACAGTTCTGGAGGCTAGGAAGTTCAAGGTCAAGGTGCCAGCCATTTGGGTTCCTGGTGAGAGCCTTCTTCCTGGCTTGCAGATGGTCACTTTCTCACCATGTCCTCATATGACCTGTCTTCTGTGCGCAAGCAGAGAGAGAGAGCGAGCTCTCTGGTGTTTCTTCTTTTAAGGGCACTGATCCCATTGGACTAGGGCCCCACTCTCATGACCTCATCCAACCTATTACTTCCAAATATCATGATATTGGGCATTTGGGCTTCAGCATATGAATGGGAGTGGGGGCATGGAGGTGGGGGACTGAAATCAGTCCATAGCATGGGCTAAAAAAAGATAAAGATAGTGAGTTCACAGATTGGTGAATCTTTGCAAAGTGGACAAACTAGCAAAAACTGCTAGGTCAAGAAATAAAATACTGCAAAAATCTCAGTAACTGCAACATGTCCTTTCCAGTCCCAACCACACTACCCATCCAAAGGCAACCATTATTAACCTAGTGTCTAACAGCATTCATTAGCTTTTAATGTTAATTACTTTTGCCTATTATTTTGAACATTTATATAATGGAATTATAAAATACATATTATTTTGTGTCTGGCTGTTCATTCACAAGAATAGCCTGAGATTTATCTGTACAATTGGCATAGCAATATTTCATTGATTTCCGTAGCTGTACACTAGTCTGTTGTGTGGAAATTGCACAATTTATGTACCCATTTTATTTTTGGTAGTCATTTTTCCCCTCACTTTTGGACATAATGCAACTTGTGGACCTTTTTGTGTGTATGCCTTGGGACGCAGACATGCACATTGCTGGTAGGTACATACCCAGAAGTGGAACTGCTGGGTCAGAATGTCTGGGGGCATTCCCATTTGTAGATACCACCCCATAGTTTTCCAAAGTGGTGCAACAACTTTAAACTCCCACAACGATGTATGAGAGTCCCAATTGTGCTACATTTTTGCCAATATATGGTGGTGTTAGTCTAATTCATTTTAGCCATTCTGCTATGTGTTCAATAGTCTCTAATTGTGATTTTTTGCATTTTCCTGAATATTTTTTAATGTATTGCCAATTTTTGTATTTGGTTATCTGGGGATTTTTTTCTTACTCATTTTTAGAAGCTCTTTATATATTCTGCATATATGTAATTTGTCAGTTAAATATGTTGCAAATATGTTCTGCCTTGTGGCTTATTTTTCACTACCTTACTAGTAACATTTAATAAAGAGAACACCTTAATTTTAATAGATCTAAATTATCAATCTTTTCCTTTATAGCTAGGAATAATTGTTTCCTATTTAAGAAATATTTCCCCACACCAAAATCATAAATATGTTCCATATGTTATTTACTAAGGGTTTTATTCTTTAGTTTTTATATAAAAATAAAACTTCATAATAATAATAATTTATTATAATAAACATAATATCATCTACCTGAAATTGGTTTTTGTTCATGGTATGAGAGAAGGTTAAAATTTAGTTTTCTCAAAGGGATGTCCAAATGAACCAGCCTCATTTATTGAATGGACCATCTTTTTCCCACTGCTCTTAAAACTTTCTCTTTATGAGTAGATTGGCTTTATATTTTGGTTTATTTTTGGACACTGTAGTCTATGTCAATGGCCTATTTACCTATATGTCCATCCATACCCCCAATTGGCTTAATCCCTGTGACTTAATAAGAATTTTTACAATCTTTACTCCAAGTCTTCAAACAGTTCTACTTGAAGTTTATCTTGGATATTGTTGTCTGTTTGCACTTCCATATAAATTATAGAATCTTGTCAATTTCTACAAACTAAAAATTCTGAAATCTCCATTGATATTACAATGAATTTATGGATCAGTTTGAAGAAAACTGAGTTTTAGCTCATGAACATAATATGTCCCTTCTCATATTAAGGCTTTCTTTAATCTCACAGAAGTATTTTGTACTTTTTTGTGTAAAATTTTTGTACAACTTTTGTGAGATTTATTATTAAGTATTCAATGGTTTTTGATGCTATCGCAAATAACAATTTTCTTAATTTCACTTTATAAGTGTTTGTGGTTGATATGTAGAAATACAGTTAGCTTTGTTTACTGACCTTGTATCCAGAGACCATTTTATATCTAGATATTAACCCAATCGTTCCTCCATAGATTCTTTGGGATTTTTTGCATAGATACAATTAAATCTGGAAAACACATTTTTGTTTTTTCCTTTTGAATTCTTATATCATTGTTTTTCATGACACTTTGCACTGTCTACAATATCGAGTACATACTTGAATAGATAGTGATAGAGGATATATTTACCCTATTCTTGGTTTCATATGGAAGTCTTACCATAAATATTTTTTGTAGGTACCATTTATCTACAAGAAATGTTTTTTCTATTCCTGGTTTACTAATAGTTTTTGTGACAGCTGCTTTTCTCTGTTTCTTTTGAGAGAATCATATAATTTTTTTTAACTTTTGAAAGTGAGATTTATTTTTTATTTATTTTTATTATGTTAGTCACCATACAGTACTTCATTAGTTTTTGACGTAGTGTTCCATGATTCATTATTTGCGTATAACACCCAGTGCTCATTACAACACAGGCCCTCCTTAATACCCATCACTGGGCTAACTCATCCCCCTACCCAGCTTCCCTCTGAAACACTCCGATTGTTTCCCCAGAATCCATAGTCTCTCATGATTCGTCTCCCCTTCTAATTTCCTCCCCTTCAGTTTTCCCTTCCTTCCCCTAATGTCCTCCGTGCTATTCCTTACATTCCACCTATGAGTGAAACCATATGATAATTGTCTTTCTCTGCTCAACTTATTTCACTTAACATAATTCCCTCCACTTCCATCCACGTGGATGTAAATGTTGGGTATTCATTGGTGGGAATGCATGTTGGTACATCCACTTTGGAAAACAGTATGGAGGCTCCTCAAAAAGTTAATTTTTATTTTTTATCATTATTTTGATGCATGAGCTACCTACCCACATCAGCATTTTTCGAATAAATCCAACTTGTTTTTAATGTACTTTGTTTTCTACAGATCACTAATTTTTCTTACTTTTTTTTTTTAAGGATTTGAGATTAGTGTATCTTTTCCCATTTTTGTAAAAAAAAATATTGACCTTGTAAAACAAATTGGCAATTGTGCCCCCTTTACTTTTCTCTGGAATAGTTCACACACAATTATGTTACTTCCTCTAAACATTTGCAGACTTTACTATTGAACCAAACACAATCTGTAGCTTTTTTGGGAAGTCAGCTCTTATTTAGAGAGCCAGCTGATTTAGTTGCTTTCATTTGTTCAGGTCCTGTGCTTTGGTATACTCTCAGAGTTTCTTTAGTGGGGAGACTGTCAATTTCATCGAACCGTTCCTTTTCTTTGGAATACAGTTCTTTTCAACTTGCTCTTACCATCTTTTTAGTACCTATGGTTAGTGTCTTAGTGGTTTCCCCTTTTTCATTTCTGACAGGCTAATTTGTTTTTCACCTTCCCTCCGACCTTCTTGGTCAGGGTAACAAGTTTATTATCAGTTTTACTGATATTTTCATGTAACCAATTCAGATGTCCTTCACCTCTCTGTATTTTTCTTCTATATTATTAATTTTCACTAATTGTCATTATTTCCTTCTATCTGCTACTTTTGTGTTTCATCTGCTGCTGTTATCTGCTTGAAATGAATGATATTAGAATATTGAAGTTAGTCTTTTTCTCTTAAAATAAAATCATTTTATTATTATAGCAAAATATATGCAATATATTTCCACTAAATATGATTTTACCTGCATCCTACTAGTTTTAATAAGTCTTATTTTCATGATCCATCAGCTCAAACTATTTTGTAATCTACATTTCGATTTCTTCTTTGATCCATGGGTTATGGGCAAGTTTGTTGCATAATTTTTAAACATTTGGCGATATTCTTATTAACTTTGTTTTTGATTTTTGAATTAATTTTATTATAGAAAGAACACATTCTGTATGATTTCCATTCTTCGATATTTGTTGTGACATATGCATTTGAAAACATAATATATGTATGGTCATAAGTGAATTAGAAAGACAGATTAGGTAAATAGATGATAGACAGCAAATATTAATTAATATCTATTTTGTTTGATATTTGTATAGCTCCACCAGCTTTCTTCTGGTGAGAATTTGCATGATATTGTCTTTTTTTTTCATTTTCTTACCTTCAATTTTCCTGCATATTTATATTTACATTAATTTCAATACATTTACATTTATATTGACATTTATATTTTATTTATATATTTATTTATAGCCCCTTTAAGTGCCATAATTTGTTTCCTCCCCTTTCCCTAAATCTAGTTAGATTATCTCTGTCTTTTTCTTTTAAAATTTTGTTTATTTATGAGAGAGAGAGAGAGGGACAAGCAGACTCCCTGTTGAGCGGGGAGCCTGACATGGGGTTTTATCCCACAACCCTGAGATCATGACCTAATCTGAAATCAAGAGTCAGGTGCTCACTATGGACTCTCAGAAACAAACTGAGGGCTTCAGAGGGGAGGGGGGTGGGGGAATGGGATAGACCAGTGATGGGTAGTAAGGAGAGCACGTATTGCATGGTGCACTGGGTGTTATACGCAAATAATGAATCATGGAACTTTACATCAAAAACCAGGGATGTACTGTGTGGTGACTAACATAATATAATTAAAAAAATTATTATAAAAAAAAAAAAGAATCAGACGCTCAACCAACAGAGCCACCCAGGCACCCGATCTCTGTCTTTTACAACAGGGGTTGGGAAACTTATAAGGTCAGGGAGTAAAGATTATTTTATTTTTATTTTTATTTGATTACTTTTAAGATTTTATTTATTTACTTGAGAGAGTGAGAGAGAGGGCATGTGAGCAGGGGGAAGGGGCATAGGGAGTGGAGAGAGAGAATCCCAAGCAGACTCCATGCTTAGCATGGAGCCCCATGTAGGGCTTGAGCTCATGACCCCAAGATTATGACCCCCGCTGAAACCAAGAGTCAGATGCTCAACTGACTGAGCCACCCAGGCACCCCCAGAGGGTACATATTTTAGACTTTTTGGGTCACATCTAATGTGTATCACAATTCCTCAACCCTGCTATTACCATGTAAAGCAGCCATAGATAACACATAAATGAATGAAAGTGGCTGTGTTCCAACAAAACTTTATCTATAGAAATAAAAGGGCAGCAAGCCTATTTCAGCCTGTGAAGTGTAATTTTCCAACCCTTTTAAAAATATTAATTAAGTTTGGGGTGCCTGAGTGGTTAAGTCAGTTAAGCATCCAACTCTTGATTTTGACTCAGGTCATGATCTCAGAGTTGTGAAATTGAGCCCCATGGCTGCTCTGAGCTAGGTAAGGAGCCTGCTTAAGATTCTCTCTCTCCCTCTCCCCGTGCCTCTCCCTACTCTCAAAAAAAAAAAAAAAGCATTAATTAAGTTTATATTGTTTTATCTCATATGTTGGCGGTCAAATCTAACATCCTATTTGTTTTTTCTTTGTCCAACTTGTGATACATTTCTTTTCCTTTTTCCCTTTATTTGATTAACTAAGGATTTTTTCCCCATCATTCAGTTTTTAAACTATACATTCTTTTACTATTCTTTAAATGATTTTGCTGGAAATTATAACATGCATCCTTTAGATTTACTATGATCTGTGTAAATTTTTCCTAGATAACTTTAGAACTCCCTTTATCCCCCTCTTGCTCCTTGTGTTGTTTGTTGTCATATATTAATTCTATATTTTTTTCACCGTAAGACATAATTATTACTTTCATGCATTCATAATTTAGATTTAATCCCACTTCTCATTCCATATCTCTTCTCTACATTCTTTCATAAAATTCCAAGCTTCCATATCGGAAAAACTTCTTTTTGCCCAAATGATTTCCTTTCATTCTGAGTGCATATTGCTGGGAAGGATGGAGAGTGGTAGCATCTCATACTGAGATTTTTCTTCTTTTTTTAGTCATTATTCTAAAATAATGAGAGCTAAAATAAATAAATAAATAAATAAATAAATAAATAAATAAATAAATAAAATCATGACAGCTACTTCTGTTAATTTCCCTTCTCTTTGGGACCATTATCTCTCAATTTCTGGCTCCTGATGGTTTCAAAGAGATTTCGTATTTTAAATTTTGCTCAAATTTTATATCTTCTCTCTATATGGTACTGTATATTACAGTATACCTATTTTTTCCAGGAGTGTGATCTGCAGCAAGCGAATGTGGTATAACCAAAAGAATCTTCTTGCTTTTTGTATGTCCATACAATCTCCTTTTCCCAATAAAGCAAAGAGGGGAAAGGATATTCACAGCAACATATTCTGTTCTATGTCCTAAAACCACTGAAATTGACAAAAAAGAACATATATTTTAGGTAATTTCTTGTTTGTTTTTTCATACCAGCAGGCTCCTGGAATCGTATTTATGTTTAGGTTTGCAGTTTTCATGCAAACTCTCTTGGTCCTCTCCTATTATAATCTTTTAGATTGATATGCATTAGCGTTCCCTTCCCACAGTCAAGCCCACTCAAAAGAGCAGGCACCTTGACCATATACCTTTTTAATGGGTTACTGAATTGCTTATTTGGCTACTTAGTCATAATTTCAAATGCCTGTAACTTCACTTTGCAAGACAGACCAAATTACTTCAATCACAGTTTATCAGAATAAGTCCACATAATCTGCTAAGAAGTCTCAACTACAAGACATTAAGAAATAACCCTTTTTTGTATCTCATGCTTTCCATAAAGTATTTTGATATTTTTTTTATCTAATGGACATTTTTATAATGAAGATACTCATTTCCTAGCTCTTATTTTACTCTTTAATTGCAAAGTCTTATTTTGCATGAAATATGAAAATTTCCTTCTTATATAGTAAAAAAAATAAATTTCTTTGTAATTTTCATCTCATCATTTAATACAGTTTTAAAGTCAACTATGATCAATTTTATCTGAAAAATTAAATAAAAATTTCAATAAATAAAAAGAAATGAAATAGAACATTGCATGAATGTTATTATCTTTCACACACCTATGCCAAAGTCCTTTACTTTTTTGTATATCGTTTATATAGTAAATGTGTAAACAGAGGCACAAGCAAGGCAATTTAACTTGCTTAGGGCCATGTAGGGCAAGCAATGTAATATAGTTAGTGCCCAGATCAATCAGCTCATCTGTTAATCAATGTGTACTGTGCTCAGAGTTGGTTGGAGCAGTGAATCTTAACCAGGAGGATGCATCAGATTCTCCTGTGATGGCTTAAAAAAAAAAAATGCATCTAGGGTCCTAACCCCTAAGGTATAGCAATTTGAAACATGTGGATTATTAAGGAGCTCTACAAATGATTGGGATGCACAGTCTTATTTGGAAGACATGCTTTAGCCATTGGAGGTTAAAGAATAAATGGGCATTGACTCAAGGAAGTTGAAAAAAAACACTTAAGAATATATAAAATAACGTGTAATTAAAAATTGAATTTTCTGGCACAGGGTGAGTTAGGAAGACTTCATTAGGAAGATTAAAATTGATCTGTACTTCAAGATTTGCAGAGCTGTTAGGAATACATGGAAAGGGGAAAAAATTTAATATGAACAAGAGCACAGAGGTAGAAATAATCATTGTTTGGGAATCAGGGCAAAGAACGTGATAGTAACCTCAAAGTAGAGACAGTTTCTGTCTTGTTCACTGCTTTATATACAGTAGTGTCACCTGTTGAACAAACATGTGAATAGATGAGTGAACCAATCAATCTGTTAGTAATAAGAGTGGCATAGTCTTGTAATGAAATAGCGGGAAATAGTTATGCACAATGGATGACCTTGAAAGCCAGCAAAGGAGTTAAAACAGGAACCAGTAAATTAAAAAAAAAAAGTATTTGAGCTAGATCCATTACGAGATTACCAACAACACGCGCTAGAAGGATGCCACACTTGAAAAAAAGCCAGCTGAAAATGTGCCTCAAGAATGAAACATGAGAGACTATGGACTGTGAGAGGCAAACTGAGGACTTCAGAGGGGAGGGGGTGGGGGAAGGGGATAGTCTGGTGATGGGTAGTAGGGAGGGCACGTATTGCATGGTGCACTGGGTGTTATACGCAACTAATGAAGCATCAAACTTTACATCGGAATCTGGGGATGTACTGTATGGTGATTAACACAATATAATAAAATAAAATTAAATAAAAAAAAAAAAGAAAATGTGCCTCAATAATGCAGATGTGTAATAATCAAGATCTTGCATTATTTTCATAAAATAAAAATAAAGCACACCTATAAAGATGGCATATGCTGTGCTAAAAAAAAAAATCCTTCAAAGCAGATGTCAAATATTTTGTGACATGATTTGATTGTTCAGTTTAATACTGCATGTTAGCTAATGCGATGATTTGTTGCCCTTACAATTGTCCTCTGAGTCATTCTTACCCTACTGTCTTTCTTTATCCTCTCATACCTATCTCCTTATTCTTTTCCTTTTTTTTTTTAAGATTTTATTCATTTATTTGAGATAGAGAGAGTACAAGTGGGAGAGTCACAGAGGGACAGCAATAAGCAGACTCCCCACTCAGTAGGGAGCCCAATATGGGGCCGAGATCATGACCTGAGTTGAAGGAAGTCATTTAACAAACTGAGCCACCCAGGAGCCCCATATCTCCTCATTCTGAACTTTTTCTTCTTAAATATATTTAGCTAAAACCATTAAGTACTAGAAAATTCTGGTTGCTGAAATTTTTATTGTAATTGGCTATATTCTATTCGCATGACATTTTAAAAACTCAATTTAGGCTTCAATATTTTAGAATTGATTTACCCTAGAGTGAGGATAGAGGAATAAAAATGAAACATCAAATTTTGCTTTAAAAAAAGACAAGAGATGATAATATTCTTAGATATTCTTTTAGTGTATAATATATATAGTTAAGATAGTTTAGGGATGGACGCCTGCATGGCTCAGTTGATCAGGCGTCCACCTTCAGCTCAGATCATGATCCCAGGGTCCTGGGATGGAGCCCAGGGTTGGGCTTCTTGCTCATTGGACAGCCTGCTTCTCCCTCTCCTTCCTGCTCATGCTCTGTTGCTATCTCTGTCTCTCTCTCTCTCTCAAATAAATAAATAAGATCTTTAATTACAAAAAAGATAGTTTAGGTAAACGCCAGAAATTTATGGTCTGTTATTTAAAACTATTTTTTAAGAAGTCTGAAGAGTATTTTACAACTTTTGTCTTCAGATATCATAGTTATAGGCTGTTACTTTCTTTACTAATCCCTTATCAGTTTTTCATAAAGACTCTAATTTAGCAATGTGATTTATGTGTGCGTTTTCAGAGATACAGGTATTCATAAGCTGAGAATATGTGAAATAATGACCATACAGTTAGGCAGTATTTACACTATACAGAGTCTGAAGCTAAAATACCGTAATTAGCAGAACTTCAATTGCTGGGATTGCAAAAGAAAGAAAAGAAATCTGTGCTACAGAATATCGTCGGCCCCACAATTACCTGAAGCGTGACTGAGGGAATTCTGAGAGGAGAAAACAACATGTAAGTCCATCTCCATAGTTAATTAGATAGTCAAAGCAGTCACATTCACTCTTTCAGGCCAATGGGGAAATGACGCAACTAATTCAAGGAATTACTGTCCATCCTAATGGACTAAATGGGCATGGGGGAGGATATATTTCCTCTGCTCGGTATTCCCAGGAAGTTTTAGCTAGAGTGCAAATCTCTTCAGAACAGAAAACTTGTATCATTATGGTTTAGGTAGGCTAGAAGCAACAAGAAGAATTTTTTTTTCTGAAGGCAAAAAAGTGATGTCAAATGCAAAATTATTGCTGGATTTAATGAGCTGAGATGACCTTAGGAAGGAAAAATTAACGGTTTCCAACGGACCAAAGCATCTACCTCTAAAAAGCTGAACTATGTGAGTATTCACTGGGTATACTCCCCTCCATCACCACCCACCATTATGCTTGTTTTGACACCATCCATGGATTAAACGATTGACCTTTGAAAACCGATGATTATTTGAAAACTGAGGTTCCTGTCTTACTAACACCAATTTACCTAATCTTAGATGAGATAGGGGGAAAAATTGGCTTTGCATATAAAAGTTACATTAGCTTGAACGTTTGCATGTTTATGTCTGAGTATAGGCATCTATCAAGGATTCAAACCAAAGTGGAACAAGGAGAGTGTTTAAATCATGCATAGATCTTAGAGACAGAGAGAGACATCTACTGGTCCATTTATTACCAATCCCAAGCACCTCCCCCTCCACTGTAATTAATGTAACGTTTTCTGTCTTTACAACTGACAGCCAAGAGCATAATTAGAATCTAATAAAACACGGGAAAGTCACAAATGCAAAGTGGAGTAAACAGTAAACAGTGAGGGAGGCGAGGATTCGGGAGGGTGACGGCTGGGTAATGCCTCAGATAAACTGTGTGCACATTGACACTGTCACGCTCTCGGCAGCCCCAAGTGTGCTGGTAGCCTGGTGCAGACAGACAGCTCGAATTAATCCCAAGAGGAGAGCATGACAGGCGAGTGAAGCAGACAATTAGAATGAAGGAGGAAATTGGAAATGGCAAAGGTGTGAACATATGTCAAATTACAACTAAATGATAAATTACAATTCTGTCATTGGAATAAGCGGTAATTAAGAAAGATTTCAGCTCTCCCTCTTGAAAAAAAAAAGAGAGAGAGAATCACATCCCCCCCTCCCAGTTTAGATTTGTTTGCTGAATTGTTTCCATCCATCTCACACATGGGGCTGGATCTTCCTGACTTTGGGGCTGCATTATTTGTGTACATTAAGGATAATTCTTTTCTTTCCTCTTCCCCATTTTCCAGACTGGCAGAAGGATGGTGTCAAAATGAACAGGAAGCTGATAGTATCTGATATAAAAACCTGCACTGAGGTTTAAAAAAAAAAAAAAATGAGGCTTGCTGCTGAATCCGCTGCCGTGCTCTAATTATTTTAAACAAGCACGGCACAGTCCAGCTGACAATTAGGAAAGTCTGCTTTATGGCTTGGGGGATTCGTATGAAACCTCATAATCACTGTATACACGTCCTTTTCGTTTAGACAGTAATGAATGTGGGTGGGGTTTCTTGGCAGTTTTCGGCCACTTAACCACAATTTAAAACAGCTGTGTAATTATCATGAGTTTTTTGAATCCAACATCCAATTCCAATTTAGAGTTTGTAACACCTGTGGTTTGTTACCACCGCGAGGACCAAGGCAGGGGACTGACAGAGGCAAAAGTGCAGAGCTGGCGAAAGCAGCCCTGGAGATGGCTCGTTGTCCCACGGGGCCCCTACCGCCAAGACACAGCTGAGGAAGAAATCGTCACAAAGGCACATGTCGCATAGAAACATGAGGTGCCGTGTGCAAGGAGGTGTTCTTCCGCAGAGTCAAGACAGCGTAGACCAGTCTTCAACTCCTAAAAAATCAGACATGTCGTTGAGTTATATAACCTGTGCAAACTCTATAAAAAGGGGGCTGGGGGAAGCATGCCCATGGAAAAGGCAGTACAGGTCCTGTACCCAAGGTGACGGTCTTTGATTATTTAGCACATCTGAAAGCAGAAGCGATTTCATTTGATGATCATTTCCCTATTATTTAGTGAGTACTTATACATTAATTTTGGAAATGCAACGACGTTAATAAAAATAATAATAATAGTAGTAGTAGTGATTTACAGGAGAATTTGGATTGAAATAAAATTTTGTAACATGTAAGCAAAATATCCACCACATGTTATTTATAAGATAAGCTAATTCTAAATTTTCTGTGCATTATTTATGCTTTTGAAAGTGCTTGTAACACGAAATAGTTATAGTTCTACGTTCACAGAACAATGACTAAGTACAATTATCTAGTGTCTAAAAAAGAAGATTGAAGTAATGAAAGCTCCTCTTAGAACAAATGCAAATATTTACATCATTTCTTTCTCACCCTCCTTCTAGGGCAAAAAGGAGACAAATATCCAAAAAGCTAAATAAAATTCTCCAACAGAGAGGTCAGAGGCTCCAATGATCTTCCGGAATAAATCAATTTCTAGCTGCTGTGGCCAGATACTGTAGTTCAAGGCCTTGAAAGCGTAATTGGGGAAGTATGTTAAAAGTTAAAGGGCCAGAGTCATGTTAATTACATGAGGTTTTTCTTGTAGAAAATCTGCACAACACAATCCCACTCCTCCCTCTTTCTTAGATAGGGGTATGACCCCACACCACACTTCTGTAATTTGCAAGGTTTATTTTAAAAGCAATTTATTTGTAGTCATGTGTATGCTTCTCAAGTAATAGAGCCTAATGTGTTCATTTATTATATTCTTAGTACAGTTTGGGTTAAGAAGCCTCTGACACTGCACGCCAGAACTTCAGAAGGGTTTAAATATGGAACAAATTAAGGGCCGGGTTTCAATTCTTCCTTCTTTTGAAAAGTAAGGGGTGAGGAAAAAAATGAATTATAATTGTTGCTCCAATTCTGTTTCCTTCTAGAAATAGAAGTTCTTTTATGGAGGCATGAATATAGGAGAGCAGCCAGAGAAAATCTTGGACTTTTACTCCAACCAGAGGCAAGTGTTCATAAAATATAATCTGGCAAAAAATCATTAAATATTTATTATAAAAAACCTAGCAGATTAATTAATAATCTATATAATGAAAGTTGAATGGATAATGACATCAGTCCTCATATTTGGTACTTTGTAAATATAGAGACAGGCAAATATGAATATTAGAAATCATTTTCCTACCATATAATGTTCCATATTTAACTTATATTTAAGATACATTTTTTACATTTCTACTAAAGCTAAATAGCTTTGAAGTTAATGGTAGAGCACAAACTCCTTCTATGAAATAACGTGGTATATAAAGTTGGTTTCTGGATATTATGTTTTTTTAAAAGCAGGTTAAATCCTCAGATTTGCTACATCTGTTAACTTTCCAAAGAGAAGACTTTTAAACAAAGTCCATAAAAGGCTATGGAAATTATTTGATTGGTAAAAGACATGTTGATTTAATATACACTTTGCATATGGATGTTATGTTGGAGAGCACTTTTCAGAAGTTTCTCAACCTGTAGTACACATAAGCTTGGGGTGGGCACAGAAATCGGCGTTTTGGACAAGCATGTCGTGTAGATTTCATGTGAACTTGGACTCTAACACAAAGCTTCCATGTTGCTTAGGCCCAGGAAAGTGGTTAGCACCAGAGTGAATACCAGAACAAGATAGCTGGGAATAGAGACTAGTTTTCTGATCTCCTGTTAACCTCCTTTATGAAATTATATTCTTGAACAAGTCACCAATATATAAATCAAAGTGACCAAATCATGTTCCTAATTTCTATGTTCAATCCTATGCTTGAAATTAGGAAAATTTGACAATGATGATTATTGTACATTATTTTCCCTATAGATTTCAATGCCAGGGCTTTACCAATTTCAAAACACATATTAAGAGTTGTAAGCACAGTGCTAATTTTAGTCTATATGGAATACTGAGGAGTAGTGGAATGTGGAATTATGTAAGGAAATTTTACTAAGAATTAGGTCAAGAGTACCTATAGTTCATAATATATTCATTCAAATACACGGTTTTCCTTAAATATTAAACCCTTTTAATTTTTAAACTTTCCCTGTACAGATTTTGGTACAGTTGCCTATTTAACAGTCATACATTCAGGTAATGACACTTTAGATATAATGCACCTTGAACATGTTCTGAATGTCATGGTGAATATTAATCAGTGGCCAATAGCCAATGACATAAACATGGTAAAACATTCCACACGTCTAATCCCAGGATATCTGACTAGAGCCTTATTTAAAAATTAAAGAGTATATGACATAATACCAAAAATAAATACATATTAGTCTCTGTCCCTGGATTCTGGCACAGAGCTCCTAAAACTCTTGTAATTTTCTAAGTGATGAAAGCGTTAGGACCATTTTTGTTCTAGTGTTTGTTCTCTGACCCTGGTTCCTGACACAGTTCCTAAATCCCTTAGAATTTCCTGGGTGATACCAGTATCTTTTGTTCTAGTGCAATGATTCTTGATGGGCTTCTGGATGGAGGCTAGTCAGCAGAAGTAGGAAACCGTGAGTAGAATCTTGGCATTTTCAGCCCCAACCCCCATTTTCCAGAGAGGGGCAAAGGGCTGGAAATGGAGTTAATGATCTATCGTGCCTATATGATAAAGCCTCCATAAAAAATCCCCAGGATATAGGGTTCAGAGAGCTTCTGGGCTGGTGAACGTGTGGAGATGTCAGGAGAGATGCATGCCCAGGAAGGGCATGGAAGCTTTGGGGTCACACACCCTAGGCATCTCTTCCATCTGGACATTCAACTGTATCCTTTATCATATTCTTTTATAACAAACTGATAAATAGTAAAAACTTTTTGCTGAGTTCTGTGAGCCGCCCCAGCAAATTAATCAAACTCAAGAAAGGGGCTGTTGCAACCTCCAATCTATAACCGGGCAGTCAGAAGCACAGGTTAACAGCCCAAACTTGTGATTGACACCCGAAGCGGGGGGTGCAATCTTATGCGCTGGGCCTTACCCTGTACAGTGTCAAATCCCACAGGTTAAGGTCTCAGTCCTAGGTCAATAGCACCTGAGATGAGTTAAACCGTAGGACACCTAGCTGATATTGCAGAATCGCTTGACGTGGGGAAAACCCACAGGTCTGGTGTCAGAATCGTCAGTGGGGTAGTCACGTAAGAGTAAAGGAGAAACACAGAAGTGCATGTTTTCCCAACAGACTGCTTTGGGAAAATGTTGACGAATTTCCACTTTCAGTCTTGATGGAATAACTTGTCTAGAAACAATAGAAAATTGAAGACTATGAAAGAGAGGCTTTATTTATTTATTATTTTTTTGAAAGATTTTGTTTGTTTATTTGACAGAGAGAGAAGCACAAGCAGGCAGAGTGGCAGGCAGAGGGAGAAGCAGGCTCCCATCTGAGCAGAGAGCTCAACATGGGGCTGGATTCCAGGACCCTGGGAACATGACTGAGCCGAAGGCAAATGCTTAACCAACTGAATCACCCAGGCGCCCTGAAAGGAGAGCTTTAAAGTACTGAAATGAAAAATAATTTTGAGGCTATATTTTATATCCAGCAAAATATTCAAAAAAATTAGGTCGAATTATCACAGAAACAAAAACTGAGAGCATCAGTCACTAGGAGAGCTGCACTGTTAGAAATAAAAAGGGAAGTATCTGGGGTGCTTGGGTGGCTTAGTTAGTTAAGCATCTAACTCTCGGTTTCTGCTCAGGTCATAATCTTAGGGTCATGGGTTACACTCTCAGCAGGGAGTCTGCTAGAGGATTCTCTCTCTCTCTGCCCCTCCCCTGCTCTCTCTCAAATAAATAAATAATATCTTTATTATTATTATAAATATTATTATATAAATATATTCTAAAGTATTATATATAATATACAAAATATATAAAATATAAATTATTATTATTATTAAAAATAAATAAATAAAATCTCTAAGTAAAAAAATATATAGGGCACCTTGGGGCTTGTTCAGTTAAGCGTCTGCCTTTGGCTCAGGTCAAGGTCCCAGGGAGCTCCCTGCTCAGTGGGGAGCCTGCTTCTGCCTCTCCTCCCCGCTCTTGCTCTTTCTCTCTCACTATCTGTCTCTCTCAAATAAAGAAATAAATCTTTAAAAAAAAGTAAAATTTATGACACTGCATTTTTTAAAACTAATAATCTTTTTTAAAAGTTTATTCCTTTTTTTTTTTTAGTAAGCTTGACACCCAACTGGGGCTCGAACTCATGATTCTGAGATCAAGAGTCACATGTCCTTCTGACTGAGCCAGCCAGGAACTCCATCTTGTATTTTGATAATAGTAAAATATATAGGCATGTGATAGTCAAAGGATGAGGGAGAAATGAAATCATAATGCATATTGTTATATAGTATATAAAAATTTAATAAAATTTAATTACCATGAAGAATATTGTGATAAGTTAGAGTTTTAATTTCTAGGGTATGTAAATGATAATACAAAAATAAAAGACAAAGGAGAAATTAAAACAGAAGCCTGGAAAGATTTTATTGACTAAAAAAGAAGTCAGGAAGTGAAGGAAGAAAAATGAAATGGACTAGAAAAGAAATAGCAAGAAAATAGACTTGAATCCAAACAGATGAACAATTATATTAAATAAAAATGGATTAGAGCTTGCAATTCAAAAGCAAAGATTGTCAGACCCAATTTGTTTGTTTGTTTGCTTGTTTTTTTATTAAAAAATGAAGCTTAAATACAAATATACACATAGATTGAAGGTATAATGGTGGAAACATATACCATGCAGTTAATAAGCAAAAGAAAAACTAGGGTTACTATATTAATAGAATATAAAGTAGACTTTAGAACCAGAAGTTATTATCAAAGGGACTAGAAAACATCTCATTAACGAGCCGTCCATGAGAAAGAACATAACATTTCTGTGGATGAAACTCAATAACATAGTTGGAGAATTTAACACCATTGTCTTTGTAATTGATAGAACAAGTTAAACAATATTATTAATGATATTGAAAATTTGGACAATGTTACCAACAACTTGACCTAATTGATATTACATTACATTACAACCAGTAACTACAGAATATATATATTTTTAAGTGCATGTGGAATGTTCTAACTGGTAGACCCTGGGCGGGCTCATAAAACAAACATCAGCAAATTTCAAAACATCGAACTCTTACAAATATGTCCTTTATACAAAATAGAATTAAATTAGAAACAAGTAACAACAAGGTATTTGGAAAAACGCCATTTAGAAATTAAATCACATACTAACAAATAACATGAATCGAAGAAGTGATCCGAAAGAACATTCCCCCCAAGATCAAGAAAAAGGCCAGGGTTTTTGTTTCATCACTTCCAATTCAATGTGAAGGTCCTAATCAGTGCAAAAATGCAAGAAAAACAGATAAAAGTCATAATATTAGAAAAGAAAAAGTTAAACTTTTTTATTCACACACAGCATGGCCATTGCAGAAAACATCCTACATTAGATTTGTAGGAAATGCTAAGAAACACACAAAAATACTGCTAGAACTAATAAGTTTTTCAGGTTTGGGAATGCAAGATCAATATTTCAAAATTGATTGTATTTGGAAAGTTAAATTTTAAATTTTGATTTCTTATAGAATCAAAAGATAGATATGTACAACCCCTCTACTGAAAATCTTGTGAGACCTAAACTGATGGACAGGTATACCATTTTTACGAATTGGAAGACTTAGTATTGTTAAGATAACAATTTTCTCTAAATTGATTTGTAGATTGAATGTGATCTCCAACAAAATCCCAAAAAGTTTGTTGATTGTGTGTGTGTGTGTGTGTGTGTGTAAACTGACAAGTTATTTCTAAGATTCACAAAGAAATACAAAGTTCCTGAAGTAGCCAGGAAAATCTCGAAAAGAAGAAAGCTGGAGTACACACACTGTCTAATTTCAAGTCTTATTATAAAGCTACAGTTATCAGCCAACATGATACTGATGTGACAACCTATAACTAGATCAACTGAATAGAATAGAGAGAACAGAATTAGATTCACAAGGTCCCAAGGCAATTCAACGAGAAAAGGAAAGTCTTTTCAACAAATGGTGATGGAAAAGAGCTAGATCAACGTATTGAGAAGAATGAGTGCCCTACCTCATCCCACCAACAAACATTAATTCAAGATACCATAGGCCTGTATATAAATGCTGAAACTCAGAGGAGACTATCTCTGTGATCTTGGTATAGACAGAGACTTCGTAAATAGGCAAAAACAAAACAAAACAAAACAAAACAAAAAAACCTTACTATAAATTGAAAAATTGATGAAATGGATTTCATCAAAAATTAAAACATCTGCTCATCAAAAAAAATCACTGTAAAAAAAAATAAAATATTTGTAAAATATAAACCTGGCAAGAGATTTTTGTTCAGAATATATAACAAACTTTTACCAATGAATAATAAAAAGGACAGAACATCCATTAAAAAATTGAAAACTGATTTTGAACTGACATTTTTAAACAGAAGGATATGAATGGCTATTAGTACATGAGAGAGATGCTCAACATCTTTAGTTGTCATTAGTTAAAAGCAAAATGAGATACTATTCTACACTCACTAGATTGACCAATATGAAAGTAGACTGACAAACTTAATGTTGGTGAGAATATAGTGCAACTAGAATTCTCAGTCTTGATTTTGGGAATGTGGCAATTGGTGGTTTCTTATATAGTTAAATACATACCAACTTCATTACCCAGAAATTCCACTCCTGAATAATTAACCCAAAAAAGTGAAAACTTATACTCATAAAAAGACTTGTAATGTTTAGAACAGCTTCATTCGTATTATTAGGAGAAAAAAATCCAAATATCTATCATAGAAGAATAAAAAAACCCAAAATATGGTATATTTATATGTTGCAATAACAATCAGTAATTAAAAAGTACTACTGATATGTACAAAATCATTTATGTATTTCAAAAAGATTAGGTTGCACAAAAGAAACTCCCCTCCCTCAGAAAAATTGCATGCTGTTTGAGTCTAATTTTTAGAAGTGCAAAAACAGGCAAAACATATCTTTGATGTTAGAAAACAAAACAGTAGTTACCTCTGAGATAGGGGTGCAAATTAAATGGGATGGGACATCAGTGAACTGGATGATAGAAATGTTTACCTTGTTTAGAATGATAGTCACAGAAGTTTATGTTTGTAAAACCTCACTGAATCATACCCTTAAGATCTACGTATTTCATTGTATATAAATTGTACCTCAAATTATAAAACAGGGCTTGAACGAGGCCATTGTTAATTAGAAAGTCTCTGTCAGATATATGTAATAGATAATGAGTCCACTTCTTCCTGGAGTTTTAAATGTTTCCCTGACTGCAATCAGGCACTTTGGACAAAGCAATTAACTCTTTCTGGTCACTGAGTTTGGTCAATAAATCGCCGTTGATTCGTTCTACTTTATTGTATGACTGCAGTATTATGCTTACCGGACTGTTAATAAGACACTGACTATTATGAACATAGCAGTAAGACATCATTTTACATAGTAACAATCATAAAACCTAAGAGTTGCCATAGAATCCTGTTTAAATGAATACAAATACAATATTAACTTTTTAAAAAATAACAAGCCACTTAAACACCCTAGCCATATCACTTATTTGTCTTGCTTTTCTAATGTACACACTAAATACGTACCAGAAATATCACTGTACAAGTGATATTTATGAAATAAATAAAAGGTATCTTGTTTGGCAAGAAAATTCTCTATAGTGTCACCATTGGAAATGAATCTATACATGATGGATATTTTGATTAAGATTTCACTTGTTTTTCTCTCCTTACTAGAACACAGAGAGGACTATTAATGATAAATTGAATGAAATTAAATAATATTCTAATCAGAGAAATAAATATAAGAGAGAAAGGAAGAGGGAAGAAGAGGCAGGTAGATATTTACCGTAAGTTCTAAAAGTTGTCAGTGTTTGGTTCTAAAATACTGTCACTGTGCACTGGATGTTATACGTAACTGATGAATCATTGAGCGCCACATCAGAAGCTAATGCTGTGCGATACAGTGGCTGACTGAACATGATAATAAAAAAAAGTTACTGCCTTTTAAAAAAATAAATAAAATTCAATTTATTAAAAAAAATTTTTCACTTAGGTTATCTCAGAATTTCAATAAATGAAGAAATGGTATTAGTTGGTTTGCAAAGAGCTCAATTATAGCATTAAAGCTGATTGTTGTGCCATAAATTTCTGACAATTATTTATAAATACTGTTTTGTCTAACCGACTTGGCAATGGCTGTACGTGCAGCTACTTGACAGAGATTCAAGGACTATATTCACACCAACCGACCAGAAACCAAATATTTTATAGCCTCCACCCCATCCATGTTATTGTCACATAAATCAAAAAATATCCTTGCTACTCTCCTGTGAAAAACAATCTGATTAATTCTTGGAGCCACTGTTAAACACAAATATTGACAAGAATACTTGGTAAAGTGTAATAAGAATCTTTGAAAAGAGATAAAGATGCATCAAACACACCTATGGTAGAAAGATATAATAATAGTATTTTTCAAGAAATAGTTGAAGTCTTAAAAATATGTGTATTTAAAACAATTTACAGATCAGTATGTTTTGTTATTACCAAACAAAATTTAAATTATATCTACAAATATAAGCTGGTGCAGCCATTCTGGAAAACAGTATGGAAGTTCTTCAAGAAGTTAAAGATAGAGCTACCTTACAACCCAGCAACTGCACTGCTAGGCATTTATCCCAAAGATACAAATGTGGTGATCTGAAAGGGGCACGTGCACCCCAATGTGTATAGCCGCAATGTCCACAATAGCCAAACTATGGAAAGGGCCCAGATGTCCTTAGACAGATGAATGGATAAAGAAGATGTGATATATATATATATATCTCCACAGTCTACCCAATGGAATATTACTCAGCCATCAGAAAGGATGAAATCTTACCACTTACACTGACATGGATAGAACTGGAGGGTATTATGCTGAGCAAAATAAGTCACTCAGAGAAAGACAATTATCATACAGTTTCACTTATATGTGGAATATAAGAAACAGCGCAGATGATCATAAAGGAAGGGAAGAAAAACAGAATGGGAATAAATGAGAGAGGGAGAAAAACCTCTTAACTATAGGAAACAAACTGAGGGTTGCATGAGGGGAAGTGAGTTGGGGGATGAGGTAATAGGGTGATGGGTATTAAGGAGGGTACGTGATATCATGAGCACTGGGTGTTATATGCAACTGATGATTAATTGAACTCTATATTATAACTAATGATGTACTACTATATGTTGGCTAATTTAAATTAAAAAAATAAAATTAAATTAAAAAATAAAGTAAGTTAACATCTACAGAGGGGCAATAAGCAATAGAGTTCAACAAAACAGTATTTTTTTTATTTTAAAGAGAACTGGATTAAAATATAGCAATTTTAATATATTTTAGCTATTTATAGACTGGTGATGGGTAGTAAGGAGGGCACGTATTGCATGGTGCACTGGGTGTTATACGCAACTAATGAAGCATCGAACTTTGCATCGGAATCCGGGGATGTACTGTATGGTGACTAACATAATATAATAAAAAAATTATTAAAAAAATAAAAATAAATAAAAATAAAATAGAAATACACCTGCACAAAATATACCTTTCCAGATCTTTCTCTTTAATTAATTGACTTTTTTTTAAGGTCAGTTTTAGGTTGCAGAAAAGTTAATCAGAAAATACACAGATTTTTATATAACCTCTTACCCACCCACCTACACACAGCTTCCCTGCTATTAACATCTTGCATTAGAGTGGTACATTTCTGTTGATGAACCCATATTGTACATTATTATTGACTTAAGTCCGTAGTTTACATTAAGGTTCACTTTTTGTGTTATACAGTTCTATTGATTTTGACAAATGTATAATATCATGTACCCACCATTAGCGTACCATATAGAACAGTTTCACTGCCCTAAAAGTCCCCTGTGTGCACCTCCCTCTACCCCCTTTTAGTCTCCTACCAAGCCCTGGCAACCACCAATCTTTTCACTTTCTCTGTAGTTTTTCTTTTTCTGGAATATTATATATTTGGAATCATACTGTATGTAGCTTTTTCAGACTGGCTTCTTTCATTTAGCACTATGCATTTAAAGTTTTTCCATGTCTTTTTGTAGCTTAGTAGCTCATTTCTTTTTTTTTTTTAATTTTTATTTAAGTTCTACTTAGTTAACATACAGTGCAATATTGGTTTCAGGAGCGGAATGCAATGATTCATCACTTACATACAACATCCAGTGCTCATCACAACAAGTGCCCTCTTTAATAGCCATCACCCATTTAGCCCATCCCCCACCTCCCCCCATCACCCCTCAGTTTGTTCTCTATTGTTAAGAATCTTTTATGGTTTGTTCCCTCTTTTTCCCCCCTCATATGTTCATCTGTTTTGTTTTCTAAATTCCACATATGAATGACATCATATGGTATTTGTCTTTCTCTGACTGACTTATTTCACTTAGCATAGTACATTCTAAATCCATGCACTCTGTTGCAAATGTAAGATTTCATTTTTTTAATGATTTTTTATTATATTATGTTAGTCACCACACAGTACATCCCTGGTTTCCGATGTAAAGTTCGATGATTCATTAGTTGCGTATAACACCCAGTGCACAATGCAACATGTGCCCTCCTTACTACCCATCACCAGTCTATCCCAATCTCCCACCCCCCTCCGTTCTGAGGCCCTCAGTTTGTTTCTCATAGTCCATAGTCTCTCATGATTCATTCCCCCTTCTGATTACCCCCCCTTTCTTTTTCCGTTTCTTCCCCTACCGATCATCCAAGTTCTTATGTTCCATAGATGAGAGAAATCATATGATAATTGTCTTTCTGTGCTTGACTTATTTCACTTAGCATTATCTCCTCCAGTGCCGTCCATGTTGCAGCAAATGTTGAGAATTTGTTCTTTCTGATAGCTGAGATTTCATTCTTTTTGATGGCTGAGTAGTATTCCAAATATATATACATATTTAGAATCATACAGTATGTACCTTTCTCGGACTGGCTTGTTTCATTTAGCAATATGTGTTCAGAGTTCTTCCATGTCTTTTTGTAGCTTAATAGCTCATTTTTTATATTTAAAATTTTTAAAATGTTTATTTAATTTTATATGTGTGTATGTGTGTGTGTGTGTGTACCAAATCTTTATCCATTCATCAGTCGACGGACATTTGGGCTCTTTCCATAGTTTGGTTATTGTTGATAATGCTGCTATACACATCGGAGTGCATGTATCCCTTCAAATCTGTAGTTTCGTATCCTTTGGGTAAGGATCATGCTGGATCATGGAATAATTCTATTTTTAACTTTTTGAGGAACCTCCAAACTGTTTTCCAGAGAGGCTGTGCCTGTTTGCATTCCCACCAACAGTGCAAGAGGGCTCCCCTTTCTCTGCATCCTGCCAACACCTGTTGTTTCTTGTGTTGTTAATTTTAGCCATTCTGACAGGTGTGAGGTGGTATCTCATTGTAGTTTTGATTTGCGTTTCTCTGATGATGAGTGATGTTGAGTATCTTTTCATGTGTCTGTTAGTAGATCTTTTCTTTCTATCACTGAACGATATTCAATTTCATAGATGTCCTACAGTTAGTCCACTCACCTATTTAAGGACATATTCTAATTTTTTGGCAATTATAAATAAAGCTATTCTAAATATTCATGTTTAGGTTTTTATGTGGACATACATTTTCAACTTAATTGGGTAAATACCAGGAAGTATGATTGATGAATCACATAGTAAGGCCATCTTCAACTTTGTAAAAGGCTTCCAGTCTTTCAAAATGGCCACACCATTTTGCAATCTTACCAACAATGAATGAGAGTTCCTTTTACTCCACATTCTAGGCAGCATTTGGTGTTTTCAGTTTTGGATTTTAGCCATCCTAATAGGTGTGTAGTAGTATCTCACTGATGTTTTATTTTGTATCTCCTTAATGACAAAGGATGTTGAGCACCTGTCGTATGCCTGTCTTCTGTTTATCTTCTTTGATGAGATGCCTGTTCAGATTTTTTGCCCATTTATTAACTCAGTTGATGGATTTCTTATTGTTGATTTTTAAATGTTCCTCATGTATTTTATATAGCAGTTATTTGTTAGATATTTGTTTTTACTATTTTCCCAATCTGTGGCTTGTCTCAATTTTCTTAATAGTGTCTCCCACAGTTTCACAGAGCAAAAGTTTTTAATTTTGGTGAAGTCTGATTTATTAATTTTTTCTTTCATGGATCATACATTTCACATTGTATCTAAAACTTATTGCTAAATCCAAGGTCACCTGGATATTCTTTTATGTTTTCTTCTACATTTTTATAGTTTTGGTTTTTCATTTAAGTCTTTGATCCATTTTGAGTTAATTTTTGTGAAAGATATAAGATCACTGTTTAGATTCATTATTTTGCATGTTTGTGTTCAACTGTCCCAGAACCTTTCCTTTAAAAGACTATCCTTTTTCAATGGAATTTCCTTAGTCAAAAATCAGTTTGCTACATTTGTGTTGGTTTAATTCTGAGCTCTCTGTTCTATTCCATTGATCTATTTGTCAATTCTTTAACCAAGGCCACACTGTCGTGATTACTGCAACTTTATAGTAAGTTTTGAAATTTAGCCCTGAAGTCTTCTTGGTCCTCTTTCATAACATGTTGATTATTTTGGCTCTTTTGCCTTTCCATATAAACTTTAGAATCAGTTTGTCAATATCTAAAAAGTAACTTGCTGGGGTTTTTATCAGGATTGCATTGAATCTATTGATCGGATTGGAAAAAACTGATATCTTAATATTATTGGGTCTTCCTATCCATGAACATAGAATATATCTGCATTTGTTTAGAGCTTCTCTGATTTCCTTCACCACAATTCTGTCATTCTTCTGATACACATCTTGTACATATTTTCTTAGATTTACACTAAAGTATTTCTTTTTATGCTAATATAAATGGTGTTGTGTTTTTAATTTCAAATTCCAATTGTTCATTTCTGGTACAAAAAAAAAAAGCAACTGATTTTTATACAATGACCTGTGTCCCTCAACCTTACTATAATCAATTAGTTCCAGGAGTTCCTTTGTTGATTCTTTTAGATTTTCTACATAGACAATCACGTTATCTGCAAACAAAGACTGTCTTATTCCGTCCTTCCAACTCTATATATCTTTTATTTCCTCTAAACATATTATTGAATTGGCTAGAACTTTCAGTGAGATGTTGGAAAAGAGTGATGTGAAACAGTATCCTTGCCTTATACCTGATCTTAGAGGGAAAGCTTTGAGTTTCTCACCATTAAATATGGTGTTAGCTATAGTATTTTTGCAGATATTCTTTATTAGGTTAAGGAAGTTCCCCTCTATTCCTAGGTTACTGAGTTTTTATAACAAGTGGATATTGGATTTTGTCAAATGCTTTTTCTGCCTCTATTGTTATGATCATGTGATTACTTGGTTTTAGCCTATTGATATGATGGATTATATTAATTAATTTTCAAATGTTAAACCAACCTTGCATACCTAGGATAAATGCTATTTGGCCATAGTGTATAATCCTTCTTACAGATTGTTGAATTTGTTTTGTCAATATCTTGTTGAGAATTTTTGCTTTGGTGTTCATGAGAGCTATTTGTCTATAGTTTGGGGGTTTTGCTTGTTTGTTTTTCTTGTAATGTTTTTGTCTTTTGGTTTTAAGGCAATGCTGGACTCATATTATGAGATAGGAAGTATTCTATCTGCTTCTATTATTTGAAAGAGATCGTAGAGAATTGATATAACTTCTTCCTTAAATGTTTTGTAGAACGTACCAGTGAACCCATCTAGGCCTGGTGTTTTCTGCTTTGGGGGGTTATTAATTACTAAATCAATTTCTTTAATATATATATTATTATATATACATATAATTACTATATATATTTATTTATATATATTTCTTCTTGTGTGAGTTTCAGCAGATTTTGTCTTAATTTTGTAAAATTCTCAGTCATTATTGCTTCTCTTCCTATCCCACTTTCTTCTCTGCTGACATATGCTAAACTTTCTGTAACTACCCCACAGTTTTTGGATGTTCCGTATTTTTTCTGTTTCTTTTTGCTTTTCAGTTTGGAAAATTTCTGTTGACATTTCTATTGACATATACCTCACTAATTCTCTACACTTGCTTTTTTCTCCAGTTTCTGGGTGGCAGTTTGCTCTGTGGCCTCGATTCTCTGATGGCTCAAAGAAGAGTTGTTAATTTTTAGTTTGCTTACCTTTTTTCTTATTGTGAGGATGGACTGACTACTTCCAAACTTTTTGTTGGACCAGAAACCAGAAGTCTCCACTAATCATTTACCCTTTTTCAGCTTTACTGGGGTATAATTAACAAATAAAATTGTAAGACACATAAAGTATGCAAATGATGATACAATGTACATACACATTATGAAAGGATCCCCCAATAGGGTTAATAAACATATCCATCACCTCACATGTTTACCTTTGTGTGTGTGAGAAAATACTTAAGTTCTACTCTCTTAGAAAATTTCAATTACATAATACAGTGTTATCAACTATACTATTGTCAATGCAAAATGAACAAAAGTTTTTAAATTTTAAAGAGAAAGGCAAAAAGTTTAATTCAAGCCAGGTTAGGACAGTTGTTTGGAATACACAATCTTCACAAAAAAAGAGTGCTCCAGGGAAGGAACTTTTAGCACAGGACATATATGGTTCATACGTAAAGAGTTACAAATCATCATGACAAAGGACATTCCAGAAAGTTTCAGACTTTGTTGTATGATTTTATTATGTGCAAGGCTGTATAACTTAACCTTATGGAGGTTTTTTTCATTTTTCTCATCTTTATGTTTACAATGCTCCTTTTCAATTTTGTTTTGTTTTGTTTTGTTGTTTTGTTTTGTTTTTAACAAAGCAGACAACAATGTCTGGGGCAGAAATAGAGCCCATACATTGAGGTTTTGCAGAGTCATTTTGACGTTGGTAAATATTTAGTTTCTCTGGGAGCCCAGGAGCAAGGTCCACAAATATATAAAAGTTGGATATTTCCTTTATTACTATGCATGTTATATGTTTGATCTTCAGACATATTCATTTTAAAACTGAAAGCTTATATCCTTTTACCAAACACTCCCTATTTCTCCCACCCTCAGCTCCTGGTAACCAGCATTCTACCTTCTGTTTTGTGAGTCTGACTTCCTTTATTTATATCACATTGATTGATTTGTGAACATTGAACCACCCTTGCAACACAGGAACAAATTGCACTTGATTGTGGTGAATGATTTTTTAAGGTAGTTTGGGTTTGGTTTACTAATATTTTATTGAGAATTTTGCATCTGTGTTCCATAGGGATATTGGCCTTTAGTTCTCTTTTTTAGTAGTCTTTATCTGGTTTTGGAATCAGGGTAAAACTGGCCTCGTAGAATGAATTTGGAAGCTTTCTTTCCCCTTCTAGTTTTCTAATAATAGTTTGAGAAGAATAGGTATTAATTCTTCCTTAAATGTTTGGTAGAAAAATGGCAATGAATATTTATCTATCAATAATTACTATGAATGTAAATGGACTAAATGCTACAATCGAAAGGCATAGGGTGTTAGAATGGATAAATAAAGCAAGAGACATTTATATGCTGCCTACAAGAGACTCATTTTAGATCTAAAGTCACCTGCAGATTGAAAGTGAGGGGATGGAGAACCATTTGTCACACAAATAGACGTCGAAAGAAAGCTGAAGTAGCCATACTTCCAGCAGACGAATGAGGCTTTAAAAGAAAGGCTGTAAAAAGAGATGAAAAAGGGCATTATATAATCATAAAGGGGACAATCCAACAAGAGGATATTCTAATTGTAAATAATATATGCACCCACCATGGGAGTGCCCAAATATATAAAACAATTAATAGGAAACATAAAGGAACTGATGGCTAATAACATAATAATAGTAGGGGACTTTAACACCCCACTTACATCAATGGACAGATCATCTAAGCAAAAAAAGCAATGAAGAAGCATTGACTTTGAATAACACATTGGACCAGATGGACTTAACAGATATATTCAGAACATTTCATCCTGAAACAGCAGAATACACATTCTTTTCAGGTGCACATGGAACGTTCTCTAGAATAGATCACATATTAGATCACAAAACAAGCCTCAACAAATAGAAAAATATTAAGATCATATCAAGCACCTTTTGTGCTCACAACATTATGAAACTGGAAGTCAACCACAAGAAAAAATTTGGAAAGACCACAAATACATGGAAGTAAACCACATGGTAGTAAACAACGAATAGATCACCCAGGAAATCAAAGAAAAAATTTGAAAAATACATGGAAACAAATGATAATGAAAACACAATGGTCCAAAATCTCTGGGATGCAGCAAAAGTGGTCCTAAGAGGGAAGTGTACAGCAATACAGTCCTGCCTCAAGAAGCAAGAAAAAAATCTAAAATATGCAACCTAATCTTACACCTAAAGGAACTAGAAAAAGAACAACAAATGAAGCCTAAAGGCAGCAGAGGAAAGGCAATAATAACGATTAAGGCAGAAATAAATGATATAGACTCTTAAAAAAACACACCAAAAAGAACCAAACAATAGAACAGATCAATGAACCAGGAGCTGATTCTTTGAAAAAATTAATAAAATTGATAAACTTCTAGCCAGACTTATCAAATAGAAAAGAGAAAGGACCCAAATAAATAAAAGTCACAAATAAGAGAGAAGAAATAACACCCAACACCACAGAAATGCAAACAATTATAAGAGACTATTGTGAAAAACTATATGCCAACAAATTGGACAACCTGGAAGAGGTGGACAAATTCCTAGAAATTTCTAAATGACCAAAACTGAAACAAGAAGAAATAGAAAATTGAACAGACTGATAACCAGCAAAGAAATTTAATCAGTAATCAAAATCTCCCAACAAACAAAAGTTCAGGGCCAGATAGCTTCACAGGAGAATTGTACCAACTAATTATATTAATTAAATGTATTTACAAGAGTGATTTGTAAATTATTGGAGTCATTTGAGAGTTGAAGTTACCTAATATTGATTAGGCAGCAAGAGAAAAAAACACAAGAGCTCTGAAAAATCAGAAATCATGAAAGAAATATATAAAGGAGGAAGTGGAGACCCACAATCAGGAGACAATACAGAAAAATTTGAAGGAATAAATGTAAGCCACAGGTGTAAGTTAAAGGAATAAATCACTGGTGATGAAACAGAACATCTATGTTTGAGGTGTATTTAAAGACTATTAATTCAGAAAGAAAAGTAATGACACCTATATTTTTCCTACAATATGTCTCTTTTATTTGTTGTTCTTTTTGTCAAAGTGAGCTGATCCAACAGTTTTAGAGACATAAATCACTACCTGGATAAATTCCTAAATCAAAAATGACCTTGACAATCCTACCAAACAGCAAGTTCAACTGGACATGTTCTAACGTTTAAGAGCTTTGGCTCTGGATTCTAGAGTGAAACTCAGTTCTCATACTGTATTAGTTGGGATACTTATTGGATCACTGAGAGAGTAAGAAAGAGGGGGACCTCTGAATACAAAAGCATGAACAGACAGTTTAGACAGCTTATTTCTCTTTTATGTGAAAGTCTGGGTAGGCCATCCTGGTCTGGCATTGCGGGTTGATACCGTTGGGCTCTCAGCTTCCCTGTGTCATGTTTCTTTGTCACACTGAGCACAGAGCTTTCACACATGTAACAAGCAAGTTCCAGCCCCTTGATAGATAAGACCCAGAAGTTGCAAACAACATAGTCTGGCTCAAAACTATTAACAAAATGTGTTATCATGGCTATCACTAAGTGCAAGAGAGGATGGGAAATGCGGTCCCTTGCTGGGGTTTAAACCCTGTAGCTAACTCAACCTTAGGTTTTTTTATTACTACAAGGAGAAGGGGAGACAGAATAATGGGGAACAACCAGCAGTCTCCAAAACACCACTTATTTATTGTGTGACCATAAGTACACATTTAACCTCTTGACTCAGTTTCCACTTCTGTAGAATAGGAATTCTGATCAAACACACGCCACGGAGTTTCACTAAACACTGACGAGGTGTCTGGCAATGGGTTAGGTGCCAATATTCATTTGTGTGCTTCATTTGAAGAACAGTTAACAGAAACCTCGGTCACCTGGGTGGCTCAGTCGTTAAGTGTCTGCCTTCCACCCAGGGCATGACCCCAGAGTCTTGGGATAGAGTCCCACATCAGGCTCCTCCACTAGGAGGAGCCTGCTTCTTCCTCTCCACCCCCCCCTCCCCGCTTGTGTTCCCTCTCTCGCTGGCTGCCTCTCTCTGTGTCAAATAAATAAATAAAATCTTAAAAAAAAAAAAAAACCCAGAAGCCTCAATGGAAATTTCTCTCCAACCTCCACTACTAATACAAGGATAAATATTTTCCCAGGTGATTTTTCAGGATTTCCGAGTTCAAAACTTTGCCATACAGTACCTCAATGGTATTTCTGTAGCACGTTAGCCAAGAATTGTACTTACTTACCAATAATTTAAATTGATTCACTGTTTCTGCTGATTTTTATTAGCTAAAATACTTTCTTCCATACTTTTAAAAATGAATCTTTATGTTGTTCTTTTTTACCTATGGCTTAAGGATAATAGCATTTAGATCCACCCCCTCTCAGGTTCTCACGTTTCTAGAAAAATATTTATGTAAAGCCACCAATTAATCCCTATGCCAAGAATTTACACAAATTTAACTCACCATTTAAAAAAAAAAAAGAACATAATCAAGCTATGGAAGCTGAAGGTATTATATTTATGTATTTTTAACTTTTTAATTCAGCATTGAGTTCCTTTAAATCACAATTCCTAGCAAGCATATTTAGACCATAGAAATAAGTTTTCTTTCTTTGAAAAATTATAATCATGTTTAATTACCATTCATTTTATTATCTCATTTAAGATTTGGGTAGGACACTACAAATATGCCAGATACTTCAAATACAATTTTTACTTGAGTGATGACTATTTAAATTATCTCAGTACAAGCCTCAGATCACAACAATGTCTTGTCTTCAGTGACAATGATTCACTTACAAATATTCCCTACACCCTGATGGAATTCATTATTCTAATTTGAACAATAACTGGTCCATATTAGATTACACCACTGTACAGAATATAAGCCATCTTTGTACGTTGTCTCAGGCCTTTGTGGTTTTACCGAAAAGTGTATTGAGGTTACATGGTGAAAAGTAAATCTATTAAAAAAACCACAATTGATACACACTTGAATTTTTATATATAATTTCCAACTTAATTCAGAAAGCTGCTTTTTTTTTTCTTGTAAAGACCCTTCCTTCCCTCTCTGTCCGTCATCCATTTTCTAGAGATGCCAATATATGAACTTAAAAGAAAACCCAACACACCAGATTATTTTGTTTTCTACATCCAGGTCTCAAACTCAGAAAGCAAACTATTATGGCAAGTGAGAAACACAAAGGTAAAAAGATGAGAACTTCTAGGTTATAAAGAAGCTAATGTGTAAGTGTGGCAAACTGCGCACTTTCTTTATTTTAATTTGCTGCGAGATGCCTTATCTAGTACGGCCCCATTCTGCTTACAGTTGAAGAAAATTCTGTACCTGATACTGACCTTTGAAAGAAACCAAGGACAATCTTTTTCACAGATTAAAAGACCATAAAAGTGCTAGTTCTGCCATTGCCAGAAGCACTAACTGAACCTCTAAAGAGAATTATTTGCCAAAAGGAAGGGAAAAAATGGATCTAGACAAGTTTCTATAATACGCACCATCCTTAACAAGGGAGCTAGAAATGAAAGCATAGCAAATCAGCTATTAGGTAGGATGAATTAACAAGAAAGGCCTGATGTGTTCTGAGTCAGGCAATGTTGTGTTATGGTTTTACCTTAAAAAAATTTCTTATGTGTAGTCAGCAGGACTCTGGCTTCCACAGTTAAGCCGCTCTGCTCTACACTCAAATAGCCATCCACAGCTGCTGCAAATTGATTTATCCCCAGATAATGGCTGGGCTGCAGTTGATGACCAAAATGTCACTGTGAAACTCTTCAGCAATTTAGGTGTGTTTGGCCTAATATAACCTGATAGTAACCCTAGTTTTAAATGTATTAACATCTGCACAAATTCTTAAGGGAATGTTCAAGTTGTATTTAATATTCAACCTATTGTTTTCACCTGAGAGCGGTTGGAGTTTTTTATTTTGGTTTTGTTTTGTTTTTCTTTTAGCAAAGCTTATGACATTGCCCTCGAAGATTATAGAAGCCTCAAGAAAGACACCACGGTGTCTGGAGCTGAAAACATCCAGGTCGTAGACAATGCCAGAGCTAGATTTTGGCAGAGAACACCAATTCAGATCGCATTAGAGATTTAGCGAGCATCACAAAGGTCCTCACAGTACCGGTAAGATAGGCTGACCCCAATGAATCTGGACTCAAGAGAGATAGAAAAATCTTTAACAATTCCTTATAAACTTTAAACATTACAAATATACCGCAGACCTCTGTGTACAAAGGATGCGCGGTGGTGGAAATCTATGAACAAACTGTGGTGTTTTTGAACGTCTGAACATATCTATGATTATTTCATTACTCCCAGCGTATAATACCCTCCGCCCAGGCTGGTCTCACGTGTGGGTCTTAAGGAATCGTAGGGGGTTTTTCTTCTACACGCAGTCACGTGCAAAGCGGAATCAAATTGATTAAATGCTTCTCACGTAAACCATTTCAGGTCTCAAGGAACTTGCTTATGAACTATTCACATATGACTGATTGGAACCCAGTGAGGACTTCCTAAGTAAGATGTAACATGTGACTGAAGGTATTAATCCAACTTGGTGAGAGGGACATTCGATATAGACGTCCAGGTTTCTCTGTGAGAGTTTTCCATAACATTCACTACAGTTTCTTGCTTCTGTTTTTAGGCAACAATTTATAGGCTACCATAAAGAATTTAACTATTAACCATCAAAAATATAAGACAAGGGCATTTTAGTATTACTAACACTTGATTCACAAGATCACTAAGCAGTCTTTCGTGCAACATGTATTAAAGAAAAGTATTATGTCTGACCTATATGTATAAACCAACATTTTTCTTTGTTTCTAGGTGTCCCTAAATAATGGTTTCAGGGTGTCCCTAAAATATTGCTGGCTGACTCCGTTTTATACATAGATTGAATTCAACTGTTTTTAATGCCAAACTAATTTTTATCAGAAACATTGCTTTTGTCAAGAATCTTCTCTTTTTTCACATGTGCATGTTATAGTCTTCAGAACATGAGAATGGGGGTATCATAAAAACATTCTACTGTAGAAAACTTGTAGCAATTCCCTAAAAGCACTGAATTAATTATTTCAGAACGATTTAATATAGACTTGCTAAATAGAGAATGTCTCAAATATAAGATGAATGACTTGCCAGCTGATAAGATCTATAGAAATTCCTAATTCCCATAATAGTAAAAAATAACCACCAGGTTTCAGTCATTCCAGTAAATAAAAAATGTAAAAGGCAGGTGTAAATGAAAGAAATATCTGCAATGATAGATGTAAAGTAGAGAGAAAATTAGGTCACTAAATAGAGACATGTGTAATAAATCATGTGATGTCATATGTAAAAGAGTTTCAGTGTTTACTGAAAAATGATTTTTAAATGGAAAGTTCATATACAAAGCATTAGTTTTCATCTGTGAAAAATAAGTGATTCTGTCATAATTAGCACATTTACATGAAGAGCAGATTATAAGTCATTCAGTGGTTTCATGACAATATTCACAGATATGGTATGCATGGAATTACATGCTGCATATCACAATGAAGAAAGGCATAGAGAGGTTACAATTCTGAAATAAATGGTCATCTCTAAGAATCAGGCACATTTCAAAACCTTGACAGCTGGACAGAAGAAACTCATACACTTGGGGGAAGAAAGGATTTCCACAGATAATCTAAAGGTTTGTTTGTTAGTAGTCCCAGATAGCTTGGAGGCCACAAAGAATCGGTTGTGAGTTCAATCGGATAATTGCTTGGTTTGAATTTCAATATGTTGAGAAGTAAATCACTGTATGTTTTGTTATACCCACAAAAATCTTTCTTTTCCCTTTGAATTATACACTAACATGAACCTCTCATCAACGAGTGATCAACAACATCTTTTACAGAAAGATAAGGTCTTTAACTTTTAAAGTAATTAATTTGTTTCACTCTATAAAGACACTTTTACTTCATTTTGGAAGCCAATTCACCAAAATCAGGAACCGGGTGGAATCTCGATAGAGCAGTCACATAAGTTAAAAAAAAAAAAAATGGTTTTAATGTTTCACTTGGAATTACATTCTTCCCTTTGTTACCCAAGTAATGCTAATTGAAGCAAATGGAAGGAAGTTTGCCTATGAAAAACAGTAAAATCTCAACTGTGTTTTGTCACATTGTTTTTTCCTCCTCTGGGTTATGAAAGGGCAGGCCTAGAAAAATCCCTTGTTTCCTGTTCATTTAACAAACATATTCACCTCGAAAATGACTCCATCCCCCCCTCCCATTTGTGTTTCCCAAGACGGCAGAGTTCAGGCACGTGAGCATCGACACCTGAGAGTGACAGGGGCTGATGTGTGTTCCCGCGGACGCGGAGCTCATGGTCAGGGGGGAACGGATGTGTAATGCTGTGCTGATACCAGCATGGTAATATAATGTGGTGCCGTTAGGAACATTATTCATAGTTGATGAACACATACCTTTTCTAGTGAAACACATACATTTCAGAAAGAAATGCATAGATCATTTACTGAAGCACATTTATTATAGCAAAATGTGTACCTCAACTAATGAAACACATAGATCATAGAGTAAAATGATTATACGTATATTGAGAAGATTTAACCATTTATGGATGTTTTGGGGACCAAACAGTTTGGGTTAGCAGGCCAAAGCCAAATGTACAGATAACAAACTAAACATTTTTATAGATTACATTTTTATTAATATTTTGTATTTCACCTGCCATTGAAAACAAAGGAATTCTATGTGTCTTCAGCTCTTCAGTTTCTTCCACAATTACTAATGTACGATTAGCAGGATATATATCTTTTAACATCTTTGGTGGTGTGTAAACCAGCACTGAACATGCGTAACAGTGAGAAATCGAAATGTGATGCTTAGGGAAGGCAGGGGGTGTTTGGGGGTGCCAATTTATTGCTTCCCTTCAAATAATTTAGCACTTGTGTTTTGACACGATTGTATTCCAGGACCAGCAGCACATCTTGACACAATCTACCTTTATCTGCAGTAACAAATGCCAAGAAAAGCCAGAAATAGGTTGTGAGTCAGTGCCCCTGCCCCTCCAGGGTCAGCAATAAACTATCAATTCCCACTGTATAAATTCAGTTAGCTCGGGCTCTCTATTGCCCTGAGGAATAGAGGGGGTCAAACACTTTGTTTATGACTAAGGAATCCCTCAGTACACCAGGCTTTGACCATAACCCTAACTCACCAGTGCTACGAATGGATGTGAATTCTGGGCCCTTGCTTTAGTGAGAGCATAATTCACGTGGATGAACATTGCACTGAGAAACTTTGTGAGATTGATCTGATTTGTATCATTGTTCTGTATTGTGTGTGAAAGTCTCTTTGCCCGGGCTTCTGTTAAAGCCTCACAGAATGGCCTCTACCAGCTTGTGACTTTCCTTTAAAAAGCAAAACTAAGTTAAAGAATTCTCTTCTCCATTTTGCTTCCCTTTCATCCTATTAATACAGGCATGAACAAAGGTACAGAGAAGTAAAGGGAAAAAAAAAAACAAAGTCAAATGTGAAAAATGATCCCCAAGGGAAGGTAAGCAAAGTCTTTATATATGCATAATTTAAAATAAATGTTTTTTGTTCTTCATTATTTGATGCAATGAATCAATCCAAATTTCAATTGCTTAGCTACACTTAGAGCAAACCAATCTTAATTTCATCTCTTTCTTTTTAGGATCTTCTTGGGTTCAAGACATTCTTCATTTTGGAACAAGACGTTGCCCTTTTGATATTTGTAGCTGACCTTAGAACTGCCATCCTTTCCAACATGGACTCGAGAATTCAGCTACAGATGTTCACTATATTTGAAAGTTTATATTTTTGAATATAGCTGGAGTACATTATCCCTCAATATTGATTTGCTGTTTGTGTAGTCCCCTCCCTCTTGGTGTGCCACCTCGATTCTTGGGCACAGGAGGCCTAGGAGATAAAATTGGATTAAATGGAATATTGAACATAATGCACAATGGATTTTTCACCGAGTTATTCCACTTTTCCTTAAGTTATAGGAGCTCATTTCATTATTCAGTGAACCCTCCAGTGACCCTGGGATTTCACTATATAATTTATGTTTCCTGATACAATTCAACAGTGTAATCTTATGATTTATGTGCTTCATTTATAATTTGATCATCTCAGTATAATGCATGTTTTTCTACATGATTTATGTACTTTATCCCATAATATATGTGTTTCCCTGTATGATATACGTATTCATCAGCTATGTATTATGGCCCGGTGGCACATTCCTAGAAAAGAAGGGAGAATACCCCAGCCCGAGGGTAAGTCCTGAGGTTAATTGCAATCAGTTCACCTTCCACACAATTACACTTTCATCTGCAGGAGCTCGGGAAGTGAGCGTGCTGAACACGGCAGCAGCAGGGAGGCAAGTGTGCCAGTTTCTTTTTTCCCCAGATCCGAGAAAGAGCAAATTTCAGCAGCAGATTAGGAAATCAGAGTCCCTCATTTCAGTTTTTTCTGAAAAAAAAAAATTCAGGCGTTATTAATCACATTTCCATCTTCCCGATGTTCCCTGATTCAAGCCGTAACAAACAGACGTTTACAGAAAGACTGGCAGCAACTAAACTTTCATTTCTAATACTCAGCTTTTTAAAATAATTATTATTTAAAAATCATATTGAAACAACTCACAGAAAATTCTCCACAAACCATTCTTTCAAAAGAATGTTCATGGAACCCATTCATTCAACAAACATCATTGGGTTCTAACTACGTCAGGCATTTTCACTTTCTTTTTTTTTTTTTTAAGATTTTATTTATTTATTTGAGAGAAAGGATGCACGAACGGGCGGGGGGGGAGGTGGAGGCAGAGGGATAAGCAGGCTCCCTGCTGAGCAGGGAGCTCAACGTGGGGCTTGATCCCAGGACCCTGGGATCATGACCTGAGCCGAAGACAGATGCGCTTAACCTACTGAGCCACCCGGGAGCCCTGACATTTTCACTTTCTGAAGTCTTCTCTTTTACATTGACATGTCCACTCATTTATTCAACAGTGGGTATTAAACACTAAATTTATTTCAGGCAAATATAAAACAGATCAAAAGTCCTGTCTTCATAAAGTTTGCATTCTATGGGGAAAGACAAACCATAAACAAAATGAGTAAGCAAAGCAAACAATATAGTTTATTTTTTAAACATTTTTTTAAGATTTTATTTATTTGACAGAGAGAGACACAGTGAGAGAGGGAACACAAACAGAGGGAGAGGGAGAAGCAGACTCCCTGCTATGCAGGGAGCCAGACTTGGTGCTCAATCCCAGGACCCCCAAGATCATGATCTGAGCCGAAGGCAGACACTTAACCGACTGCCACTCAGGCGTCCCATAATACAGTAGCTTAGAATACAACATGTGGCATGCACCAAAATAAAGCATTGAATAAGAGCTCCTAATTGGGATGGAAATATTTTTAAAATTAAGAAAGGTACCTGATGGGGCGCCTGGGTGGCACAGCGGTTAAGCGTCTGCTTTCGGCTCAGGGCATGATCCCGGCGTTATGGGATCGAGGCCCACATCAAAGTCTTCCGCTAGGAGCCTGCTTCTTCCTTTCCCACTCCCCCTGCTTGTGTTCCCTCTCTCCCTGGCTGTCTCTATATCTGTCAAATAAATAAATAAAATCTTTAAAAAAAAAAAAAGAAAGAAAAAGAAAGGTACCTGATAAAAGCCGTACTGAGAATGAGACATTTGGACAAACCCTGGAAGGAGGTGAGGGAGATAGCTGTGTGCAACTCAGGAAACAGCATGTGCAAAGAGGAGACCATGAGGTTTCAATGTACCGGGTATGATCTAGAAAGAATGAGGTCCATGTGACTACAAGAGAGATAGCAAGGGGGAAAGTGGGGAAGATGTGTGTAGGCAGGTGTCAGTTAATGAAAAGAACATGCAGGACCTTGTAGACCGTATTTTGGATTTTACTCTGAGCAAGTACAGAGGATGGGGAAGGAAAACAGAGGAATAATACGAGCTGACTTCTGTTTTGAAAGGATTATTCAGGATGCCAGGTAGACGTGTCTGTAGGCAAGGAAGGAAAGGTGGGACAAGAGGACAGCAATTAGGGGCCATTGCATTAGGCCAGGATACAGATGACAGGGGGATGGCCGACAGTGATAGAAGTGGAGAGGGAAAAGTGGTCAGATTCTGCATATGTTTTGAAGTTAAGCTGGCAGAACTTTCTGAGGGATTAGATAGGGAGTGTAAAAAAGAGAAGTCAACTTACTTACAAGCAAATAAAGGAGGAAATTAAAGCAAATACTTGAGTATTTATGAATATATTCACTTCACTTGTAAAATAAATAAATGGGGACTGGGTTAAATGGTTATTCCCATGGCAAATGATATTGATAACTAGGGAATGACTGATCAGGTCATCGGGGCTCATCTTTTCTTGATACAGACTCACACCATCTGAAGTCATTTTCATGTCTCTGTTCCTTAAGCATCATATGCTTCACATCCCAGTCTGGATTTACTCTCCAACAGGTTGATTATTATTATTATTATTATTATTATTTGATGGTTATTTTTAATTAAAGAATACAAGTAAAGAAAAATAGAATGGGTAAAAATTAAATTGTGGTTATTTTGATGAGTTGTCTGGTAAATTGAAATCATTGAAATAATTCTGTCCATATTTTGTGCTTTTATTTTATCAACGCATACCTCAAAAAGCAATAACTTACAATATAATAAGATTATATTCCATTCTTCAATGACAGCACAATAGTAAATAGACATATAAAGGGAATCATGTTAATTGTTTTCTACCTAACGTAGAATGATATTTACTTAAGAAATTAAAAATATTTTCAATATATTTGCATACAGATGCTTCTTAAACAGCAAGTGACATTTATTTTTTGGCCAAGAAATAAACCAAAAATAATGATATCTAATTTGACATTTTCATCTAAGTCAAATTTATTTTCAGGCCAATTATAAATTCCACTGATGTCATTATTGATTCCTACACCCTAAAGATAATATCAAAATCAAACATTTCCTAAGTCTGAAAAAGTTAATTCTATAAATGTTTCAAATCTGGACTCCAAATATGAAATTCTCATCTTCAGAAAGGCTATACTCATCATTTTAGTATCTATGAATAGATTTGAGACAAGGAAAGGATGAGAAAAATCTTGGCCAATGTTCCACTAAGTCAGAAAATTAAGCAGAACATGTCTTGACTAAGACAACCACTTATTAGAAAATACACTTTAAAAAGCAAAGTTACTAATCACTGCTTTTGAGGTATCCTTTAAAATTATCCGTTCTTTGATTCAAATAAATCAATCTCCACATGTTTCTAAAGATAAAAGTAGGTTTCTTAAAACTTGGAGGGTTGTGAATTTTAAAACTGGAAGTATTTTTAACAGGATTCCAAAAGCATTTCCCAATGTTAAATAAAATACTCAAATCCAATTAGAAGCTATCCAAAGGATGGTCATCATTTTAAACTAATTATTAAAGTTACATTAATTAGTATGTTAAAAGTGGAATAACAGATAGCAGGTAAAAATATACTAAAATACTTATTATTTCCCTGTTTCTTTTTATTGCCCAATATAAAAGTGTACTATAATGTAATTTGAAAGAATAGTTATATAACTGTTGTGTGTGTGAAACCATTACAGCTAAAGTTCTGAGGATTCCTGGCTTTGCTGGATCTGAGGGCGTGATTTCTGGGGCCCAGGCCTTCCTTCACCTGTTCTACAGGACCTGGGGCACATCATTACCCTCTCTGCTTCTTTACTTATAAAATAACAACGACAACGACAACAACACCATGAATGTAGTTTATACAGACGGGAAGTGATTTCATGGAAAATCCTTGTGCTCCTTCACTGAGGAAGGTGATTAATAAGTCTAAAAAGGAAGGGTCAAGGCATCCAAGTTTCCATTCAACAAATATAATTTGAGCACTTACTGTTTACTGTGTCAGTTTTTCAAGGGGCCCAAAAATGAATCCCTACTCATAAATAAGATTTGCACTCTGGGGGAATATTTGTTTTAAGACACTGTGTTAAAGCCATGACAAATAAGGAGGGTGCTGGAGGGCATGAAATGAAGGCGCCCAGCCAGCTTGATCATACGTGAGTGAAAAGAAGACTTTCATGACGCTTCCTGGAAACAGTGGCACTGGGAAGGAGACAGAAGGGTGATAAGGGCCAATTCAGAAGAAATGAAGCGGGGTGCATTCTAGTAAAGAGAATTAAAGAAGTACAGGCTCAGAGGTCATTAAAAAGCGAGGGCTCTGAAAGTTTAAAGGATTGAACGGTTAGGAATTATCCCGGAAGGGTAGACAGATCGAAATCCGAAGGATTTGGATTTTATCCTGTAGGTTGGAGTATTCCATCCCTCATGCTGGGATACACGGGTGAGCTGCAGATCGCTTACACACACCTGTGATCCTTTCAGCTTCCAGGTGGCGGGAGGGACCTGAGTTAGCCAGGTCCTCGGCATGGGTCACCTTAGACCTTGACCTGCTATGCCCCTTTTTCTCACTATAGTCTATAAAAATGATCATTTCCTGTAACATTGTGACATGTAAAAGGAATCTCACTATAATCTTAGGCTTTAAATAGTTCCTGACAAGAGGCAAATTTGTTTTAATCAGATCGTTCTGCTCAAAGAGGTCCTCTGCCCACTACCGGAGGACTAAATCCCTCCCTGTTGCTGGAGAGAACGGGGGGCGGGGGGGGCCCCGCAGGACATGGGGGCTGGCTGAGGATTCAGTCTGTGCCCAGGCCCTCCGCGGCTGCAAGGCCTCACTGCCATCTCTGGGGTCCTGAGGGAAGCTGCAACCAGATTTCTGCACAGCCCATTGGAAGGTAGCAAGGCCTCCATGGCAATGCCTCTGATAAGAACTGGGCATTTAATGGGAACTTAGAACAAATGCACCTGCTAAGAGATAGGAATGAGGGGCTTGAAATAACAAAGAACATCTCAGCCCAGATCAGCATGGTGCACGCAGAAGAGGCCCCTAGGACTCAGAGAGCTTGAGGAAAGGAGACGTCTAGATGCACCAGGACAGAAACCCATCTCACAGTTTTCTAAAAGGCCTTCTTCAGTTCTCGGGGGGGGGTGAGAAACTGTGTATTTATATTGTATTTAATTAATGTGAGTTAACAAACACTTTTCTAGTATTTACAAGGTTCCAAAAGCTGTTTTAAGTTTTTGTTCTTGTTTTACAAATTTATTTACACCTCAAACAACCCAGTGAGGCAGGGCCAATAGAGTCTACAGTTATCCTGATTTTACAAATGAAGAAACTAGAATTCAGAGAAGTTAATAAAAGTTCCAAGATCAAGGCGCCTGGGTGGCACAGTCGGTTAAGGGTCCAACTCTTGGTTTCCGTTGGGATCGTGACCTCAGGGTCGTGAGATCCAGCCCCACGTCGGACTCCACGCTCAGCAGGGAGTCTGCTGAAGAGTCTCTCTCTCCCTCTTCCTCTCCCCTCCTGCGCATGTTCTCTATCAAATAAACGAATACATTTTTCAAAAAAACTTTCCAAGATCACACTGCTATAAAGTGTTAAGGATTCTACCCCCAATTTGGCTCCAAATTCTTAACAACTAAGCTCTACTCTCTTAGAATTCCACTGCCTGCAATCGATGGTAACATAACATGTCTAACATACCATTATGATGGCATCATATATAATTCAACACTCGCATATTTAGGTATACAAAATCTATATAGCTTTTGTTTTCTGGTATTGAATCCATCTTTTTGCTCCCCAAAATGAATTTTTTACTTAGCAATAGTGAACGTTTCCAATAAAAATAATAATATTAATAATAATAATAATAAATACAAATCATGCATTACCTTCCTTGCATGAAATCCTTCAGGGGTTTCCCATTGTCCCTAAAATAAAATCCACAGTTGCTATGGTGGCTTACAAAATAATCTCCCCCAACCCAACCTCCACCCCCCAGGGTCATAACTCTCCTTTTATGACCCAAAGCCCTCCAGTTCACTTTTTTTCTTTCTCCTCCAGACTCTAGTGATTGGTTCCTTATCATTCAGATTACTCACTCTGAGGACTTTCCTCAGAGAACTGTTCCTTGACCACTCCATCTAGGGAGATCTTGCCCAGACCTTTTGTGGTGTCATCTTGTTTTATTGCCTTCGAACTGGATCATTCCACAAAGCAATCTCTTTTTTTATTTGTTTAGTTTTATTACTATATCCCATGTCCTAGTAGACTATTAACACAATGAAGGCAGGCCCTTTTCATGCCATTCACTTCAATTTGAGGCATGCAGATATCTGAAACAGTGTGACATTACCCAGACAATTGGTGCTCTGTACATTTTGGATAAATAAATAAATGGCTTATCCAAGAAAATAGATTAGCTAAAAGCTTCCATTCAATCAGTGATAAAATTCTGTTTCCCTTCTGAAGAAAAAGTCACTCTAATGGCTAGCAAAAATCAATGATTTACAAAATTTCCTAATCTTTAGAGAACCAATATAACATAACGCACAGAACTTTGAAGTCAAACAGACCTGCTTTGAATCCCGACATCTTTGATTCCAAGCTTTATGAACTTGGGTAAATGATCTGATCTAGTGATGCCATAGTTTCCTCAAATTTAAAATTGGAATAGTCACAGTATTACCACATGGCACTGTACAGAGGCTAAATAAAATCACATTTTTAAAATCTTGCCATAGAACCTGATACTCAATACATGCTAACTCATTATGACCATTATAAGGCAATTAAAATTAAATAAATCCCCCTTTTCACATTGAACCAATGGATAATAAATGAACAACCAGCCCCGAAGAATTTCCAAGCAAAGATAAATATGTACATTAGTCGTTCACTTATTTGTCCAAAGTATTACTTAATTTATTATTTTGGTTAAGATAACAAGATAAAAAAGTGCTGTGCCACACCATCACTGACACCTTCTCCGAAAATGTGGGATAGGGACGAAAAAATAATTGCTTAATTTCAAATGAGAATTAAAATCTAATCAGATTATAATTTGAGGGGCAATGTTAGAATAAGAAGGAAAATGAATTTAATTTTTTATTTTCAGTTAGCAGTAAATACGTAAAAATTAGTCAACATTTATTTTGGCAAAAACTATGAAATCCATTTTATTAAAAGTCCCAAGATATTCCTATTTGACGTATTTAACACATAGCAATATGCAATTAGAAAAGTTCAAGAGGCAATACACAATGCATAACCCTAATGTCATGCGCTCCAACTCTATTTATCGATCTAATGGCAGCTGTATGTATGGCATTGTTTTGGTGACACTGTATAAGTGGGGTACACACATTGTATAAAGTATTAGTTACCCCACATACTGTGATACTATTTAACTGTTTTAATAAGATATACAAAATGGCTATCCTTCAGAAAACTTCGAAATGATGTTTCTATGGTCAACAGCCAGCCGACTTGGTGGTTCCTTTCTAAACAAATGTTTGTATTCTTTTCCACAAACATCTAATTGAGCAGTTGTCCAATCATATCTAATAGGGCTCGAATTTTGTCTGAAATTTTCACCACTCTATCTTTTAGCTTGGAATCAATTGCCACCCCTGTTCCATCCCCCAAAACCAAACCAAACATGTCTTAGTTAATTTCTCCCCAAACTAAAATCTTAGATGGATTGCAAGAAGAAAATCCCAGGGTACTGAATGTGAAATACACATTGATTGACTAATAGTTTTTCCAGATCTTTTTATAAGAAATAAATGCTGGGAACTATTTATTTTTCAGCATAATCAGTAATAATAACTGTAATTCTTATGAGATGCTACTTAGGAAACTCATCAAAGCAAACCTCACAAAGCCAGGTGGCAAAGATCACAGTTTCAGTATAATCACTAAGGTCTAGCTAGGCTGGTGGTTTTCTCTCTTAGAATACATATTATTTGTATTTCTAGAGTTATAAGAAGGAAATTTTCAGAGTAAGTTAAGATTTCAAAATTGAAATAGGAAATGGCTTGGAGTAGATTGTACACTTTCCTGTGGTTATTTAGTCTATTTGGGAAACCCATGGCATAAGACAGTAGGCTAGCTGTGTGTCCATAGCACAAAATTCCAATGGTCCTCCTAGGAGGCACAGTGGTGAATGAACACAAGGGGTGCCCAGCTATTTTCAACATTTTATGCCTGAGGGACCTTACCTTCAACTTATTCCTTGACTCTGGGATGCATGACCTAGCTCATCACAAGATGAAATGCTGCTAAGAGGCAGTGGACATTTTTGTTTCTAACTTAAAACCCCCAAATTATATATAAAATGTTCTGAAAGAAGGAAAGAAAGAAAGAAAGAAAGAAAGAAAGAAAGAAAGAAAAAAAGAAAGAAAGAAAGAAAGAAAGAAAGAAAGAAAAAGAAAGAAAAAGAAAGAAACCTGTATTTGATTTCTTCTAGAAAAGCAGCTAACTGGAGGGGAAAATTAAATAAATTAGTCTGGAAGATTACCGTTATCAAACCAGCTACGAAGACTCTCAATTATAAAGCCCACTTCACTCCTCCTGGACTTCCCATGCTGGCAGCTCTGTGGAGCTTAATAACTCTAAAAGCATCTAGATTTTCTTTCATTGATCAGATTGCCCTCTTTTGCTTTCTAGTTTTCATCTGATCAGAAGTGAATGTAAAAAAAGAAGTTTTATGGAGGCAGCCCAGAAAGGGGGGAAAAAATTTAAAAGGCTCAAGCAAACAAACTGTTAAACTGTAAGCAAGGATATACAACAGGGCTCTCTTTACAGGAGGCTTGGGAGGCATTGGACTGAACTGTCTGTGAAAGAGCTGTGTAAAGCTAGGGGATTGAGGGAGTTGAAGGGAGAAGGCACAAAATTGTAATGCTTCCCAGAGTGGTCGAGCTCAGCTCCATCCCCCAAGGCGCCTCTCCCTCCCCCTTCCCCCATCCTCCTCTAATGAGAACACATTAAGCCTTTCTCAATGCCCTGATGTGCTCTTACACTGCAGAATCCTTGCATTGCAATGCACAATGCAGTCCGAGGATTTCTAACATTATAAAGAGAGCGAAAATGCTTTCTAGACAGCTCATCCAACCCGTCCCCAGCGCTCAGCAGGGATTTGAGTGTGTCTACTGCTACTGAAAGTAAATGCATATTTTTGCCCCCAACTAAAAGGGACTTTTTCCCTGTTTCCTGCTCACAAAGGCATCTGTATATTCTCTCTGCATCTTACTCTTACACTGTGGACATTGTCAGAATTTGGAATTGTAGACCACACACACAGTTTATGCTCGTGGTTTATAATCCCTTCACATTTTATTTCCTTACACACATTGCCCATTATTTTTAAGCTCTTCGTGGAGATAAAGAAAATATTTGACCCAGCCAGGCAAATGGGAAACCCAACTTAATTTTAGGAATAACCACATCACATCATTTCTATTTTACTTCTATGCTCTTGACTATGTAAGGATCAGGGATTACATTCTCAAAAAATCATCCAAAAAATGCTACCACCCAGCTTCTTTGGACTTAGGTGAAGTTTTCATATGCATAATTAAAATTAGGGTGCCTGTTCCTTCAGGATTTCCAAGATTACATAGAATAGTAAGTGAACAAGAACTCTGAATTTTCTCCCCATGGGAAAACGCTTTCCCAACACCTGCATTCTGCTGTTGCTAAGCCCAAGGAGAGTTTCTGAGTCACCCAGACGCTACAAATGATGGCCACAAGAACGAAGCCTCTGGTCTGACCAGGGGTTAAATGCTGGTGGGAAACCAAAGGAGCTCACAAACCCTGAGAGCGGCTTCAGCCCCTCCCCTCGGCTGCTGGCAGAGTTTCACCAATATTTGTAATAAAAATAAATGCAACATCGTGAGGCCTTTTAAGTAGGGGGAAGCTTTACTGACCTGGTGGAGGGAGAATGCCTAAGGGTTGGTCTTCAGATGGTTCTTTCGTTGTGGTCCTTCTTCTGAATTTAACAGGTCACCTCTCCCATGAGCAATTCATCTACTAAAACAAGCTCAGAGCTGCAAGTGGAAGAAATGTTCAATTTTTAAACTTTCATCAGGACAGATAGCTAGCAGGGCTGGGTGCCAGATGGGATTATATGACAGAGAGATATGTAGTGTGGACTCAGGATGAAAAATGGAATGTAAATTGTTAAGTGACACCTGGGCAGTGGAACTCCAGTCAAATTCCGGAGATCAACCATCGATATTTGTGCTTCCTTGTCCCTGGACTAATGTTAGCTTGTTTCTGAGGGGAAATGGGCCCCTCCCCCTCCAGGCAAAAATGAACAGCTTCATCAGTCTCCCACTACAGGGGCAGTTCCCAAGGACCGAGCAGGAGCAGGAAGGGAGAATGGAGGGACACCTTAAAGACAGAGCTGCTGGATGAATGACTGGTTATTTTTGCTTTTTTTTTTTTTTTTTTTGCCAGTTATATTTTGGTTTCTGTGCCCCAAGTATAATTTTTATTTAATATCGTTCTTTCAAGTCACCTAATATTTATGGACTCACACTCATGTGCAAGGAACTTAAGAAAAGTGCTGACAACTGGGGACAGTGGGGGATACCATAGGCCAGGTCTCCTGGTCATCACGTGCGGGGATGGATTCTCCCCAGCGCAGTGAGAACGGCGCTCACTCCCACACGGGTCTCTGGCTTTCTCTGTAGATTTGCACCCAGTCCTGAGCCTGTCCTTGCTTTCTTCCAGGCTTCTTTCAGGCTCCTAGGTTCAAGATGGCCCGCTTCTCTTTTTCTAACCAGGAGACCTCTCCCTCAGCCCAAGAGCATGCCCAGATTGACAGCCATCGATTCTGGAAGTTGGTGGAAACTGCAGAGTTCCCAAAAAAGGGAGCGGCCACTGCCACCGAGGAAGGGGGATACCTGACCCAAGACATGATTTAGTGTCCGGTCAAAGTCTACCTTGGACTTTTTAAATTGGTGATCATGTACCCTGTCATCAGCACCTGCAAAAATAACTTAATTATACCAAACATGCTGTTTTGTGATATAGCAGTTTAAAATTAAACCAACTTCGTGGAGTGAATACACGCTCTCTTGTTTTCCGAAGGAAGGAATTTGAAACTTCTGCAGAGTCCCATTCCTTTAGTTTTGTCAACTAGCTAGCTGATCCAGTTCCCTCTGGAATTCCTACACCTGTTTCCTTTAATCTGAGTGTTTTAGTACAATCTCTTCAGACCACACCGATTTGAGCGAGAGGCTCTCGGATTTTTCAGCACCCAGGTACTACTTCATCTTATAGTTTCTCCAGTAGCTAAGAGGAAGCATTGTTTGTTCTTTCAGTATATGTGTTAATTCCACAAAGAAGCCAAATTAGGAAGTAAAATGTTTTGGCTAAGTCTGGTTTTGAGGCCACAATATAGCCAAGCATTCCTGACAGGGGGTATTTGCCCAAAGCAGATCTTCATACAACTTCCCAAGTTTTTAAAATTGTGTTTGAGATTTTATTTCTCTTTTTTGTCTCCCTTTCCAAACGTAATGGCTCTCTTTTACGGCTTGCACTCAGCTTGAACATATCAGAAAGTAAAATAAAAATTAATGTATATCATTAGAGACAGTCCTGCAAAATGAATCTGAACGTTTGACATATTTTAGCTAGCTAATCTGACAGGCAAAATTCCAGGTCTTAATTGGATACTTTAATTATTCCTTATTGGTAAAACAAATCTTTATTAATAAAAACAAAACTCAAATTCACCTTTTTCTTGTAATTATTGTTATATTTTCAAGGATAGGTCTTGATTGCTCATCCCCACACTTTTCTTTTTCTTTTTCTTTTTTTTCCGTCTTTTATGCTTGTTTGGGATGCCAGAGAAAATAAGTCTATTCAAAAGGCACTTCACAGATGTAGTTATTTTTTTCCGATTATTAGTAATCATGGGAACTTTTTATAGAACACCTACAATTTAAATGCAGTCTAGAGGAAGACAATACGCCTTTGTGTCTGTTGAGTGAAACCTCCTATTTCCCTTTGTTGTCTGATGTATTTCACCCTTCTGTCAAAGTGTGTCCCCTCTAACCTTTCCTTTCCCACTGCTGGCATCTCTCCAGTCTCCAAAATGCCCGTTTGACTCTCCTCTGACACCTTCATCTGATACAGTCACAACACTTCTTTGCATAATGAGCAGGCATTCCCTACCCATCAGAAAGGTAATTAAAAAAATGTTTAGATTTTTGTTTTCGTAGACGTAACAGTATAAATTCAACTTCTGCTCAATTAAGCCCTAGTGTCAGAGATGGGGGAGGGGAGGAATGGTTCCTTTAATAAGACCAGGTTTGATGCTTATATCTTAAAACTGAAGATACAGATTTGTGATCTTCCCTCCCCCACGGAAAGAAATCTTTAAATAAAGATGTCTTCATCTGAATTGACCACCGTTTATAAAAGCAAATCTGGTTGGGGCTCTGCTGCTTATGCCAAAGGAACATTCCTCCCCATTACAACAGCGTTTGCACATTTATAGGAGGAATAAAGAAGAAGATGCATGATACATGTGAAGGAGCCTTCGCTCTGCCATCCAGAGAAAGAAGAACTAAAAGGATTATAAAAGTTCAGATTAAAATGATATAAAATCTAGCATTTGGCTCCAACACTAGTGCCTTGGTCCTCTGAAGCTAATCTGTATGCACTCTGTGACCTCCTCGCAGCGAACCCTGCTAAATATATTATTCCCACGGGGGCTTTCACTGCTGCTTGGTGTCAGAAATCAATATGTATGAGGCGCGTGGATGGGAATTTCTAATAGATCTGCCTGGCCCTGTGCTGCTTTTCAATATCTGCCGTGGACTATTAGTGCCGGCTCGGTGCCTGTGAAATAACCGAGATAATCTTTTAAGGTGCACTGTTAAGGTGGAACCTAAATGTTGCTGTTTCAATTAAAACAAAAATTATATTCATAAATCAGTCAGGTCTGTGTAACCTTGTATAGTCACTCCAGAAGGCTGATGAGAAACAAGATGGAATTTAAGGCTTTCAGGAGCGAAATGTTATTTTTAACTTCTATTTAGAGTTGGGAGGAAGGTATTGTATTTAAACGCTAATGATGTGTTATTTGGGGAAGGGTAGCAGGTTAGAAATGAACTTTAGAAATCTCAGAGTTCTGTAACCCAATTGTGTTTATATTTTTACTATGCGTGAAAGAGAAAATACAAGAGTCATAATATACTGAAAGCCAAGTCATTTTCCCATGTTAGATAAGAACACATTTGTATGTAGTCCTTTTCCATATAATTTATTCACACTAAAATGATTGCATGAGTGATCTTTCTTTCTTTCTCTCAGAAAACTGCACAAATTAATGTTATCACCATCATACAATGATATCATGCCGTTATTTATATTTGTATCTGTATAGGTATTTGGAGATAAAAATGGGCGAGATAGTGGTTCATTACAGTTCCGTGCCCCCCCCCCCATTGATGAATACCTCCCTTCTTCGGACCCAGCAGCCCAGCACAGTGCAAAGAGGCTTAGGTCTGAGCTGAGTCCAGGGCCCACGGCGCCAGTCTCTTGATTCTGGTTGTTTCCCTCTTTGTTTTCAGGCTAGTGCTCACAGGAAGCTGTTCCAGCCCAACACACCGAGGTGCGACATGGGCCCAACGAGCTGAGGGGCTTCATCATTATTAGGACAGTATTATCGTTGTGACCGTGAATGGGGGAGAGGCGGGGGGCCTGTAACCCATATATACCTCTTCTGGCAGTTCACCCAGCGAGGCTGGGTTCAAATCCCCGTGAGGTGGGCCACCAGGAGGGGCCTCACCCACACGCACCGTTTTTTCGGCCGCCTTTAGCTCGGTTGCCTTGGGAGGCTGTCAGCCTAGCAAAGGTTGAGGAACTGGCATATAACTCTTTTTTTCCCTTTTCTTTTCTTCTTTTCCTGCACAGTTCACTTAACACAGCACAGCCACCTGACAGCCGTCCTCCAGCGCCCCACTGCTGGTCGGGCCTTCTCTGGAGGCGTGTGAGGCCACGGCACACAATCGGGGGTGTGTGGCTCCACACCGGAAACATCAAAAAAGAGGCATAAGGCTGGTAACCCTCAGGTCGTCAGGAAGCTGCCTTTAAAACACCCCAATCTGGCTGCACTTTATTTATAGTGATATTGACGCAATTGTTTGAAAAAAAAAAAGTGTGTGTGTTGGGGGTGGCAGCACGTGACCCACTCTCCTTAAGAAGCACTAATTTTTCTACTTATTTATTGAACTAAAAAATGCTCGTGGAAATTGAACTGATTAAGCGTGGATATACTCCTCGGCACCAGGTTCCTACATAGCACATGCGGAAACTCTCTTTGAGGCACTTTCTCCTGCCTGCTTATTTTGTTTTAGAGATGCCAACCGACAGGTACATTTTTATGGGACCTGTAACTGCACTTCGGAATTATGAGAAGAGAGAAAGTCCAAAGCACAAGAAACCAAGCCACTCTGACTTCGTTGTTGAGGAAATGGAATTCCCTGTACTAACTTTACTTAAAATATCACTAGAACCCATAAATAAAGTGTAAATGTTTATTAAGTGTAGTACTACCAGAGCCATTTCTTTTTTCTCCATCATCTAGTCTGGAGAAAACAAGGCAACCAGCTCAGATTCCAGGGTATAGAACCCCAACAGTTGTGATCTAACATGAGAAATCCCCAGCAGTTTCATCTGTCTTAAGTCCCTCCCCCTCCAAATTCCTCCCTCTCAACCCTTCAATTAGAGATTGTGAAAACAAACAATCTATGTGTTTTCTGCATCTCCCAGGGAGGTGTAATGTGCTAAACCTGTAAGCGTTCAGCAAGAGTAAGGGGAATTATGATGGAGCTTTATAAATGAGGACGTCTAACAATTTTTTTTAAAGGTGGGGGAGGAGGGAAAAAACAACCACGGAGGCAGTAGTGGTGAACTGTCTGTTTCTAAACTGGCTGAATGGGAGTAACAACTCCTAAGAAATTCCACTAAAGGTAAAGTCAGGATAAAAAAAGAATCATTTTTGAAGGCAACTTCTTATGGGTATATTGGCTTCTAAACCTAAGCCGAGCAAAGCACATAGTGAAATAAACAATAGCCAATAACCAACATGTGCTAAAAGAACACAGAAAAGCAAAGAGCAATAGCCAAATGTGTGATAAAAACGAGCAGAGGCGTAAGAAGGTTTATGACAAGAACAAATGATATTTTTTGGCTCATATTCTTGCCCCGTAGTTGGAAAAAAATACCCTGTTGATGAATTCACATCACCTTTTTTGTTTGTTATGTCACCACAATTATACCTAACATGGAATACCTGAAGGATTATACTGTATAATATCCTTATCCTCATTAAATATCAATGATTTCTACAACAGCTAGAACACAATGGGAAATAACTTTTGAAATCTCTCATGGATCTGTCCATCTAGCCAAGAAAATGAAGAATTTTTCCTTTAATAGATTCTCCAACATAGTAGTTAAAATAACCAAATCTTTATTTTACAGTGAACATCACTGATGTAAATTTCACCACCCAGCCAAATAAGAATAATATACATTCAACCATCCCCGCTCTTCCTGGGATTAGAGAGAACGCAAAACATACCGTCAAACCAGTATACAAGATGAGTTTGAGTTCACATCATAAAAGGGAAGCTTCATATCTTGGCATTTTGTGAAAATCTAGAAAAAAGGGGCTTTGTTCCACAAGTTCTGTGCTCTTTCTTCCAATGAGATAGAAATAATCTACACAGAGATTTAAAATGCAATGCTATTTTTTCTGACCTGCAATACTGCTCTTCTGTTATTTCTTTCCCATTTTTCTCAATATTTTGGCCCGTAAGAATACAATATGAGACTAAACAGATCACAAGCACAAGGAAGAAGGAAGAGTGGAAGAGAAGTAAAAGATAAATGGGTTGCCTCTCCCTATGAAAATATAAACTTCTTGAGGACATTGACCCTGCGTCTTTACCACTTCCGTGGATCCAACTAGAAAGCTGTCTTTGGGTACCTTTAGGTCTCTGCCAGTGTGACAGGCTCTACAAATAAAAGGACTAGTAGGGTTCATTGCCCACATAGAGTTTATACTCTAACAGAGGATAGTGACCTGTAAACAATATTTAAAATTTTAAGGGCGTGGGGAATAGGAGCGGAGACAGTTGGCTGGGGTTATAAATTTGAGCCCCACGTTGGGTGTAGAGATTGCTTAAAAATAAAATCTTGGAAAAAATAACAGAAAAAAAGATTACACTGAAGTTCAATGTTTCCTCTCATTCTATGAAGTCTGGCTTTCTGCCTGTTTGACTCACCAATGGCCCCAGTGCACCATCTTGCTCGAACACATAATTAGTCCATCAGTCAATGTCCAGTCAGGAAAAAGAAGGTATTTCCTGGAGAGAGGAATTTAATGTCAGGAACTCATTACAGGGAGTTAGAAGAGCTGTAAGAGCTAAAAGAGGAAAGTTGGGGCTGGTGAAAGAATACGGAGAGGAGATTACCCGGAGACAGGGAACTGCCATTGCCCCCACGCGGAAGCCAGGAGCCTGCGCTCACTCCTGCTCTGACCTGTTGGAAGTGCATCACGTCTGCTGCAGGGGACCCAGGAGCAAACTCGTGCGCTCGTCCCACTGGAGGTGCTGCTGCTTCTGCTCTAAGAAGCCCTTGTCTGAGCCGCGCTGCTCGCCCTGCCGTGCGCCACCCTGGGAGGTGGCTCCTGTGGCTGGGAAGCGACAGGGGCAAGCTTCCTTTTTTCTTTTGTCTTCCAAACTCCTACTAATGTCTCCCGTTGGCAGAACCTAACTGGAAGCCGCTGACAAGGGAGTCTAGAAGGGTAGTTTGTAGGCTTTTAGCCTGCTGGGATGCAAAGGAGAACAAGGGAGGGTGGAAAGGAAGCTGAGAAGGGCTAGGTGAATAATTGGTACAGTAGCCTTGCAAATAACATTTGTCCAATGAACAATAGACATATGTGAAATGTGCAAATGTGATAGAGAAAGGACTGGTAACTCAGCCTAGAATCCTGTTTCACTCCAGCAATTTCCGCACGTTTTTGGTAGCAAAACCATTATTTTTTGTTCGAATGAAATTTTAATAAGAAGCACAAATATACATTAAGTGTCCAAAGCAGGCGTGTAAATTACAAGTTCGTATACATTATAATACAAGTTACAAGTAACTAAGAAGTTGTTGAGAATAACTAATGCTGTTTTGACGAAAGAAAACTTTTCGTACTAGGGATTCTAGATGACAACTTGCAGTCAGGATCCAAAAACCGCCAAATGAATCTTAGGAGATTTCCTGAAGCATTTCTATGGAAGTCTAGAGTTTCAAAGAACATTTAAAAATCTCTGTTTTAATCAAAACTGTACATTTGATAGATATTCCCAAATTATAAGTTATTAAAAAGCCCATAGCACTAACACTATTTCACTATAGCACATCTGAATTTTAATATAATTCATCGTAACAGAGATGTATTTATACCCAGGTGATACTTAGTTTATTAAAACTTAATGATTGCATGCAGTAAAAGCTTTGAAATAAAAAGTCCCATAGTAGGTAGTCAATAAATTATATTTATCTACAACATTTAGGATACTTCATCTATCTTTATAGGACCTGATGAGATAGAAAGTCTGGCTTTGCCCACATCACTCCTCTGCTCAAATAATTCCAATATTTTTTCACAGCCCACAAGATAAAGCAATAAATGTCCAGAATTTAAGAACTTTTAATGTCTGAAATGAAGTCATATTCCAATCCTACCTGTCAAGATTTATTTACTTGAATCCTCTACTCCATGTTATTGGTCCTTGCATATTATTCACCTTTTTTCCCTTTTCTCCCTTTTCTCCTTCAATTAATTCATTCTTTTTATCAAAGTGTTCTCCCCCTTATTTACCAGAACACCCCCAAATACCCACACCCTAAACAGACTCCGGTGGCTTTCACTGGAATTTGTCATCTAACTTGTGTGCATGTGTGTTTCAAAAAATTTGAATTGGATTTGAGAGCACTTATTACCAAAATTCAAATTCAAGTCAACTTTATTATTTTTTTTTTTAAGATTTCATGTATTTATTTGACAGAGAGAGCACAGCGGGGGGAATGGCAGGCAAAGGGAGAGTCCACTGAGCGGGGAGCTGGGTATGTGGGGAGCCTGATGTGGGGGGAGCCTGATGTGGGGGGAGCCTGATGTGGGGCTTGATCCCAGGATCCTGGGATCATGAGCTGAGCCAAAGGCAGACATTTAACCGCTGAGCCCCCCAGGCATCCCTAAATTCAAGTCACCTTTAAAACACACACACACACACACACACACACACACACTCACGCAATGACAAAGCCATGAAGCCATGAAGGCCATCATGGTGTGTATTTTACTCACAAGCACCTATTACATAGTTTACTACTCAGTATTTGAATTAATAAAATGAAATTTTTTTCTGAAGTTCCAGATATTCTAAGATTTATAACTTGTAATTACTGTACATGGATGGGCCCTTATGTCTCTCTCCCTCACCATGCACAGACATCAAAACCCAATCAAGGCGCTTTTTTTATACGGAATTCAGGATGACTTTCATAAAGCTCCTGAATACAGTAGCTCCACGCCACCATTATTCACCATCAGAACGGGACAGGAGATAATTATTTGCTACCGACTGACACTCAGTTGGTCTCCAGGTATGGCAGTTGGTGTTTTCATTTAACCCCTAATGTTAGTTTAGCATTTTGCCCACCAACTGGAGTATAATTTCTGTGAAGACAGGGACAAAATCTATCTCCCCAGCCCACGAAGAGCAGCGCACATACTGGTAAACAAATATTTGTTTAAAATTTGTTAGAAATTCCAAGGTATTCTGATTCATTTCTACAACGTAACCACACCAGTGAAGTGCTCAGGAGAGGCTAAAAGTGAGGGCAAAATGTCCCCCTTACTGCACGTGTGGCTTCCGCAGAGCACGCTCAGTTCAAACTCCTGGCACAATCTCCGGAGGACTACAGGCACCTATAAGCCCGTTTGAAACGGTCATAAACTCTCCCGCTGCTCCTCCCCCTTTACCTCTAAGTTATTCTACAGTTGAGATTTTTTTCCATGTGGTTAAAACGTAGCAGTGAAACTCAGAGCATTCTTTTCCTGCGAAAGTCACATGCATGTTGCCTACTCTTGCAACTGATGATGCAATCAGCCTTATAAAAATCAGGCTTATAAAGATAAACCTTCATCAAACAAAGCTATAACTAATTATTAATATAAACAGTGGGGCAGGGGAGAGTGATATGAAGTTTTCCTGCCTTTACTCACAAAAGTCAGACATAGGGTTGGGTAACTGGTACAAAGCCAGTCACATTGTCACCAAGTGAAACACTATCCTTCAGCTTTGCTGCTAGGACTTCCCCATTTTTGCAGGAGCTACCAGACATTCGGAGCTGCACTATGACTGAAGAACTCTCTTCCCACATGCACTGGAAACGGCACAGCTCTCTTAAGAAAAAAAAAAAAATCCAATCCTTCTTTTTAATCATCTTTCCAGTCTGTCTTAAAAAAAAAAACAAAAAAACTGGAGGAAAGGGGTTGACTTACAAAGTGTGGAACAGACTGTTTCTCCTATATTTTTTCCTTCATAAAATAATGAGTTTGATAGCAGTTAAAGTAAACTCGCATTCATCATGGCTGTTTGCTCTATCATATCTCCTTGTAGCTAGATAATCCCTTTCCCATTTCAGTTCAAAGAGCTTCATACATACTACGTCATTAACTTCACAAAGGGCTGTGGGAGCTGGGGAGCAGGCCAGTAAGCCAATGTAAGACCTGGGAACAGATTGCCAAGTGTTAAGCCATGCAATTGAGTTCATAAACCAAGATTTCTGATGGTTTCTTTTTCTCTTACCTCTGTTAATGATTCCAGAGGTCCTCATATAAATGTATTGTCAACAGTCAAAATTAAACAGAAAGTGGACCAATTCTCTGGGGATTATCTTTATCTAGGAATTATAATATACCATCAACCAGGATAATTCCAGCAAAAATAATTTGAATTAATTAGCTACTCTGGACTAGCTTTTACCAAAGAGAGATAAGTAGCAACAAGTCAATATTATCCAAACTGGCTATTTAGCTACATGAATTTACCAGATAACTTGCTCAGTCCTCTTGATACTTCTGTTGGTGATTTGAACCTTTGACATATTTTCATCTGTAATTCATCTTTATACTTGATACAGTCTCTTTGCTTCATTAATTAAACTCAATATCAGGAAAAAACTTTGACAGATTCATAAATATTCATAAATATAATATCAGGAAATAAATATGTTTCCAGTGTTTTATATATATATATATAATGTATATATATATATGTATATATATATAGAGAGAGAGAGAGATCTATGTTTAAATTTGTTTCTATTTATATATATATTATATGTGTGTGTGTGTATATATATATATGGAGAGAGATATCTATATATCATCTATTTATATCTATATCATGTATCTATATCCATATCATCTATCTAATCTATATAGAGAGAAAACACTGGAAACATATTGTAAGGAAGAATCCCACACAGGCCTACAGAGAGATAGAGTATGTGTCTGAGCTTACATTCTAAGGTTATGAACCATATTATTAGAATATTGGCTATGACACAACTATGAAACGGAAGTAGTGAGCTTTAACCAAATTCCTGCACCATGTGTATTAACTTCCCTACGTACTCTCTGGTACACTTAATTTTTTTTTCCCACTCCACTGAAATTTTAATTTCAAATAGCCAATCAGATCTAAGTGAGTGAATCACTCCATTTGGGTGGTAATGAATGTGCCTCAGTTGGTCTCTATAATAAGTACAACATAGGGACCAGAAGTTGAGGATACGATGTACTACAGCCATCAAAGAGTTTAAAGCTTGAGTTCATCAGCTGTATCTTCACTTTTCAACCTATCTCTACTCCTTGTCTCAACAAATACTATCACCATTACCTATTCAGTTGGCTCAAGCGTGAAGCTAGTGACTCCCCTCTCTTCCTCATGGCCCCTCACACATGGTAAAATCCTAATGATGATGCTTCTCTATCAGTTCTAGAATCGACCTTACTGCCATTACCCACACTTGCCGTTGTCTACATTAGAATCTGAATTGTTCAGCTTTAAACTGCCTCACCTCTATCCAGTCTATCTTAACAGCTGCCTACTATGTCTACTCAAAGTATGATATTGCCATACTTCAAATCAAAATTTTTCTCTAGCATTGCATTTTCTTTGGGGTGAAGTGTAAACATGGAATAAAACGTCCTTCATCAACTGTCCTATTTTGACTCTCCAACCTTGTCATTTTTGATTTTATAACCCCCGCAGATGGCAAAGGCTGCTCTATGTTCATGAAAACCCATTTAGTTTTCAACTGTTTGCAGAGCTGGATTACATGTCCCAACGGCTTTTGCAATTAGCGGTACTCATCTGACCGAGTCCGATCAGTGGAACGTGAGTAGGAAGGGTATGTCTCTCCTGCATCAGAGTAGTTAGGACATGGGCGTGTCTTTCCCTTAGGGTCTTTTTCCACCTGTCTGCTAAGTGAGGACTTAGAAAAAGATGGACATATAAGACAAGGGGAGCATGGATCCCTGAATTATGACATTGGAAACTGCCCAACCAGGAATTAGAAATTTGTGGTTTATCTTTAATGGCAATTAGCATCCTTTCAGTTTCCACATAATTCTATTAACTGACCCCAGCTACCTACTTCTGGAAATGTTTCAGGTGCTCACTCAGTTCCAGGTTTGGTACATGCTCTTATCTAGAAATCTCTGTCCTCCCTGTTCTTTACATTTCTCTCAGTCCTGATCATGTGTCAAGTTTCAGATTAAACTCCACTTCCTCTGACAGTTCCTTTTCCCAGAGGCCAAATCTGTACTCAAGTGTGATTTCATAACATCTTGTACCTACCTTATTTAAGCACTTACTAAACACACAGTACTGTAATTGCATATTCCTCTCTCTCTCACTAGACCTAGCGAGGGACCTTCTCAAAAAGCAGGGCTGTGACTTGCTCACTGCTGTGTGTTTAGCAGTTCTCACACAGGCTGACATGGTGAGCGTTTATCTTTGAATGGATAAACGATTATCATGTTTGTTTTCATTCAATTCATAAAAATGCATTGATACCGTATACTCTAGGCTCTATACTAGACACAGTGGATATGGTGGTGAACAAAATAATTAAGGTCCCTGCCCTCATAGAGCTTAATGGATAGTGGGCAGAAGATATAAATTGTGAGGAATGCCAAGTAGGAAAATTATACAGCAAATGAGAGTGTCAAGGGTGGGAGGACTGATCTGGATTATAAAGTAAACCTTCCATGGCCTTGAATTCTGAAATACAGTTTGCTCTTATTCTGTGGGCAAATTGCCTCCATTACGATTTGTGAGTGAGAGAACAATGTCAGTATGACATGGAAGTTGCATTGGTTCATACACGGGTTTTTCCCCTAGTGTGTTGGTATTTTGTTCCTCTAAGTTCTCTCACTGCTGAACCCCGCAGGAGCACACAGGAGCATCAAACAGGGCGTGATGGCCATTCACCCCATGTTCTTGCTCTTAGCTCAGTCTGGCCACACGTTCTGTCTTGGAAATAGTATTGCATGTTCTCCCTGATGGGTGTGCATTTTCTCGTTCTCTCTATAACTCAGCAACCTCAGCCTTTTGTTAAAATCCTTTCGTAAGCCTTCCTCCACCTATTTTTTAGGGGTAAATGCCCTGTATTTACTCCAGTTTTTCTTCATGTACAAGGAACTTAACACATCTTTCAAACTGTGTAAGTATTTTTTTTTTTTTTTTTTAGGATTGTTACTGGTTTTTGTTAGGGCATTGATTACGGACTTTCAAAGTTCCTTAGTTTCACAAAGCTACTAAAGTTTTCAGTGGTCTATCCCAAATCTATCCTCCTGTACATGCTGTTCTTCTTCCATAAATGTTATGAAACGCAAGGGTTTTCGGAGACCTATATATTGCATTCCAGCAGAAATCTCCCTACCTCCTTTCCCAAACCCCCTTCCTCCTTAAACTGCTTTGTGGAGCTTCCTCTGGAAATTAATAGGTGCTCTGCTCTTCTTGCCATACACCAAACATTGGGCTTGTCATTTGGTTCCATCTGTGTACAGAAAACCTGTCCAAGCCTACTTGTCTAACTGTGAACTTGGCCTCTCCACCCAACTTGGCGAGAGTTTTCTGTACAAGGCATTTCAAACTGTATGTACTGTCACTAACAGAAATGAAATGTGGAGAAGACAATTCAGCTTATCATCTTGCAGTGACAGAGCTCTGTGCCTGGTTTCTTTGTCACACTGGGTAATGCCACTATATCAGCAGCCAGCCACGCAGGAAATCTTGAAGTAATTGTCAACTCATCACTGTCCTTTGTTCTATAGATCCATTTTCTTCAGCCCTTGCTGTAATTGTGCTCATACTTCCCAAATATGGTTCTTCACTCTGCTTTTACTTTAGCCCCTTATTACATGTTTCCTATTAAAATCCTCTCATCGTCAGACTTTACGTGTCCGGTTACAGTGTAACACAGGAAAATGAATGAGTTCTGGGGCCAGACAGTCTTGCAGCTAAACTTTGCTTTGTGGGACCTAGGGCAGATTATTCAACCTGTCTGATCTCTATTCTCTCATATGGAGAGTGGGAATGATAACGCATATAGCGCACAATTCTTATGACATTTGAATGACTACATATAAATTAAAATGCATGTGTCAAAAACCTTAAATAATCACATTAATAACAATTGGACAAATATTTGCCCAAAAAATTAAAGACTTAATATTATATCTAAAAACAAGCTTTTAAGAAATCGACTGCTCAGTAGAAAAATAGAAGATATAAACTGATACCTAAAAAACTAAATATAAGAGACTAAAATTAGGGAAAGATTTTAATCATACTAATAACCAGACACATGCCAATAAATGTATCTATGAGATATTATTTTATCATGAAATTAGTGAAGAATAAAATAATAAAACCCAATACTGTGATAAAGGTGTATTAAGCAGAGGCATCAACTGTTAGGACTTTAATTAGTACACACTGTCTTGAAATCATTTTTGCAAAATTTGTCAGGGCCTTCACTTTTCTAAAATTTTGACTTAGAAAATGTCTTTCCAGAAAGCTCATACCATTGGCATTCCCAGAATTCTGTTTTCCTGGGAGAAAATATAAAATAAAATATAAGGCAATCTTGCCAAGAAATTATGATATATGGGGTCATATAGCTAAAATAATTTCTTGGCTAGTACCCTTTGAAAATGAGAACATTTTAAATAGACACTTAGCGTGCCTTGGTCCCACTTTATGTGATAGGTTTACTATGTAAAATCAATTAGAATCTAACTATGAGATGTTCATGCATTTATATGCATGAAACAAACTCATTTTGTTTAGCAGATAATCAAGACACTACTGTTCAAATTTGTACTTTCAGCTAGGTTAGCAGACGTGTAGCAAAAGAAGAAAATGTCCCTTACGTCTGCCCTCACACCTCTTTTGCTGCAATATTCTCAAACTTTTAACATCTAGAGTGTTTGCTATTCTTTGACTTTTTTTTTTCTATTTTTCATTTAGTGATTTAAAATTTTAGGTCAATTATCTTGCTAATGCATCTCATTCCTTCGGGTAGCCCCACTCCAACAGTTCTTTGAATCCATCGCCAGTTTGATCTACTGAGTTTTTACTACCCATTATCCACTCATATTCCCTTTCCCCTCAACAAGCTGAGATTCCATGTTACATCATTAAAAATCACTGCATTACATAAACTCCCTTACTCCGTCTATCTCTTCACAGTTCTTTCCTGCTAAATCTAACTCTCTGTTTACGTTAGATTCCACACCTCTGGAGAACGTGGATGATGGAAAACTCACAGCCATCTTGACGGGTTTTACTCTTGATCACTGACCACAGACTTCAAGTGAGGCTTCACCCAGCCTGAAGAGCCTAGTGCATTTCCCCAGTCAGTTTACATTCCTGTTCTCTGAGGAACTACTCATCCGCATCTTTCCCTCCTTTCTCCCCCAATCATCAACACCTCCTCATTCCCTGAATTTCAGATGATGACTGTGTTCAAAATAGAAAATAGAAGCAGTTGGAAAAGAGGTTCCTTCTCTTCCCCCCACTTAACCTACAACTAATTTGAAGATGGAGGATTCATTTTTTTCCTCATCTGCAGAGTGGAGCAGGCCCACATGATGACTTTACTTTTATTCAATCTGTTTTCTTAGGCCTTACTTTAAGTCTTCGACAAAACACTCCGAAATTGGCATTAGGATATGGCATTAGTATAAGGACTTTCCTGATTAGCTCTTTCCCTTTAGTAAATCATGAATCTATCCAATGGTGTCTGTGAAAGTCAGCCATAAATTATTATATCATGGTATCATCTATCTAATAGGAATATTCTAGTGTACGGGTCATGTTGCATAATGCATAGCATTAACATTAATCTAAGGACTCTTGTCTGTGCATTTTTCCTTCACAAAGCCTTTCCAATTCATATCTTTGATTATGATTCAGGAAACTACTAGAGAAATGTGAAGCAGGAACCTGGTACAAAGCCCTCTTCGGTTTCCAAATTAGTTTCAAGATCTATACCCCTGTGTACTGCTTAACTGTAAAGTGAGGCAGTCCTGTGGCAGGATAGGCCAGTCTTTAGAGCCCTGGTACTTTTAACACAGCCACAGTCGTGTGTGAGACTGTCGAGGGTAGTGAGGAAGGGCTCCCGTGGCAGTCGGGGTGAGTAGAGAAAATATAAAGTAAGTTTAGGTGAGGAAAATAAAAGCATAAACAGGTTAAACAAATGAAATTTGAAACACAGTTTCAAACATGTAAAATAAATAAGGTTGCATACTCAAAGTACAATGTCTTAAACAAGGGCACATTGTAAAGTACAGACAGTCGTTTCCATCACATTTTTTATGTCTCCCAAGAGTCCTTTGTCTATATTTTCCTCTATTCTTTATTTCTTGCCTTATATTTAGAAATATTGCTAAAATAAAACAATAAGAAGGCGGTAGGATATGATGGAGAAGAGATAAGGTTTGGATTCTAGCCTCATTTGTACTAGTTTGTGGCGCTGTGACCTTAGCTTCCCTCTCTAAAGCAGAGTTTCTTCATTTGTGAAGTTAGGAAAATAAGCTGTCTATGACCTAGCTAGTTGGTGCACACCTAGTAAGTTACCCGAGAAATTGACTACGGATATGCTTAGCGTACTCTGAAGACTACCTTTATTTTTAAAATCATTACATAAATGCTGCTGATTCTGTCCATGTCCTTCTCCTTTTATGAAGTGAAACACCCTTCCTGAGTATTCCCAACCATTTCTGTAGCAGCAACCACATTTATTGTATTGATGCTTAACTCTATGTCATTGGTCCAGAGCTCACTTCTGCACACTCCAGTTTCTACATGTGAGTGTCCCACGAAACTCTCAACCCCAAAGCGAGCTGTCTTTCCTTATTATTTGATCCCAAAGCATACCTTTCCCTTGCACTTCAAGTCTCATGAAACGGTGCTACCAACCACCAAGCCAGATGCTGGACGATCATCCCAGGATTCTCTCTCTCTTTTTAAAGATTGATTGATTGATTGATTTTGGAGAAGGTGGGGGAGGGGCAAAGGGAGAGAGAATCTTAAGCAGACTGGGCACTGAGCCTGATGGGAGCTCCATCTAAGGGTACTGAGATCACAACTCTAAGATCACGACCCAAGCCAAAACCAAGAGCCAGTTGCCTAACAGACTGCACCATCGAGGCTCCCGGGCTCTCTTTCTCTTTCGCCTCCATTTCCAGTGCTGGGCCGGTGTTACCAGTTCCACCTCTTTAACATTTCTTTGTGTTGTTAGTGCTTGAGTGAGTCTCTTGTTTCTTCCCTGCTTCTATTCCTCTCCATGTCTTCGGCTATGTTCTCCTTCAAATGAGTTTCATTGTCACCGAAGTGCTCTGCCTAAAGACAAAATTCATTTTTCCACTTTGTAGGCTACAAACCTCTGTGGCTCCCTGTGACGTACAGAATGAGGTCCAAATACCTCCGTGTGGTGCCTTAGCCCCTCTAAGATCCTCAGACTCTTCGGCACTCTCGTGCTCCTCTCCGTGTGAGCTCTGCTGACCAGGAGTTTGCAGTGGTGTGCACAGGATAACGTCCCAGGCGTTCCTGCTTCACTAGCTCTGTTCCTTCATCCAAGAACGGCCTTTCCGCCCTGGCCACAGCCCAGCCCTTTCATCAGCCCGTTGATAACTGGCTCATCTCTGCAGGTATCACTCAAGCATTACTCTCAAAAGCTCTTTCTGATACCCTCTTCCCAGACGGTACAATCACTTTCTCTTCTGTATCTTATATCAGCCTCTATCACATGTCCTATAATTCCCAGTTCACGTGTTTACAGAGTTGGCTCCATTTCTACAGTTCAAGCTCCTTAAGGGCAACAACTGTATCTCATTCCTTACCGTGTACTCAAAGTCAACGTCAGTCAGCTCGGAACACAGATGCTACACTCCAAGTTTGTAATTTGAGGAGTGCCCAGTAAAGAGACTTATTTCAAGGGGTGTGGCAGGAACTTGGGGGACCAATAATGGATACGGCAGGACTGGGAAGCGAACATAGATGAAAGCCAGACTGGAGGACGGGGGCGGGGTAGTAATTACAGAACCCAGAGCGGGTCGTTCTATGGAGAGAGATCCTGGTCCGAAAGCTGTGGCCTTTGCTACAGGGATACCGCCAGTCAGAAGCGAACCCCACAGGGAGAGGACTGAGGGAATAAATCCTTCCTCTTCAGTGTCCTTCCTACCTGCTAGTGTCTCGCATATTCTGAACCTAACCCAGAAGCCAGCGGGAAATGCATGCAGTCCATAGAGTTACCTTTTTGGGGGGCTCAGAGCACCCTCGAACAACAAAGAAAAATATATAGCACAGGGTTTAAAGAGGTTGACAGATCCTAATTGCTTAAAAAGTGTCTCCTGAGCGAAAATCCATGTGCCTTCGTACGACTTGCACAGAACGGACAGTGAAGAGTTAAACACAGATGCTGTGAAATAGCATTTCTGCCAGCTTTATACAGGATTATGTTGTGCAGCCACTTAGCTGCTTCAGCAGAGAAATGCTTTAAAGGGAAAGAACAGGGAGCACTGGAGAGAAAGGTTTTGTCGTATTTCCTGGGGGAGAAATGTATTCCTGGCGGTGTTACCCAGAAGGTGGTCCTTTCTGACAAAATGGGGATGTTGATGGAGGATAGATGCAAAAAATTAGGAAGGCCTGCATAAACCCACAAATAAACAAGCCGACATAACAAGCGTGAGGTCTAACTGAGAATGCCGACAGCCCAGGGATAAGCAGAAGTGAATTTTGGTGATAGGTGGAGAGAGGCAGAAGTCACGTGACTAGAAAGAAAGGAGAAAATGGAGAAATAGAGTGAGATAATAAGGATTTACTGCAAGGAAAGCAGGCAGTAGTATCAGCAGGAAAATGAGGTATCTGTGGAGGGAATCTGTAAATCTCCCACAAAACTCATAACAACTGTGAGAGCCTTGGAATAGCATGTCTGCCAGCTTGGAAAGATTGTCCAAGAAATGACAGTCTGCTCAGCCAGCAGGATCTGCCAGGACAATGTAGGCTCTTCAGAAAGACAAGGAAATAAGATCAAAAGAGGAGGCGCTCTGGACCCAGGCTGTCCGAATGTAAACTGGTGCATTTTCAACAGTTAGAGATATTTTTCATTGACCCTACATGTGCAAATTAATTCCTTGCTGAACTATCATTTTTACAATTCTGTGCCTATGGAACAAGTTTCAAATAAATCGAACAGTTGATTAAGGTTCTAATCATATGATGTCAAAATATCCTATCCAGGTACTATGTATGGAAGCAATGCATGACTTCACAGATGCCAGCCAGGAGACATCCCGTGAGGCAGCGGGACACAATGCTGAAGGATGTGCACTTCACATCAGGCAGATCTTTAGGTCAATTCTTGCCCTACCAACGAACAGTTATGTTAACCTGGTTTCAGCCTTGGTTTCCTCTTCTGTGCAATGAGGACAGTGCTAGACCCTCCCTCACAGGCTTCTTTCAGAGATTAGGAGAGTTAAGGCATTTAAGTTATACATCGTTAATGCACGTTAACGTAATGTCTGGAACGTACTGTATGTTCAAATCCTAAACCATTATTACTTCTAATAGAGCCAACTTTTTACTTGATTTTCATGAAGTTGAAAGGAAACTTATAAAAATTACCACATTTTGAAGATTGCAAAATATCACACAAGTTTAAGATGCCATCATTATTACACATAATTATTTATGGCTTAGGAGAATTGCTCTAAAATAGATTTTGAAAGTAGCAATTTGTAGCACATCAAAATGCCACACCTGTATTGGGTTGTTGGATCATAATATAGCTTTATACTTATAGATTCATGCAAAATATTATTTTATGAATTAACTATATGTTAATCACTGTAATGCCATAAAGTGTCCCAATTATTTAAATCATATTTTTCTTGATTTATATGGTTTTAACCAATAACATAGGGAAATATACCATATTTGTATCATCTAAATCTTAGTCTCAAGAGTTATTCCACTTTACAGGGGCGCCTGGGTGGCTCAGCCGTTAAGCATCTGCCTTCGGCTCAGGGTGTGATCCCGGCGTTCTGGGATCGAGCCCCACATCAGGCTCCTCCGCTGGGAGCCTGCTTCTTCCTCTCCCACTCCCCTGCTGTGTTCCCTCTCTCGTTGGCTGTCTGTCTCTGTCAAATAAATAAATAAAATCTTTAAAAAAAAGAGTTATTCCACTTTACAAATAAAGTAATTATGAACATTTAACACATAGTGGGTGCTTCATATTGAAATTTTCTGACTAAATAGGTGAGATTTGTTTTGATTGAAATTATGGTATATCCAGAGTCAAACATGTAAGATACAATCTTAATGGTTAATCACTTAGCAAAATGAAAGTCTTTATAAATATAACTAGTGTATCTAGCTAAAACATGAACAGTTTTAAATAGTGAATTAATGAATTTGAGCCAAAAAAACCATTGTAACACACTCCCTACACGCACACCACACTTCCAACCACTTCCTCCCGTGAATGAAAATCACATGGTAGCCAAAGTCCATTTTCGCAAGTTTTATTTATCATTGTAGAATTCATTTGCCATAACTTAAAAATTAGGATTTTTGAGTTGAAACATTGGATTTTTTCCCTGTTCATTTCTATCTTCTCTTGACTCATTGTACAAAAACAGTTTAAAAATAACACCTTTTTCACTAGGAAAACAGCAAAGGAATGGATTGATTACGGAGTCCTTACTAGAAGTCATGGACACAGTAGCATACCCAGAACAAGTGTGCCATCTTGGTATTTTCCTAGTCTTTGCAAGAAGACAAACTGGTGAAACATAAGAGACCTGGTGTCATATATATCAGCTATCTCAATCTAGAACTGAACTGCACCCATTCTGTATCTAGAACGTTTGCCACGTTAAATTTTCTGTCCCAACATCCCTGAATAAAATATCACACTACACTCTCCGCCACTAATAGTGACTGACTAAAGTGGTGGCAATTCTTCTGAAATTGGGGGTTAGAAGGAAAGCCAAATAGATAGGTGATTTTAAAAGATTCCCAAGTGATTCTGCTGTGTTTCCTAGGACGGCGGACCCTTTACCCTATTGTCTCCTCACTATGAATCTCTAGATGGGAACAAGGGTCTCAATGATGCTCAGTGCGAACTAGTTCTTATGAAAAGTTGTAAAAAAAAGAAAATGATATCTAATTTTCATTAACCTAAAATTTGTTGAGTATTTACTCTGTTAGATACTCCCCCCCACCTTTGGTATTTCTGAATGCTTCACATGTATGGATGTATGGCCTCATTTCTTAAAAAAGATTTGTTTATTTATTTATTTATTTGAGACAGAAAGAGCAAGCAAGTGGGAGGAGGCGAAGAGAGAGAGACTCTTTCAGGCAGACCCAGCATTGAGTTCAGAGCCCGATGCGGGGCTCGATCCCACGGTGCATGAGATCATGACTCGAGCCTACGCCAAGAGTCAGATGCTTAACTGACTGAGTCACTCAGGCGCTCCTATATGGCTTCTTCTGAGGTTCATAACAACAGTAAGAGATTTCCAAGCTTACAGGTGGAGTGCTTAGGCACAGAAAGGGTGAAATCCTTGACTAGGATGATACAGCCAGTTACTAAGTGATAGAACCAAGATTTACACCTAGGTTGTCTGGCTCCAGAGTCCATACTCTAAACCACAACCCTGTGCTGTCCAGAAAATGTATTCTGGCTAAAATATAAGCAAATCTGATTTTTTTTAAACCTAAAGTACATAATTCTGTTGTTCTACCCCCCCCCCATGTTCTTGCTTATGCTGCCAAGCCTGTCCCTCTGTTTCCTTTCCTTGTCTGACTGCTGTTCATCCTCTGAGACTCAGCTTGGTCACAGCCTCTTTTAAGACTTCCTTGGGACAACAAAAGGCATCTGCCCCGTGCTCCCAAGTAAACCGTGCACAACGTCATCAGAAGTCTTTATTCATTGCTTCGCTAACAGTTCTCGCGGCTACCGTGTGTCAGGCTCTGTGCTGGGTATGCGTATCATTTAGAATTGCTTGTTTTAAGAATCTCTCTCTTTGATGGCAAGCCTTACTCAATTTTGCATCTCCTGAGTCTGATAAAATGGATGGTACATAGAATACTTAATATTTTTTTTAACCAAAATAAAGATTAACATGCTGTATTTAGTTACATCAATATCAATGATCCATAACAACAGATAAGGCCTGTTGAAAACCAAGACAATTTAAGTAGCGTTTCAGACAGAATTGTAGACCTTTGATATAACCAGCTTCCAGGAATTTGTTCAATTAATATGTTCAACATTTTTAAGTGCTTCTATGTGTCAAGCCCTGTGTTAGGTACTGAAGAGAATATATGTATCAAAAAAGAATAAGGTTTATTACCACCACATTGTCTAGTGGGAAAGGTTAGAGTATGGACCAGGCCATTTAAAATGAATGTGCTAATGACTGCTTTAATAAAGTTAGAAGAAGAAAGCACTTTGGACTGGAGTGATAAGGAGTGCTTCCAGAAAGAGAAGGCATCCAAATTACAACTTGAATATATAGAATTCCAATTAATAGTAAGAAGAGCCTAAACAGAAACACTGTGGAGGAATAATATTTTGAGATATTAACTAAGATTTGCCTCTTGGAATTCTATTTCCTTTGATTCTTTGACCCCTTCTCTATTCATCCTCTTGTATTAGGGGAGAGATAGAATATAACAATATGCAAAGAAAAACCTTTTGATTTTAAAAAAAGAAAAAACAAACAAAACAAAAACTAAAAAAAACACAACCCTTTTAATCTCAAAAGGCAAGCCTTTTTGCAGTGAAAGAAACTAAGCCCTAAACCTTTTAAGGCATAAAGTTTATGCCATAAACAAGGAATAAAGAACCAGACCTCCCTACTCAGACTACATAAAGATTCCACAGAGTGAGAAAAATGGAAGATAACCCAAAAGGAAGCTAGGGCTTAGAATCTGTTAGGTTCCTGGAAAGGGCCCTCTACTCTGCCACCACCACCGCACCCGCCCAACTTTGGAAGGTATAATTAAACACGTAGGATTGAGATACCAAAAACAGGATTGGATATAACCCAATCCAAGGATAGGAACAGTAAAAGCCAGCCTTGACGAGCACTTAATAGGACCAGGCATTATACTTACCAAATTTTAGTTATAACCAGATTAAGAGGGATCAACCATTAAAGTATCACCATTTTACAGATGGCACAACTAGGTCACAGAGAGTTTAAGTAATTTATCCAACTTCATTCTATTAGAAATGGCAGAGTTGGTATTTGAATCCCAGTAGTCTGATTCTAAATAGTGCTTATAATCATCGTGCTGTCTAGGAAGGCACAGAATTACCAAAGATTTCGTTTCTAACACCAGCTAGGATCAGGGATGGACGTGAAAACAACAAGTTCAGTTACAGAAAAAGAAAGAAAGTTGCATTTTTTGGAATGACTGGACTGTGAACATAATCATCATAGTAATGGCAGCTTTCATGTGAATGATCTCTTTTAATTCCTCCAGTGGTTCTGTGAGTGCCACCATTACTACCAATTTAAAGATGAACAAGTGCACAATTATATATATTAACTTGGCCAAGTTACCATAGTTAGTAGGTGGCCCAGCAGCATCTGAACTCATGAAGTCTGACTCCCAAATCCGTGTTCCCAATCATGACTATGCCATCCATTAATTCAGGAAATGGTTACTGGGATGTTCATGAAAATGCACTGCTTACCTTTCCTGCTGTAGGATTCATGATTAACTGATGGCTCCAGCCCCGTCCCCTAGGTCTGCTTCCACAGTCACTCTAATGGCACACCTGCTGGTTGCTCTCATCCAGTGACTGAGCGTGGCAAGGTAACATGTAGAACTTCTCCAGTGTGGACTTTGGTTCAAGGACTATCACTGGCCTAACCAAATGTTTATTAGAACTGTGCTGCAGTCCGAGATTCTTCCCACCTAATTCCCCGTCCTTCCTCTCTTCTACCACAGCTGTTAAACCTGTATCATGATCCGATGCCTACCCTCACTGATTGCTGCTCCTTTCCCCAATAATCTCTTGCATCTCTAACCCTCTTTTGACACCTGCTTCTCTGCAGATCCCAACTAATTCAAGTGTAGATGCATCGTAGCGAGAGGGTCTGATAAAACAAGCGGTAAGATGGGGATTTAGATATGGCTCATCTTAACCACTCACTCTGAATGGAAGGTGGATAAGACAAAGTACCTGATACAAGGCCCTATTGCTAAAGATTTCACTGGATGATGATTTGTCTTTCAGGTATAATGGTTCAGAAATTTAAAAGGTGGTAGAGTTTGCTGGTTACTGCTAAATTGTATTGATACTGACACCCTACAAATGGTGAGGCACCAAGGACAATTAACAAGTAGTTAACAAGTAACCAACGAAAAGCTCTCGACTCCTGGATTGGAAGAGCAGAACAGCCAAACAGCAGATCAAAGATTTGATAGAGTCACAGAACTCCAGAGACCTTAGAATGCTCAGAAAAAGCAGATCTGTTATACCAAATTCAGGGTCCTGGTTGGGAAAACCAGGGATCTTGAAATATGGGATGAGAGCACACAGATGGATGTTCTTGAAGATGTTGGCTTTGCACCGACCCTTAAAGCTTGCAGAGGTGGCCTACCGCTCCCCCGCCCCCTGCCATGATAGAAGATGCTGCAGAGGCCACTAGTCAGCAAGATAGCAGGTGTCTCCTGAGGACCTATTGTCAACACCTCTCCTGGCTTCTAGGACCATGACTAAAGTTAAATCCCAGAATTACCCAGCTGAGTGTTGCTTGATAAGGGAAGAAAAAGACTATATTTGAATGTATTTGTAAAAATTAGCTAGTATATACCAGCAAAAGTCTGGAAAGTAGCCCTGGGGTTGCATTTAGAAAGTGCTTACTCAAGAAGGTAGGACTGGATGAGGAAGAATTCATTGACTTGGGGAAAGGGATGCTTTCTTCAGACTTAACTTTCTCCAGATTTAGCATTTTGACAAGGGCCCTCAGGGAATGGGCAAATTCACTGCTCCTGTGCATCAGCGTAAGTAGACCCTTCTCGGAACTGCGCAGCCATCCAACACTCATTCCACACAGACTTCAGTCCTGCGCTGTCTCACACAAGCATCACCTACCCTTTGTGTCCCGAAGGTTCTCCCGCCTTCTCTGGTTCCTTCCCATAATAAATTTCTTAGACCTCTAACCCTGTTGTATTGTCTACTTCTGGATAGACATATACTAACACAAAAAGGAAACACAGCCATAGGTTTTATAGGGGCAAAAATGGAAAATAAGGTTCAAAACTATGGCCTGGATGGGATCAGACACCTAAAAGCCAGACTGAGAAATCACGTCTTAACCCCACAGTGAGTGTCACGGCGAGAAGACTGATGACGATTCATAGTAAGCAGTTAACATGAACCAAGGCTGCCGAGCGTAAAATAAGTTGGGAGGTACAGTGAGAAAAGAAAAAAGGATTAGGAATCAAACATTTGAAAATCATTTAATGTTTTTTGGAAATCTGAGGTCATAACACATCTATGCTTTGTGTGGATGGGTGAGGTAATTATATGAAAATGCTTGACAAGAAAAAGGCAAATAATAGAAGATCAGTAGTCCCCTTTTCAGTTTGCTTTGGAGCCATCCTAGAAACCCAAAGGCTGGGTTCAAGGATGTTTAAGGAAGTGTTACCTGATTAAATATGAAAGGTTACTATATTTACAAATGAATGCATTTCATTTACAAATGAATCATCACATATGTGTTTGCATCTGATAAAAAAATTATTAAGTTATCATTAAAAAGACCTCTGTCACCAGATGAAAGAGTGCTTCCAGGACAGCAGGTGGGGGCGGGGCGGGGGNNGGGGGGGGGGCGGAGAACGCAACAGAGTAAACTTCTTTCAAAGTTGCTCAAGATTGCTTTTGTTTTGTTCTCAGTACTTTCCACTTTTTGAAATACTTTCTTGCTTAGAAAATAAAATAATTTTTAAGGATATCAACCATTCCTTTAAAAAAGCAAAAAGAACTAAAATAAATGTCATTCTGATACTGACAGCATCTAACATACGTGAGGCTTATTGAAACGTATGTTTGTTTGGAATCGACTTTAATTGCATACTTTTTTTTTTCAGTTGGAAGCTTTTGAGAAATGTAATATTTTGTGTAATTACCTACGTTTGTGAGCTACCGGTGACATTAACTCCAAGGAGTTACCTTTTTACGAATGAGCTGAGCAGAGGGTCCCCTTGGAGAAGTTGACTTTCTCACCCTAAAGAAGAGACATGCAAATCAGTGATTGAACATATGGTAAATACTACAGAACATAAAAGTTGTAGTAGTTATATTGGAACTAGCCACTGTCAAGCCACATAGGAATCCTGTCAATGCATCAGTTAGATTTTGAAATACGTGAATTTATGCTGTCATAATGCTATCAATGTTGTAAACACAAATGCTTTGCTTTCAGGATGAATACCACCACTTTAAAAGAAATCGGTGTTTATATATGAGTATGTATTCTACAAATGACTCAAGAATAATAAATAATTTGAAAATTCATAAATATGGATATAGACTCATTATTAAGCCTAACCATTTATTTTTGATAAGGTGTTCCAATTAGATTGAAAGCATTCATTGTCATAAATAAAAGAAAACATAATTAAATTTCCTACAAACATATTTAAATGCCACACTTCTTAGATTTTACAGCAGTGTTCCTGGATCAAACTTTTCATGTTGATATCTGTAATAAGGATTTTTTTTTCAAAATAAATATCAATATTTTAGTCCAAAAAATCATGTTACTAGTCAAATACAAAGAGAACCCTAATTCAGTATTTTACAAATGATTCTTCCTTAACATTACTTATTTTAGGTGTTTGATATTTATACATCTATATTTTAATCCCTACATGTTTATATCAACATAGAAGGCCAAATTATCTAAAATATCTAAAATTTTATAATTCTTTTCTTCTATTCCAAATGGAGAACAAGAAGAAAAACACTCATATATGTATAAGAATCATGCTTTATAGGCTGTATAAAGCAAACACATATTTAATTACTTGAAGATTTTTTTTTCCATGTTGAATGTTTCATGTTTCTCCGTTAATGAATAATAAGAATTGATTGTAACTAAAAACCCAGTAACAGGCATAGCTGAATCTGTATGCTTAAGAGATCTTGTTACATGTCTTTTTCTCTGTCTCCAATCTGGGTTTGAATCTGTTTAGCTTCATTTTCAGGAAGATTCCCACTCTCGGGAATTAGCAACATGGTCACCAGAGGTTCCAGTCATACCATCTCCCACTTTGGCAACCTTAGCAGAAAAAAAATGTTTCACTCTCTGCAGTGGTTTCTGAGAGAGAAAGAGAGGCTGAGAGAGAATCCTGGTTTCACTAGACATGTATCTTGTAACTATCCCTGGATCACCAGTCTGTATGTTTATTAATCAAGATGGGCTCAGGAAGTCCCTCACTCACCCCCCCCCCCCCCACGCACCCNCAGCGTGAAGTCAGTCTACCTGAACCACAGGGACAGAGAGGAGAAGAGGGTCTCTCACATGTTGGCAACAAAGAGAGTATGGCTTCGAACACTTAGGAATACTGCCTGTTTCTCTCATGAGATTCTAGGCCCCACTTACTGTGCACTTCTTCCTTCTCTAGCTAAGAGAGTTAAGTGCAGGCAATGGTGAGAGTTTCTGTTTTTCCATGTCGTGGACAGTTATTGCATTTACCTGCCCTGCATTTATTCCCCCATCTTGTGGTTTTAACTTCACTTTTCCTCTGACACAGGCCCCCCTCTGCTCTCAGTAAAGTTTAGAGTGATACATTTCCTAGTTCTCTGTGTTCTTAAGTGGAAACCAGAAGTCCTAAATGCAGGGTTTACGCTTTCCTTTTCAACAAAGAACAAACACATTGAGCTGTCACTACCGCCCATGGTACAGTTTCTTCAAATGTGCCATCTTTGTTTTCATACCAACGTTGTTACAATCATTTAAGTGTTTTATGACATATGGTTTTATTATTTGGTAAAATAAAAGCACCAAATGGGAAATATGACTCTGCTGTTCCTAAGAACAGCAAATATGACTTTTCTCATGAACATAAAGTAATTGAGTCCAAGATGCAAAACAGTAAGTATGCTGAGACTAGTACACCTTTGGTTCAGCCATACTCGTGCCAAATCTAGTGAGATGTGGCTTCAGTGCTGAGGCGGCAAATACCATGAAGGGATCTGTGCGAAACGCATGTCAAAGATGGCGGCTAACATCTGATCTGTGTTCTGAGATTTGGGGATCTTGTCTGAGCTCTCTGAAACAATATTTGTACACATTTCTGTAAAGCAATGGGGAAACTCATGTAGACCCACAGACATAATGGTGTTGCATGTGCCTGTGTGTTGTATGTGTGTGTTTACGCATATACATGACTAATTAACAAAAATGGATCTTTCAAGTTAACCAAATAGAGTTATCACACAATTATACAGAAATTAATTATCCTATTAGGATTCCAGTGAACATCTCGGTTTCTCTGCCTCTTCCCTCCTGCTGCTTCCTTGCCCATTAACCCTTCATAAAACATCATTTGGCATACACTAATCATTGCCCTTTATTTTCTCTCTCCTTTCCTCTTGTTCTCTTCCTTCTCTTTACCCTTTTTTAGTCTTTCCTTGCTACTCTACTTTCATTCATTTGTTTTCCCTTGTCCAATACCAATTTACCTTTTTGTTTATGATAGTCATACTCTGATTTTCCCTGGAGAACTACTCTCCTTTTATTCTCAGTAAATGTAGTTGGAAAAGATTTATCTCCATTCAGTTCAGATCTTAAGCATAGCCTAAGGTTACCAAAACTTGCATATTGCATTTGCCTGAGAGTAACCAAAACTTCTCTGTTTAACACAGACTGGCTAAGTGTGGGGCACAGAATATAACTTCAACTGGATCTGCCGAGAATTAATTCTGGGATTTTGCTGGAGTTGTCTGAAAAGTTTTCCCTGTGCAAGAATTCCTAGCAATGAAAAATAAACATTTAGAGCTAGTAGAGGCCACGAAAACAGATGAGGCCGCGGAGGAAATCTGACCGGGAGGACTATGGAGGCAGAGAGAATAAGATAAAATAGTGCGATCCTTGCTTTAGTCTTCTCAGGACCTTTCGATTTGCTAAGATAATATATTCCTTCTTTATTATTTAAGCCATTGTGAGTAGTTACACTTTCCACTTTCTTTAAGGACTAGATGACTATGGAATTAAAGATTATGAACAGTGCTATTCTCAGAAACTGGGACTTCATTTAGTCTTCTTGAAAACAGGGAGGCTAATTATATTGAATCTAATCTGATTTGGCCGTTCTAACTTAGCAACTCAAAAAAAGATTGAGAAAGTTGGGAATAAGGTTATGAAGATATGCATACATTAGTTTTGTTATATTATCTGTTATTTATTTGTCTCTCCTTTTCCTACACAACTCTGCTGTCAATTGTAATTTGACTGTGAGCATAAAGCAAGAAGGGACACAGTTTACTTACTCTTAAAGCCTTAGGACTTCTCATGAAAAGTCTTTTCAAACTGTAACCCATTATATACAAAAACCTATCTACCTACTAGTCTCCGAATAAACCATTAAGTAGACTAGAAGTCATTTTTTTACTTACTTTTCTTTTTAGAAGTAAGCTGATAAGACAATCACCTAGTATCCAAGTATCAAAAAGATCAAAAAGGGCTATTCAGGGACACTCCAATGTCACCAAAGAGCTTCACAGCCTTACAGTTCACAAAGTAAGACATATTAACTTCATACCATGAATAAAATGCAAATTTATCTTCCATTTACAATTGATATTCTAGAGTTTACTATTGGTGGCAGCTGTAGGGACAATTAAAGAATTCTAATGAAAGTTGGTTGAAACGGATGAAGTCTAGACCACATTCCTCCGTCTGATGCAGTTTCTAACTCGTAAAGACAGAAAAGGACCGACAGTCATTTTAAATCTAACTCAGGAACAGGTTTATTAACCTATTACACGCCACTTCCACTAATAACGTGAGGAATGCGTACATAGATTATGTAATGGAGGGTATAAATGTACAGCATTGGCAGCACGCGTGATGATTACCGACAAGAATTAATCAGCATTCCTCATGCCATACACAATGCAGTTAGAATAGAAACAGCAAATCTGTTCAAGTAATGCCAACACGCTGCATAGAAGGCTAAACGAGTAAAAGTATATCATCAGCCATGACTCAAATTACATCTTTAAATTGTGTGCCAGCTTCCTTCAAATTGGCCATTTAAGAACTCGGTCTCTGACAGACTTTATAAACTGGAAAGCACTACGTCTTCTCAGGTCCACAGTTTTGTTGTGGGAATACATTTAATAATTCAGCCTGTAAATTAACCGGTACTTGATACAACAGACAGAGTGCTGGGGATCCTATGTGATATTTTTCTTAGGGATGAAATCAGCTGGTAAACCTCAGAAACGCTACATCCTTGGTGACAATGTTGCCCAAGCTCTTAAAGAAAGTATAGATTGTGGTTGTAATGCTGAATTATTTTCAACTCAATTTTTTTTTATTCATGGCATTTCGTAAGAGCCACAACATTCTCTACCAAACTGTGAAATCAAGCATTTCAGTTTTTGTTATAGTCATTGATCATTTCTTTTCTTGTTCTGGTTATATTGAGGTTCCTCAGGGCTTTAATGGACTGAAATAATTACCATTCAGTTCTTTCAGATTTGGAGCTACTCATTGTTTAGTCCTTAGAACTCTGGTGGAAAGGATTCAATGGAAAACTTCTGGTATGTAGAAATTTCTGTCAGATGGTAAGTTTGAAACTGAAACTCTTGTCTAAGGAGATTCTGGTACAAAAAGCTTTCTCTTGCATACAAAATATAAAGACACACTTCTCTCTTAACCACTCTTCCTGTAATTCATTCAGGCTATTAATGAAAATATGCATGAGTAACTCAGTGAAGAATCAGTGGTAAATAACAAAAATAGTAAGTATTTGAAATTTCCATTCTAATATTTCTGTACTAATTAGCCAACTTCTTTCCTTGTGAAAGAAAATTTGGGCAAATTTGAAAATCTTTCTGTCTCGTGACTAAGAGTCAACCAAACAATCTCAATTCTCAATTTGTGGTTTTAACGTCTATCCACTTTCTGTTCAAACATTTTGGTCCCTGAAATGTTAAATAAAAGCTAATTTCATCTCCTTTAATGGAATTGCTAACACAAATTTAAGAACAGAAAGATAAATTAGGTTAGACCAAGTACAGTAAAATTGTGCTTATTTTTTTATTGCACTAATTCTGGTCAGCATCTGAACTTGATGTATTTCTATTTGTGTTAAAAGTCACATGTAATTATTGCATTAGAATGTGTACAGGTGGGGCGCCTGGGTGGTGCAGTCTTTAAGTGTCTGCCTTTGGCTCAGGGCGTGGTCCTGGCGTTATGGGATCGAGCCCCACATCAGGCTCCTCCGCTGGGAGCCTGCTTCTTCCCCTCCCACTCCCCCTGCTTGTGTTCCCTCTCTCACTGGCTGTCTCTCTCTGTGTGTCAAATAAATAAATAAAATCTTTAAAAAAAATGTGTACAGATAAACATAACTAGTAAGAGCAAGCTTTTGTGTGCAATGGAGATGGGATAAATTGAGGGGGATGAAGAGAAAGAGGAGGAAATGGAAGAATGTACCTGCAGGATTTTTCCTTGGGTTTCCATTTCCTCTCTACCTTGGTCAGTGTGGGAGATCGGCACCAATCCAATAATGATTACAATAAAGGTGGAAGTACAACTATGATAGGTGAGTCCAAGATCTCAGTCCTTGACTTTCCTGTCCCTTATCTATCCATATTCACTCTCTTTATAATCTCATCTAGGCTTATTATTTTCTTTTAAAGACTTATTTATTTATTTGAGAGAGAGAGAGAGAGAGAGAGAGAGCAGTACCCATGAGCATGGGGAGGGGCAGGGGGAGAGGGGAAGATTCAGCAAGCAGACTCACTGCTGAGCGTGGAGCCCAAAGCAGGGCTTGATCCCAGGATCCCAGGACCATGACCTGAGCCAAAATCAAGGGTCAGATGCTTAACCGACAGACCCACCCAGGTGCCCCTAGGGTCATTATTTTTAAATACCATCTAAAAGCCCATCCTATAATTCTACCTTGAACTCCAAGCCCATACCAGTTGTATGCTTGACATCTTTATTTGAATGTCTGAATATCAGCTTAAACTTAATATGTCCAAGGCCAAAATTCAGTCTTCCCCATCTCAGTAAATTGCAACTTCACTTTTCCAGTTATTCACACCAAATCCCTGGCATTATTAATTTTTCTCTTACTTACATATCTAAAGCCCCACCTGATTACAAATTCTATTTCCTATATTTCAAACTATACGCTGAATTCAACCACTTTTTACAATCTCCACTGCTAACACTCTGTTCCCACCATCTTCTTTCCCTTGGGTTATGGCAATGCCTGTCCCCCAAACTGGTTTCCCTTCCTCCATTCTTGATCTATGATCTGCTGTCAACGCAATAGTCAAAGCGGTCCCTTTATAATATAAGTTGGATCATGTCTCCCTCTAATCCAATGCTCCAAAGATTTCCTTTCTCCTTCTGTAAAACTCAAAGTCCTTAACCTGACTCCATACAATCTTGTCACTCTCACTTCTCTAACCATAGTTCCTACTATTTTCTCTCTTACCCACTGCACTCAAGACACAATGGATTTCTTGCTGGCCCTTGAAAACTGCAGTCCCATTCTTGTCACAAGGTCTTTGTACTTCCCATTCCCTTTCTGGGTAGGCTGTTTCTAAGATGTTCATATGCTGTACTTACTTACTTGCCTCTTTCAGGTCTTACCTCAAATATTGCCTTCTCAGTTCAGCTTTCTCTGACCATCCATTTAAAATTCCAACTCTTCCTCAGCCTCTCACACTACCACGTTCCTAATCTCATTCCCCCTCCTTAATTGTATCCATAGTACATATTACCATGTGACATTGATATTTGTTTACTTCTTTGTTTTGATCTCTTTCTTTGCACTAGAATGTAAATAAATTCTATGAACACAGGAATTTTTGTCTTATTTGTGTATGCATATATTCTAGTTGCCTGAATGAGTGAAGAGCACATGGTAAATGTGTAATATATATTTATTGAATGAATTGATTCATTAATAATTCCTAGGAAAAGATACAGGGTACTTTAAGGACCTATAATAGATGAATTGACATAGTCACAAAAGTTAGAAAGAACTTCCTTTTTAAAAGTGAAGCTAAGTTCTGAATAATGGAGAGACATTATCCAGGAAAATAAAGAAAGAAAGAAAATTCTAAATATTAAAAACAATGTGAACAAAATGTCCTGAGGTGGGAAGAAAAACCCATCTTGCAAGTATAAGGATTTAAGAAAAAAGTTGAAGCAGCTGGAGCAGAAAGAGAAAAAGGGATGGCGTGAGATTACAGAGCCAGGTCACAAGAGCCTCACAGATGACATTTAGGTTTTTATTCTAAGGGCAATGAGAAATCACTGACAACAGCATGGAATCACATGAACTCTGTGTGTGATTTACTCACTCCATGTTTCTGTGTCATATTTTGGTAACTCTCAGAATATTTCAGACTCTATTATTATTATATATGTTATGGTGGTCGGTCATCTTTGATGTTACTAGTGCAATTGCTTTGGGTACCACGACCACACGCATATAGGACAGTGAACTTAATAGATGAATGTTGAGTGTGTTCTGACTGCTCCATTTACCACTTATTCCCCCATCTCTCTCCTTGGGCCTCCCTATTCCCTGAGACACAACAATATTGCAATTAGGCCAGTCAATAACCCTTTAAATGTTCAACTGAAAGGAAGAGTCACATATCTCTCACCTTAAATCAAAAACTAAAAATGATTAAGCTTAGTGAGGAAGGTCTATGAAAAGCTGAGACAAGCTGAAAGCCAGGACTCTTGCACCAAAGAGCCAAATAAATTAGTGAATGTAAAGTAAATATTCTTGAAGAAAATTAAAAGTGCTATTCCAGTGAACATATGAATGCTAAGAAAGTGAAACAGCCTTATTGCTGCTATGGAAAAAGTTCGAATGGTCTGGATGGAAGATCAAACCAGCCACAACATTCCCTTACGACAAAACTGAATCCAGAGCAAGGCTGTCACTCTCTTCAATTCTATGAAGACTGAACGATGTGCGAAAGTTGCAGAAGAAAAGTTGGAAGCTAGCAGAGGTTGGTTCATGGGATTTAAGGAAAGAAGCCATCTCCATAACATCAAAATGCAAAGTAAAGCAGCAAGTTATCCAGAAGTTCTAGCTCAGAACATTAAAGGAGGTGGCTGCACTAAACACCAGAGTTTCAACTTAGATCAAACAGTCTTCTGTTGGAAGAAGATGCCATCTAGGACTTCATTTACCATCCCCCAAATCCTTGGGGCCTTAAAAATTATACTAAATCTACTCCATCTGTGTTCTATAAATGGAACAATAAAGCCTGGATGAAAGCAAATCTGTTTATAACATTATTTTAAACCCACTCTTACTCAGGAAAAAAAAAGTTTCCTTTAAAATATTACTGCTCTGTGACAATATACCTTGTCACCCAAGAGTTCTGATGGAGATGTACAACGAGACTCATGTTGTTTTCATGCCTATTAACACAACATGCATCTTACACCCCAGGGATCAAGGAGTAATTTCAACTTTCAAGTCTTTTTATTGAAGAAATACAGTTTGTAAGGGCATAGCTGCCATAGATACGGAACTGGGCAAAGCAATCTGAAAACCTTCCAGAAAGTATTCACCATTCTAGATGCCATTAAGAACAGTTGTGGTTTATGGGAAGAAGTTAACTATTAACATAAGCAGGAGGTTGGAAGAAGTTGATTCTAACCCGAATAGATGACTTTGAGGGGTTCAAAACTTCAGCAGAGGAAGTAACTGCAGATGTGGTGAAAAACAGCAAGAGAACTAGAGTTAGAAGTAGAGACTGAAGATGGGACTACATTGCTGCAATCTCACGATAAAAATGGATGAAGAGTTGCTTCTTATGGATGAGCAAAGTGGTCTCTTGAGATGGAAACTATTCCTGATGAAGGTGCCGTGAAGACTACTGAAATGACAACAAAGGAGTTAGAATAGTACATAAACCTTGCTGATAAAGCAGCAGCAGGATTTCGGAGAGCTGTCTCCAGTTTTGAGAAAAGTCTACTGTCGGTAAAATGTTTCAAACACCGTTTGCTACAGAGAAATCGTTCATGAAAGGGAGAATCAATTAATTCAGCAAACTTCATCGTTGTCTTATTTTAAGAAATTGCCACAGCTACCCCGACCTTTGGCAACCACCACCCTGATCAATCAGCAGCCATCAATATTGAAGCAAGACCCTCCACCAGCAAAAAGATTACAACTCGTTGAAAGCTTAGATGATGGTTAGCATGTTTTAGTAACAGAGTAGTTTTTAATTAATGAATGAACATTGTTTTTGGTTTTTTGGTTTTGACATAATGCTATCCCACACTTAATAGACCACAGCAGTCTAAACATCTTTTAAATGCACCAGAAACCAAATTTGTTTGGCTTGCTTTATTGCAATATTTGCTTATGGTGGTCTCGAACTAAACCCACAATATCTTCAAGGTATTCCTGCCATCCCCATGAGAAATGACAGCAACTTGGACTAGGGTGGTAGCATCTCTCAGGTCGTTTGAACTTTGTCTTTTTCTTTCCTGCAGTTCCAATCTCTTTGGCTCACTCCTGTACCGTCAGGTTTTACACCCCAGGAGTGTTCAAGCCTTGCCCTCTTCTTTCAACTGGGAAGAATGTGAAATTCAAGAGCTTCACTCTATCTCTTCTTGCCACTCCTCCACAGGATGCCTGGTCCATTCACATTTTCCACTGTTTTTATTTATTTGTGTATTTATTTCAACCATTTGATTGAGTTCCATGGTGATGGTAAATGTGTCAGGAATCATGTTTTATTCATCTTGATATTCCCAGTAGCTGGCACATTGAAGATACACAATAATACTTGTTGAATAAATGAGGAATTAAATCAATTGCTGGTTTGTCAACACGAAAAAATATTCCCAATGTTCTTCTTACTGCTGCTCTGTAGACATCATGAATTTTGGGGTGGATAAAGGCATTTCCATATGGTCAAAATATATAAGCTATGGGTTAAGTCATCTATTAGCCGTTGGATGTGCACTTGACACTCAGATATACATACATAAAAGCAACTGAAGAGTATATAAATATACCTACAATGTTAAAATTATATAAAGATAAATAACTCATTTGGGGAACAAATTGTACACATAATTTTCAATACAGTCCCTTAAATGACTGAAAGGATATAGAGAACTGAAGGAAGAGCATCTAAAAAGCCCAAAAGAGTCCATATATTTCCCCAAATTTTCCGATCCCCAGACAATAGGTTAAGCATTATAAGATGCTCAGTCATCAAATTCAATTGCAATGGCACAACAGTGACCAAATCTTAGCCATGAAAACTGTTTAATAACCTATACTGATCCTTAGCTATTGTGGGGCATGACTTAAACCCTGCTGACTAAACACACACACACACACACACGCAGATTGATCTAGCTTCAGCCATACACATATTAATTCAATAATAAATAAAATTAAATATAAACATTTATCAATAAAGTCATAAATAAAATCATAAGGCAATTCATGCAAAAATGAGAAAAGTTCTTGAAGGATACAATGAATATGAATTTTCAGCTATGTATGTTTTATGATGGTATCAAAAGTAAAACTGTACCATTTAACTGTATGGTTTTCTACCTTCCCTTCCACTTTGCACAGTTTTCCTGAAGCCATATAATTTTAGATAGAAGATCACTTTTTGGAAAAGTCATAAGCAGAAGATCATAACTCAAATCAGGCAATCAGATTCTCCTACCATGTAACTACTGAAGAAGTCATGTAATTCAGTCCTCTATTAACAATGCTTTACATGCAGGATTTATACAGGATTAAAAGTACTTTTAAAAGTACTGTTCTTGGAAAGAGGTCTGTACACTGCTTCCACTTTGTGAAATTATAACACTTGTTAACCAGAATGATTTTGTCATAAGTAACATACTATAAACAAAAATTGACTTAGACTAAAAGGATAGTTTGGTCGACATTTAAATATATCTATACCTATATAGATAGATATAGATATAGATATCTTAAAAATAAGAAATATTACCTTAAAAATTGGCCCCCAAACTGAATTGCAAAGGGCACAAGACAGATCTTAAGCCAAGATGTTAGAAGGAAGATCAGAAATAAAATTTCTAAATAAGAATAAATTGCTTAGGTAACTGCTTATGTATTGTTTGCAAATAAAACCTTAAATTTGTGTTCATTGCATTTACTTCAAACAAAATTTTTTCACCACTAAAAAGAGACAAAATAAAGACAAGGGTAGAAATAGAATGGAGAATAGCTTCTACATAAAACATGCAAATAAAAACTTTTACCAATAAACAAATTGAAAAATAATACATGATATTTGCAGAAATCATATGAAATTATCGGGCTCAATGTCTAAATATGGTACAGAACTCCTCCCATCTCCCTTCTTGGTTAATTCAAACTATTTTGAATTATTCTCTTATCATTACAAATGAACCTCCAAGGATTTGTATCTTTGAAGATTTCAAAAAAGGAAAGTTATTTTCTATGAAAACCCAATTCTGTATTTTTGCCCTATTGTTGCTTATACCACAATATGATAAAGAAACACAACAACTCACCTGGAAAATTGCTGAGGGTCGAGGAACTCCCATAACTCAAGTTACCTAATTCTTCTTCCTCAGACTATGTAATCTAATTCTGTTGCCATGGTCAAGAGAGTTTTTTATTTGTGATATTATACTAAGGCAACACATCCTGAAATTTCTAAAATTTATAAAAATCTTCTAATGTGTTATGATTGTCTGTGGACATGGACTCTCTCAATTGTTTGAAGTCTGGGTTTGCAATCATATTAAAGATTTCCAAGATATAAAATTGTGTTCTACATTTCTTGTAGGTTATGAGGCATCAAAAAATGAGAGCTTTGTTCTGAGAAGCAGTGAAGTAAGTAAGGGTTAAGCACATTCACCACCAGGTAACAAGCAGCATGGTTGGACCGCAGCATTCCACAATAAAAAAAGGAACACAATTAAAGTTTAATCTCAGACTATTGCTGGGAGGGGCTGAAGAGAGAATTCCAGTGTTGCGCATTTCTTCACGCACTCCAAGGCTTTCAAGTATTACCACCAGGACGTTTCATTCATGGCACAAGGCATTCATGGGATGCTTTCTCCTGGCACACTTAGGATGGAGAAGGAAGGAGAAAAGTTTGGATACATTCATTTCTTCCTCTATTTAGGTGATCTTTTGAAACTTTCAACAAAGAATATATCCTTTAGAAAAGTGAAAAGAACCGTGTTCTTCTTTTTTCCTTTCTTTAAGTATATGAGAAAGACAAAATCTATGAGGAAAAACAAAATGAACAAAACTGGCATATTTTATGAAAGATTTATATACAGTATTCGTTCTGCTGACATAAGGGCAAGTGTAGAATTATAAACTTTTTTTATCATAAAATTAGATTTTCAGGATCATATGTTCATTACTTCAATTCCCACAAATAAAATTTGTTCATGGAAAAATAGAGATATTTTGAATACTAAAGTCCTTTATTCAACAACACAGAAATTTCACAAAAACAACTTTACTGGGCAAATTGAATGTGTTTTTTTTTTTTTTTAGTTTTTTTTTTTTTTTTTTACATTTTTNTTTTTACAGTTTTGTACATGCCCCATAAGTAATTTTCTTTAATAAATACACTGTTTTCCAAAACTGCTTTTTTATAATTGCACAAGCATACATACACCTTACACAAATATCTATTAGAAAATTTAATAGATGACTGCACAGTTCAGAATAGGAGAACGCTGTGAAAGGAGTACATTTTGTGGCCCATGTTCCTGAAATATCTGACTTCCTCGCCATTGTGAAAATGGAATCCCTCCTCACATAGCAGCTGTCTTTTATTCACTAGGAATACAGATCTCAGTGTGAAACTGCCAAATTTAATAAAAACAAAATCTGAAACATTTAGTTGTTACATGAGAACCAACTGTTTGATATCACTGTGAATCTAACCATGATCAAAGACCCACTACGGCTTTTGCTGAACATGTTTGACCCTGAATAGTGTGCTCGTTTAACTGCTTTCCTTTTTTCCATTATTTGATTACAGATACTGTCGGCTTAAAGACTATATGCTTGAACATTAATTGTACAACTTACATGCCAGGGATTCTGAATGAAAGGAAGGGAATATTCCTTTCTGTTAGTGATTGCTTAATACTAATTCATGGGAAGCCCACGAAATCTTGCTCCCTGTAAAATTGTTTAGAAGGAGGAAGTTGGGTGTTGGGGATTAAGCAACCAGGAGATGTTTTTATATACTCTTACACTGGAGAAAGACTTCTACTGTGTCCTCTCCTAAGGATGGATACATTTCTCGTTTGTAAATATGCCTCCTCTTGTAGACAGGCAGACAAAATCCATCAGAAAGCCACTTTGGTCCGAAGGCCTGGAAAGAGGGAGGTTTGCATTACGAGGTTCTTGTAATGTTTAGGGTGCTCAGAGACAGCCGACAGGAAATTGGTTCATTGCCCTTTGTACCAACACCCTGCGTATTTTTCAGCTTTCCCCAACTGCTGACAGAACGTGGCATCTCCTCGTCTACACCTAGAGAAGGTCAGAGTCCGGTGTATGTCGACCTCTCTTACAAAGCTTTTAATTTGGCTTCTCTGATACGTAATTTTTAAGTTGTATGATCTGCCACGATCTATATTCTGATTGCTATCTTCTGAATATTCTTGGTACCAAATATGAAACGTACAGTGAACAATTTTCCAAAGTTTCACTGCATTGGTATTTTAGAATCGTGAAAAATGTAAACCTTTAAATCCCTCCCTCGGGGTTATAATGATATGCTTTACAAGTTCTCAGTATATGGACTTACGGAGAAGAGAACCAAAGGGAGGCTGGAAGAGTAGCATCTTTCTTGAACATCACCAACAAGAACTTGATATGTACCCTACATTACATAGAGTTTTACCAAAAACATAAAAAATGGGTGGTGTAAAAGAACAATGTCAAGAATAAAAACATATAAAAGAATTAAGGAAAAGCTGCACTTTCCCATTTCAATAATCAACAGATTTTCTTTCATTAAAAAAACTGAATTGACATGTAAAACACCACATTTTACAGTATACAGATTCATTAGTTCTTTAAGAAAACAAAAACACATCAAGACATGCAATGCTAGCATGTATTTTAGACTCTCAGTACATCGTCATGAGATCTTTACACGTAATTGTATGCCTAACGCAGCCTGAATAGATGCTCGCTTCAATTCTGTAGTAACAACCATCATTTTCCAAAACGCAAGGCAAACTTACCACTCAAATGTGAAAGTAAGTTTTCACTTACTTGTAATTAATTAGCACATTGGCTTAAAAAGTAAGTAAAATCAAATAAAATTGGACGAGAAAGAACTCATGTAGTTCTCATTGGTCCCACAGCAGAAACAGAAATTCTAACTAGAAACCCTCAAAGGAATATACATCAAGCAGAAAGCTATCTCAGAATTAACACACAGCCCATTTTAGCTTGCGATTATTTAATGATCTTCTTGAAACATGGATAGGTGGAATATAGACTAAATTTTCTTTAAAAAGCCCATTTGACCGTCACTGGAGGCCTTGTGTTCCCACTCTAGCCAGGTTCAGTCCCTTGCTTTTCACATTGGCGTTTGCACGGACCTTCTCCACCCCACCCCACCCCCCGCCCAGACTCTGATGATGAAATGCTCCTTCTGTGTTTTTGAAAATCTCCTGACATATTATGTCCCATCTGCAACTACAACTAGCTTTTTAAAATTATTAATCTGCTAGTGTTTCTAAAACTTTACAGGCCTTTTTATCACCCTTTCTCTTCTCAGGTTATTTTTCTTTGCATGATCCATCCATCTTGCTAACATTTTCAGCAGACTAGTGGATGTCAGGCTAAAATAGCTGGCTAGTGGATAAAGAACCAAAGTTACAGTAACACGGCAACTTCAATACTCCCTGTATTTTTGCTAAACCCTATTTTATTCCTGAAGATGAAAACTGTCTTTATGATCGGGCAAGAAAAAGAAAATGAAATAAACTTCCTAGGTATCATGTCATCGCAAATAATATCTGTCCTATCGGGACAGCCTCAGGAACCTCGACTGCCCTAAGAAAACCAAATCCTACATGAAAAGGTAACATAGACTCTAGGAAGCATTAGCTCCTTTGTGTTTGAGGCTGTTTGCACTTATGGGATTCCACAGAATGTGGCCCTGCCTTCTCAGGAATGAAAGCATCAAGTGGCAAAACTGGGAATGGGAGCAATGGAACATTCCACTGAGGGCCTAGGGGAAGGCCAGTGGTCCAGCTGGGAGGCTATGAGAAAGGAAGATAAAAAGAGGCTTAAAAGCCTCACTTTTATGAATGTGTTTAATTTTTTTTAACTTAAAAATACATCTAGCCATGCCGCAATGCGGGAGGTCTTTATGTATTCAAATTTTAAAACAAACTACCCATTTCATATCATACATGGAATTAAAACATTTGGGTACATTTCATTAAGAGTTTCTTTTTCCTATAAAAAAAAAAAGAGCAAAATATAAACAACCAAAAAATACATACACCCCATGTTGGGCTGAGAAAAAAAAGTCAATCATGAATTTCTCCCCCTAAGATATGATACTTTTCTCTGTATCCTAGAAAACACTGCTTTTTTTTAAATTTATACAACTGATACTGCATGTTCCAACTACTCTGAGTGCTCCGCCTTACAGTGCAACCCAAGACAAGTCAACCACACTACGTATCTGGGGGGTACACCCTTCTGTACAGCTCGTTTGTAAGCAATGCAAGTGCATAACCACTACTCTAATATAATGCTCAAAAGATTAACTGAAACTTTCATAACATCTTCCCCTCTTCTAACAATACAACTGAAGGTGATTGCTGGATGCATCACCATCTTTTCGTCTTGTAAAACTTGGCATCAAGTCTCTACGGAAAGATGCATGGCAAAACATGCCACTGCTGTTGCTGCTTCTAGAAACAACTGGCAAAAAATATTTAAAGCTAAAATTTATTGCTCCAGATTTAACTCGCAGAACCATACTGTTGTGTACAAACTGTTAATCTCCATAGATGCTCAGACATGATTGTCTCCTTGTGTCTAAACACACAAAATACAAGCTGCTATCTGTACAGTTTACAGTACTGAAACACATGTATTTGAAAATGAAGTATAGATATGTACTTTGCAAAGATACATGATTTTACAGCAGGGGTTTACCCAAACTTATTTTTTACAGCCACTTTCAAAATAGACAACAACTTCACTAAGTATAGCTAAATTACATCAAAGAAAGGATCAGTGTATGGAAAGTAAATAGACTGGCCAATTCCCCAAGCTCCCGGATTATTTTTATACGTCTTTTTTCTTTTCTTTTCCTTTTTTTTTTTTTTTTTTTGAAAGAAACCCCTATACATAAAATGAAAATAATATCTGGATATTTTCTTCAGTGGTGGACTAAGCAGTTTCTTAAAAGAAGACATTAGTTTGCCCTTCACTTCCAAATGCCTTGAAAATAAGATATACTACTGCTTTAAAAGAACCATCGGAATGCTTCAGCGCTGGGAACAGGTGTTCTCTATAAAAAAAGAGCAAGAAAACAAGTTAAGCTTTCTTTCTATGCCAATATAAAATTAGATTTTTCTCCTTTACACTTCAGCAATATTTTTAGTCAGCAATACACAACATAATAACTTGGATATTTCACCATTTAATAAAAAAAGGAAATGTTCAGTCTTAGAACATTACAAAAATTAGGATGTTGACTTTAACGCTAATTTACTGAATATAATGATTAAAACACATCGGTCTAAAAAATACAGGAAACACAGCCTAGAACATGGAGAGTCATCAGAATAACAGGGAACGTTCAAACTATTAGGCAAGAGTAGAATGTCTGTATCTGCTTTGCACACATACACATCCTGTGTGTGGTCGATATTTAGAGAATTCAGTGACATAATTTCTTTATTCTGGGGAATTTCATTTACGACAGGACCATAACAAATATTACATCGATATTAATTCTATCATTTAACAACTGCTGATGGTAAACATTCCTACAAATAATCTAATGAGAACTATACTGACAACATATGCCACTATTTTAAAGTCTGCATTTTCCACAAATTAATGTCATATGTACGAAACAAACTTATACTAGTCAATACTCCTCAGTGGAGTGTAACTATCCTTTTGCGCCATAAAATGACTATCGTTTTCCAAAGGAGTAATAAGTTAGCACCAAAAGTAGGAGCAATCATTTTAACAAAATGCTTAAAGTTACAGGTTTTGGGGATTTGTTTTGTCAGAAAAAATGGTAAAGTACTGAATTTTCCTCTCTATATTAATGTTACAGTAATTCATAATACTATACTCTTCTTTCAAAAACAGAATCACATGAGAACATATTGAAGGTACATAAGAAACAATAAGCTAAATTTTCCTATACGGGTAAATGAAAGAGGGTTGACTTTATTCCTTAGGCTAGTCCAACAGTCCTGTGTAGAATAGAAGATGGCTGCCAAGAATAAGGAAGTATATAAATTGGTGTGTTTAACGTTACCAAATTATTGGGTTGGTACAGAACACAGACACACAAACACACACACACGCACCTCCTGTAAACACATCTTAAGACACAGTGTTAATAGCACTTGAATTTCATATTTCAGAAAATACATGAAAAATTTTACTCTAAGTACTCTTTAAGAATTGAGGCTAGCATTTATTTACTTTCTCACATTTGACTTATGTGGTTGACAAAGTTCTACTGGAACAATGTCATCTAAAAATAAAAATGTACTACATTAGTTGATTAAGATATCCACTGAAATTTAAATGAAAAAATAACCATTTTGGAAACCAAAGCCACTTTTCACCATTTGCACTAAAAAGAATTTTAAAAACTTCTCCTCAGTCAACACAACAAATTTCACAAAAGAATGTGTAAGAACAAACAAATGGGGGCGCCTGGGTGGCTCAGTTGTTAAGCGGCTGCCTTCAGCTCAGGGCATGATCCCGGCGTTCTGGGATCGAGCCCCACGTCAGGCTCCTCCGCTATGAGCCTGCTTCTTCCTCTCCCACTCCCCCTGCTTGTGTTCCCTCTCTCGCTGGCTGTCTCTGCCAAATAAATAAAATCTTAAAAAAAAAAAATAATAATGATTTTTTTTTTTAAAGTAAACTCTATTCCTGATGTGAGGCTTAAACTCATGACCCTGAGATCAAGAGTCTTACGCTCTCCCAACTGAGGCAGACAGGCACCCGAAACTAACGATTCTAATGCAAGTTTATATAACGTATATACAAAAACACTTAACTTGTGACATATTCTCTAAAAATGCAAACAAGAAAGTCCAATATTCCCGTATAAATAGTGCTTATTAATATTTTACTCCTTACTCCTCATGGTATACTGTTTTCTTCTCTCCAGCTCACCACGCATACCCAAATCCCATCATTTGATGTGGTTGATGAGAAAAATGTCTTTACCACTTTCCAAAATTAACTTTTGAAGGATAAATGTAATCGTATATGCTCATTACATGTATTTAGTCCTTATTAAAGGAAGTATATGAAGTAATAAGAAACAACATATTCATTCTAATATTCATACTTTATACACACGCACACACACACAAGCAGTAAATGAAAACTTAGACGTTTATACCAGATGCTAAGCTTGCTGCCTGATGCCAACTAAGAATAAATTTTATATAAGTATGCATACTTATATAAATGTAGTCATTTTTAACAAGATAACTTAGATCCAAACATATCCATGCAATTACAGATTCACATATGAAAAATAAACATGTGCATATATATTCATATATATTCACATTTACATGTATAGAATATGACATAGAGATGCCAATTTACTATCAGATGCCAACTGGAAACAAGACTGTAAGTATATACTTAGATAATCTTGTATCTTGATAAACATATATGTTTATGAAGATAAACAGAAAAATGTATGGAGTACATTTTTTAAATGAGGTGAACTCCTTATGTCTTGGATACATTTTGAAATCTCTTTTCCAATTCTTTGCTCTTCCTGTGCCCCTTTCCATCACTCAATTTTATTTGCAATATTTAGAAAAAGCAAGCTTCATAAAACGCCACCTGAGATCAAAGGTCGTTGTGAGGAGAAAGATAATTGCTTCTCAATGCTTGTTGGCACCAAAAATTAATTAGATAATGCAAATATGAGAAAACCAGAGATCTGGTTTTCTTTACTAATACAACCTGTCACAAAATATAGCACCATGATGTGTGCATATTAGTCTGCATTCCTTGAGGCCTGTACGTATTTCCATCTAGAAAGATACAGACAGTCCACTGCTGCAGGGGAAGGGTGAAGATAAGCAGAGAAACATCTTTTAAAAAATATTTCTCCCTTATATTAAGATTTTTGAGGTCATGAAGCCTAAAAACGACTTGTTGGGAAATCACCTTAAATGAGTGAGAAAACAGGAAAACCACTAGTGCATTAATTAGAACAAATTATCAAGGCATTCAGCAGAAGCTTGAAATGAGGATTCTCTAAAATTGTTTTCAGGGTGAAAAAAGTAACAAAACTCCTTAGTGTCCCTCCCATAGGCCACACAAAGCGGAAGATGTATGGCCAAACTCCTGCCCAATTTTCACTGGGCTCAGTGGAAAGTTACTTGACGCCTGGACTGAGTTCTTCTCGGTCAAGATGGGGAAAGCAACATTGCTTGCTTTCATTCATCAACTACTGGCTATAGGGTTTTTACTAAGTCTGTACTAATTTGGGCACCTGTCTTCTCATTCTCTCAATTAATGAGGTCATCTTTGTTAGAGGACTTCTATTTCAGATGGCGTGGGGGCTCGGCGCAGCACCGCGGAGGATTACGCACCCTGACCGGCTACCCCCGGGTTACATAAAGTCAGCAGTCCCAGCTGGGGAACCACACTCTTGATGAGATTACAGTGACTTTCTGGATCTCGGTGATGCTTGCAGGAAACCGTTATCCTGAGTGACAGGAAAGCCAGATTCCCCAGGAAGAGAAGGGGGCGGGGAGGTAAAGAAGAGAATGGAGTTGATCAGCATTAAGGCAGCCTTCACTGCTCGCAGGTGCTGCCGCTGACATACAGCAGCCAGCTCCCAGGGGGCCTGTGGAGAGGCCCGCAGCCCTCCGTTCTCCCTCGCGCACTGCTGGAAAGCATGGTGTTCCAGAGCGTTCATCCCTACGAAAGCCAGAGCCACATCTGTAAGACCTTAAACTAATGAGCTTAAAGGCATGACTTCCGTTTCCCTCCTGAATAACTTTAAAAAGCAATGACATTTCCTTGTATAAGATACATAGGAATTTTGTAGATGTGTAAGAATGATATAATCCAAGCCCAAGTACAGTTTCCACATACTTAAAAAAAAGAATACACAAGTCATCACTATGTCTCTGGCAGAGGTATAGTTAAGTTTAATTTTTGTTAAACCGGCGATGAAAAAATAAACGACGTAAAATAAATAAAAATCCCCAAAGCTGCCACCTAAAGGATTTGAGTATCTTTCTTTTTTTGGTGTCTGCTGAGCAGTCACATGAACTGTTGTATCTTCAGGCTGAAGATGGGTCTACATACCCTTGTGTAAACTATGGCAAGTCTAATAAAAATTCACCTCCGGAAAACCGCAAATGGGACAGCTACACTTCCCTCCAGACGGAGATAGGTGGGATTGGCTATTCATATTTAGATACAATATGGAAAGCGTGGCACTGCAAATGGCACTAAACAAAACTCATTTAATAAAGCCAGACATGAACTTTCAAAGGACAAATTAAAGACAACTCGGTGCTGAAATCTTCAGAATGCATAAAGCTATGTAAATTGAGATAATAATTATGACATTAGAAAATTCTCTAACTAAACTTAAATATAAACTTTTCAATATTCTTCATGTACTTTCTAATCCAAAAATCTCGGTGATTTCCCTAGGCCTTCAGAATTCCATTGTGGAACAAGATGCTTCTAATACAATGATTTCCAAGCTTTGGGCTACCATTATCCTTAAGGTAATCAAAAATAATTTCCTGTTTTCCCATTTATTATTAAAGAAACGGAAGTCATCCAACCATTTTCCGATTCTTACATAATGAAGTGAAGTACGCTTTCTCCAATCAAAAGCAAAGCAAAATCAAACAGTTGTTGGCCAACAGAGCCTCTTTTAAGCTCTTCTGAAATAGTGTGTTCCTGGGAGGAGTCCCCTATAAGTTTCTTAGGCTCCAACCATCTAAGACCTTGAAATTGGAGCACCTCACAGCATTTGATTGACCTCTTCACACTAGAACTTGAAAACCTTAATGAATCACTGAAATTTCTCAATAGAAACTACATGAGCATGACAAAAGATAATATTGGTACCATTGTTTGCCTTTAGATATTTGATTATATTTTGTTTTGGCTTCAAATGAAACTTTAAAACTTTGGAGTATTTTGCATGAACAAAAGATTCCTGATGGTGAAAAAAACTACTTTTTTCCCTGATTTCTCACAAAGAATGCTAAAATATCAAGTTATATAGGTTCTCAATTTTTTTACTGACAAAATTTCAAAGCCTACTTGGAAAAATGGAAAACTGTATTATTACAGAATATTGTGAATGTGAATACACACACATGCACATTAATACAAATCTTTGGATAATTAATAATTACAATCTAAAATGATACCTAGGAAATGTTAGAGACACCCCAAAATGTTTTTAGCAGACATATTTTTCTGTATTTCTTATATATATTTCTAATTAGTAATATATTTTAGAAATCATAGATCAGTAATCCACTAACTTTACTAGAATTATTAGCAAGCACAGGTATAGTATAGGTCAGTAAATCTGAGAGAACAATTAATTTATGATCTATGATAATCCCACAGTCTAATAATTTACTGTTATTATAATCAAAAATTTTATATTTTAATAATCCTCGATTAAAACTATATAGATTAATATAGTTTCTACATTTTAGATTACACCTTACTTTTTCTGTCCTATTGTAATATATATGTCATATATATTATGTAATATATATCATACGCGTAATAGATATCACATATGTGATATATATATTGCACATACATCACATATGTGATATGTATCAAATTAATTCTTCTCATAATTCTGATTCATTTATCCTATAACTGTATCAGTATCTGTATACTCACATTTTATTCTGTCATTATCCAAAAGTAAACTAAAAATATCTATCAAAATTACCACTAACTGGAATATTAGACCCCTCTCTAAAAGAGAGAAAACACCAAATAGGTAACTTCATAACTTTTACGACCCAAGTTTTTGGAGGCCTTAAGTATGATGATAAGGAGAACTCTACTTTTTTGGTTTTTGAATTGATATGCATGGCCAGGATTTCTCTGATTAATGGTGGAGAACTGACAATGGCTTTTTCGTCAATACCCATCCTCTGGGGGCTATTGCTCCTGCTACTCTTCCAGGCTTTGCAAATATTGACAGCCCGTCCTCTTCTCCACTTCCTGCACAAACACCACCACCCTCACCATCACCACTGCGATGGCATGACTTTAGACAACGAGAGCATGACTGGAGAAGATCAACCTAGCTAACTTTTGTAGATGGGAAGATGAGTTTATACATTACATTGTATAGATGCTAAATTAAGTCAATGTGCTAGTAAAGCCAGTTAGGAAACAACTATCTAAAGGAGAATGTGTGTCTAAAGGGTGGGATGGGTTGGTGGGAAGGAAAGTAATAGCTTACCACCGTGATTTACACGCACCCAAAAGTGACCAAAAAAGTGCCCACTTTTGCTCTAGTGTCTAACCCAACTACTTTATTTAGGCAAGTCTCGTGATGAATGTAGGGTTATATTTCAACTAATTTTGGTCAGAACACTTCAAATCACATCATTCTAACAAATAAGCAAACTTATTGTATTATAAATGAGCTGTTTAGTGATTAAAATGTTCTTGGACATATAAACTGTAATAGGATGATACCAAGATAAGCAGAAAGAGAAAAACTGTTCAATGATCCACCAATTAAAAAGAAGTTTTTTGAAGAATTACTTTATGCAGTATTTTTAACCCTGTTAAAGGTTCTTAGAGGGAGTGTGAAAGGAAGGTAAAAGTAAAATTGAGATTAAAAAGCAGAAATTAATTATATCAATACTGCCAAGAATGATTAGAACAGTCAATTCTATTTATATGTTCCATATGCTTATATTTACTTTATTAATATATACACAGATATATATGGTTATATGATAACAAAACTTAATCTACTTACCTACCTATCACCTATCTATCTATCTGGCAGAGACAAAAGTTAGATAATTCTCTCTCGCTTCAAAGTCCCTCCACTAATCCTGTTTAATGCAACAGTGCCTTTAGGTGAGATCATTGCTAATCAGCTATTGAAAAACCACCAGCATTCTTTTTGTGATAAAGTCGTTGGACAATTTTGAAAATTTTGGTTACTTTTAAAGCAGAGAGTAAACTGTCTTGTTCTCTTACTGAAGAGAAGAAGAAATAATCTTGTAAAATGTGAGGAAATGGGAAGTCACAAAAACATATTAAGAGGTGACATTTTAAAATTATCAAAGCTATGATTTGGACAGTCTCTAACATGGATTCAAATGAAATACAATAGTTATACCAAACCTCTATAAGAAATTCAAATTACAGTGCTTCTCTTTGAATTATTATAGATCTGAGAATTTGAGAAATATTCACTTTTTAATACCATGTAAAAAGTGAAAATAACTTTAATAAACATTTTTCTCTTAGGCTAAGTTCCTTAGCATCTTGGATGTAGTCACTGGACTTCATGTGGTTTAGAATCCTCTGTGACAAAATTCCAACCATTTCCATAGACCCAGCATGTTTTATGTCTATGAATTACTTAAAGGAGTTTAGAGTAAATTCCAAACATTTCAGTCATTAAGATGTTATCATCAAAATGACGTACTTGGTTAAAACTATACTTCTGACAATAACAGCTTTTGCACTATTTCTTTAAAAAATTTTTTTAAAAATATTTGTAATTGAATTGTAATTGCCATCACACCAAATGCTCAAATTCACAATCGTTTTTGGTCTCTCATTTTTTTTTCTTTTTAAATAATAAAATTAAAAGGTATACAATCAACACTTATTTTAATTTAACTTTATCAAATTATTACATGTTACCTAGCTCTTTAGAAATATATTTTGGCTCATTTCCCTCATGAAGAGGATACGCACTCTTTCGCGTTCTGCACTACCATGGCATCAGTATATCTTGGGCTAGAGCAAGTTCTCAAATATTTGGATTCAAATTTCTCCTCAGAGAATTTCCATATACCACTTCTTTTCCTATGAGTATCTCGTGCCCCGTCTTTGTGCAAACAGCCACCTTCCCAAAGTTAACTAACCAGCAGAGTCAATTCATAAGTCTAACTTTTGTTTCAAGCATAGAATTTATAAGATGTAGTGATTACTAGTCTTGCTTCCATTTTTCTGGAGTCTTTTCTGTATGTGCATTCTGTATTTTTCAGGAGATTCTCTATATAACCACTTAGAAATTACAGATAATTTGGAACAATTAGTTGTTTACAGGATAGCCTCCATCTCCCTAAACACCATCGCAAACTTGGACCATTAGTTTTCGCAACCTTGGCTTTTGATGTTTCTAATGGCAGACCGGAGTGAATTAGTCTTAAAGAGAAATGAGAAGGGAGTGGGGGGTGAAAACTAGTTTCCATGAAACTACTTTTTCCACTACGGTAAATGAAAAGAAACAATGTTGAAGGGTTCTAGTGGGTCCGAGCCCGGGCTCATGGCATCTTGCCAAAAATTTTGAGACTTTGTTTCTACCAATTTCTTATTTAAACCAGGCTCAAGATGACCTTGCACGTGACAATCCTCTCTACCAATATGCTCCTTTCTGGTTTCTCTTGGCTCTGTGACACTACACTCTGCCTCCCCTTCCTCCCTCCCTTCCTTCTTTTCTCCTGTCTTATTCAGGTCAAACAAGGATTTCCACTACTCTGTAAAATATACTTGAAATAACAAGTCACGTAGATTCTCAGTATGTTGAATGTTCAAGGCAAGTATTTTTTTTCTTATTCCTTGAAAAATTCTACTAATAGAAAACTTAATAGTACACCACATAATCACATGAGGAATCCAGGTAGAGATCACCAATAGCAGCCTGTATTTTTCTATCTAGGTCTAGGGAAGAACGAAGCCAAGGATGCATCAAGGAATCCCAAGGCTTTTAAATAGGTATGAGACTGTTTCCAGAGCAATTATGTCATTTTAATTCAATTATGTCATTTACATGTGTCCATTTCTTGGACTGAAAGTTAAGAATGTAAGTGGGTAACTAATATCTTGGATGAAGGACCAAGATGTAGAGCTAGGGAGTTAGATGGGTATTGCAAAAGGCAGAGTTAAAGAAAAGTTTAAGTTTCCTAAACGTGTGTGTGTGTGTGTGTGTGTGTGTGTGTGTGTATGTAAACATATATGTATGTATATATCCACAGCACTTACCACAAATCTTAGAAAATAACAGTTCTTACCTAAAGATTTGTCAAATTGAATTGAATTGATCAAACGTTGACTCCGTGCTTAGTAATATACCATGTATTCACGAATACACAGCATAGCTACAGACCTGCCTAGAAGTAAAGACACACTATTTATAGAAATACATTTAAATTTTACTCTTTATCTTGTTAACATTGTTCCATTTACAAATATAATTTCTTTCCTCACTACAGACTCGTTCAATAGTGTTGTCGCTGTCACTAAACTAGTGTTTTTCAAACTTTTTTGACTGCAACCAACACTTAGAAATACATTTTACATAGCAGCTTAGTACATGCATACACATACGTTTATGTATACATACAAACTGAAACAGAAGTTTAACAATATGCACTCTTACTGTATGTGCTGCACTCATGTATTTTATGTTCCACTCTGTTCTGTTCTGCTCTCTGAAAATCCTCATGGTAAGCCAACACATGGACCACTAATGTTCTGTCACCTGCAGTTTGAAAAACACAGCTCCACGCCACACAAATAACATATTCATGTGAAGAGAATCACATGAGGAAAATCCAAACACCATTCCACTTCATAATGAATTTAACTCTAGATAGCAGCCTTACATAAAAGATCCAATCTGTATTTCCTTTGGGACAGAAAAGGCCAGTGTTCTCTATTTTGTTTTTCATGGATGAAAATTAGAGCACACAAAGTATTTAATGTTTACTAGAAGATTCCACATCTTCTTACTTCTCATCCATCTACATACAACCGAGAATTTTAGCTCTTTCCTTATTCTTGACTCCATTAAAACCATCACTGGTCTCATGTAACCTACACACAAGAACACTTCCCATAGACAAGTCTTTCCCCAGCACAGTTACATTCCTGCCACTGATTCACCAACACTCGTAATCATCATTTCCACACAAATTTATATAGTCTATCTTTCTTTAAAAATGTATTTCATCTCTTCTCACTCTGTAAGGTTTTGGAGAAAATATATCTTCCCTGGAATTTGCCAGAATCGCTGAAATACACAGAAATGCCCACGAGTCTTCGTGATCTATAAACATATGGCCCTTTCCCCTCTCATCCTCCTAGATCTCTATCCTTTTGATTCTATCAATCACCCAGGTGTTTTTTTTTTTTTAAGTCATTGGACAAGAAACAGCACTTGCAGCAGAGTTTTCCCCCAGTTTGACACTTGTTCACGTTCTCAAGAATGTCCTCTAAAGTGATGAATTTAGATGCAGAGGAGATCCAAATGGGATCCCGTCTTCCACCCATCTTGGAAGCATTCTCTTTTAGTTATGCTTCGGAATTATTCTACCAAATGTTTCAAAGACAAGTAAAAATAATAACATCAGCTATAACACAATCTGTGTTCCCTGTCTCTGATTCAGCTGCCACTCCCCTGAACTTGAGTTTTCACTCTGACTCCCAACCCAAATATATTGAGTGAAGTCATAAAAATATTATCTTCCCTCTTTTTATAGTTTCCACTCTCTGCAAAACTTCTATAACTGCTGAAGGAAAGCAGACAGCCATATCCTGTCTTGACAAAGTTCCTTCTAGATACTGCATTGCATCCTGACTTGAATATTCCTTTCTCCTTGGTTTTTAATGCTCTCTGGATTAGTATTCCAAATCTTTTAGGGCTTATCACTGTTTTCTCCCAAAAAACCATCAGCCTTTTCTATTATTGCTCACTACCTTTCTTCATTTCATAAATACCCCCTCCTTATTAAAAAAAAGAAAGCTCTGCATAGTTACTTTACTTTTTATCTCAAAATGTGTGTCTACCTGTTTTATTCCCCCACATACCTATCTTCCAAAACAAAAGTAACTCTAAAATTTTCTAATATTTATTAAATATGTTCTCCAACTAGGATTCATAAGCATTTAACCATTGCTTTCTTACAATGATTTTCTTAAACTAATTCACATTTAGAATAACTCACCACGTCTGTCCAAATTAAGAAAATAGTAGCCAAAGGAAGGTGTTGTGTTAAAGTCAATCTCTCTCTCTCTTAAAAGTCACAGAAATTAATGGCAGCGGTGTATCTTTGGCGAGGAAGGAGGAAGTCCACTAATTTATTTGACCTGGCTCACCACACTGACGGACTCGACTGGGTACTTTGTGCCCTTTTCCTGGGCATTTGACAGTGCAAGTAGAACAACGAGGAAGACGTGTTTATCAGCTTTGTCTCTTTCCAAGTGAAATCAAGCCAGATATTTGGTGAACTGGATGATTAAAGCAAAAATTCAGAAAACACAAACTACAACGCAGTCTGCCTGTGCTTTAATTTCTGAAAACTCTAAGTAACCTGTTAGTGGACTGGATTAACTGTAAACATCGTTGTCTTATTCTCTACTTTTCACTGAGGACTTTAACATAGGAATGAGAAATTGCATAGCATCTTTCATTATACAAAGTACACCAACCTACATACAATATCAAAAAGTTGTAAGCTAATAGATACTATGATCCCCACTCCATAGGTGAGGAAACAAAGTTCAGAGAAGTTATGCTGATGTACCTAATTTCAACTGTTTAAGTCACCTGATACTATTAGCTCCTCCCATCACCCATCATCGAAATGTGGCCATATGGCCCAAATATAATTTTTAATTCTAAAAGAAATGAAAAGCCAAGAAACTAGTAGTATACTTTCCTGCTATAATTTATATTTGGTTTTATATATCAGCCAAAGAAATACATCTTTAGTATTACTTCTTTGAAAAAACTCATTTTTGCTCTGCCATTTGCTTTAGAGTAAGAAACGTAATGAGAAATAAATGCATTAAATATTAAGAAAAAGAAGAACAGAACAAATTTAACAGGCTGGCTCTCATACCTGGCTTTGGATTCTTATGCCGTTAAAATAAATTAAGAGAAAGCCCCGAAGTTTCACAGAGGAAAAAAATATTTCTCATAATGTTTTAGAGTAGAAGTTAACAAGCCTGCTGGGATCCTTTTAGCCCCTGCAGAGCTAAGTCTTCAACATTATTAAATGGCTGTCGCATCTGAAGTATGGTGCAACATAACTCAATAAACAACAGAAAACATATGATGCTGAATGGAGGGAGGCTTTTCCATTACCGTGCAGAATAATTCAATATCAGGACAGGTGTTTGTATGTGATGGAACAAGATAGGACTGAAGGAGAAGCCAGCCCTGTGTCCCTCCCCCAAATATTTTGAAACTTTTAAGGATACTAGCATAATGCCAGATGAAAAACTATGTTACGAATCAGCAGAAACACAGCAACACAGGGAACAAAATTAATGCATATGCAGAATCTTCAAAATTTCCACTGATTACAATAAAAAATAACAACAAAAACAAATTTTGTAAAAAATGGTATTTTTCTAGAGTGTTCTACGGCCCCTACCAAGATCATCTACATTCTAATCGGTGACCAAAAATCATACATAAAAATGAAAAATTTTACCATTGTTTTGGGTTCATTTTCTCTTTTTAAAGATTAATTTAAAAATAAAGGAAACCTGAAAGAGAAGTAGTCCTTTATCCAACTTAGATATTTACGTGGGCTTTCCTTTCAACAAATGTGGAATTTAACCTATTAGTTTGATTAGATACCTTTATGCGATGAATATATTAAACACTTTGTGTAATGTGAGGAAAAATACATGTAAACAAATGGAAGCATATCCACTCTTGTGAAATTTATTGGATAGTGGGACATTTTGTTCTGCGTCTTCAAAGCAAAATTAAAAGGTGAGTTGTTTTCTGGTAAAAATGAACTATGTATTCGGATCATCTAACCAACTGAGTTCAAACAGTTCTGGGCACCAACTACTTCAAGAGTTTTTAAAAACACATTTCTACAGACTCAAATAATTTCATGTTTTACTCGTGTATGCAGGAAGAACATTCCACAGGGTTGCCAAGATCACCCTCCCCACAGATCTTCAGTCTCCAACCTGGCAAACTAGAGCCGATGTAGATGAAACGCCCACCCTTCTTCCACTCCTTTCCAATTGTAGTCTTACAGACTAGTTTCTTAATTTGTTCTGTATTTGCCAGTCTGTAAGTCTGACTATACAAAAACCCCTAAATGTTCACAGGGAAACAAGAGACTAACCAAAATAGGCAGCAATACTTCAGTCATCAATCCAGCAAAAAGTCTAAAAATCAAGTAACTTTTATTTTCCTAATCACTAGATACACCTTTCATTCTTATTTAAAATGTACGATATTTTTATCTGATTAGTCTAAAACTTGTTATTGTTGATTTGTTCTGATTGGCTTTCAGATTGCTTATTTGTTTGTATTTTGTTTGATGACAGTTGAATTTCAAACAAACATGCTTAGAGGATAACTTACATATAGATTTTAATTACTTTTATTTAACTATTACTAATTGCCATGCAAAAGATTGCCTAGAATTTACATGATATTTGCATGGGTGGCGGTATTATTTTCATTTGGGAATTATTAAAAATATATGGTCCTTTTAAAAACGACTTTGACTACCTTGTATTAAATGGAGTGATAGGAGGAAAATCTCGCCGGACTTGTATTACAGTTTGATGCCTCGACTACAAATGGACTTGACTTCAGTCAAATCTAAACTTTTCTGAACTTTTTTCTTATCATTTATGAAACTCAGGATCTTTTTTCCTACATTAGTTCTATATTACACTCTAGTGTTAATACACTATCATTTTGTTTGAATTGACTTTCCTCTTTCCCTTTAATAATTACATATTTGTATTTTTGAGAATAAAATAAAAATTTAAATTTTTATACTGGCATGTTTTTTATTTTTGAAACTAAAAATTGAGAACTCATTTTTAAATCGTGATATAAAACGACAAACAGGTGGATGTTTCAATTTAAGATATGAAACATCTGTGTTTACCTATACATTTCCATTTTAAAGTCACCAAACTTCAAAAACAAATAACGTGTTCAAGTATTGACTGGTTTCGTTATTTAACTGTACAGATTCTGAGTCTGAAGGACACACCTATTTTACATATGGTCTAAAAATAAATTTCCTTGGGAAGCAGGTACCATCTTCCTTGCAGACACTGCTGTGTCCAGAATTTTACGATTGCCCTTTGTGTGGTGGGGCTCTTGGAACTTAATAGCATACATAAGAAATGTGTCCCTCCTTCCCTACAACACTCTTCAAAAAATCAAGTTATCAAGTTTGGGGCAATATTTGGTGTTTTCCACCAAACCCCTTAGTAGCTCAACCTAACTTGTTGGCCTGTAGATTCAGTAGATAAATGTTTTAAATGAGAGAAAAGTTTGAAAAGAAAAGAAAGAGATAGAAATTGTCCTTTTTCTCGAGGTTCCAGTTTCTCTTCACTATAACGTATCCTTTTTAAGTCCCTCTCCAGCTTGTGGTGGCAGCGTGTAACTTAGAGCTGAGAGCCAAGGGTGGGGGCAGGGAAATCTCCTGAGGTGCTGCTTACTAATGTAATTCCATAAATCAGCTAATGGGAGAGAAACCAGATCTGTGTGGTCTCTAATGCTGTCCCACAGAGATCAATCATGTCACCTGAACAATGTTCAGGGACTAAGAGGCTGGGGTTGCCCATGGGGATGATTCTATCCCTTGAGCCATATCGGGTTGGGATATTTTAAAAAGTTAGATCTTCATATCAGAAATATAACTGCTGTGAATATGAAAGCTGAAGGATTGATTACCTTTGCATGAGACAAAGTGCTATTATGTAACTTATTACCATAATGCATAATCATATGTTTATTAAAATCTCTCAACTTAATATCGATCATTTAGGATGCAAGTTTTTAAGATAAGTTTTGTTGCAGAAAGGGCACACAGTATCTGTAACAACTGCTGTGAATAATTAGTGACAGTTTTTTAATGTAGTAATTGACTAAATGAACAGTGTTCTATGCAAATATACAGTGCACAGTGTCATAGAAAAACTAAATTTGTTTTATGTGCATTGTTATGGAATATTATCAAGGGGATGATTTTATAAACATATTTCCAAGGCATTAAGATGCTCTCAACATGAGACTAAGCAGGAAAACGTGAAAATAAGTAAGGCTGTTTTAAAAGGAATGCCAGAGGGGGGGTTTCAAAAAAATGTGGCCAAGAATCCCAACACATCCATGGGAGTCTGTCTTAATTTCAGTTTACTCAGCCTGAAAATCTGATTAAGACTCCAGCCTTTGGGATGAGAATAAGTCAAAGGAAAGAAGGACACATGAGGTTTGAAATGAGAAATAAGAATATCACTAATGATTATGATGCAAATATTAATTTGGTGTCCATAATTTAAAGCCAAGAAATACTAGCTACTGAACTTAAACCTGAAGCCCACAGCTATTACCCATAATGAATCCCCAAATCATCATCCTCAGCTAGGGAGTCTATCCAATCTCTAAAACATCTCCACAGATGATGATAACTTACGGGAACCAAATTAGAGAGGGAAGCAGGTCAGCAGGGGACTTTTCACCCACCAGCAAACACTGCTCCAGCTTTGGTTCAGTCGTGTAAACCCTGTCACTGTGACATGCACCCAGCTGCTTCCCTACAACCATAACTGTGTGGTTACACATGGGCTTAAGGCTGCCATTGCCTTTTAAAAATAACCTAGAAAGAATCTTAGCCATTAAAAAAATGAAACAAAATCACCCCTCCCCCAAAAACACTTTTTCTTTCTGACAAATGACACTCCACTAACAATCTTAGCCTTGAACCATGACCCATTCTCTGGTAGGAAGGGGTATGTAGTTAGGAAAACATCTTCAGAGAGCTCTACAAAGACAGAAACGTGTTTCCCTTCTCACCCACACCCCATTTTCTGACGATCAACAGAACTTTTGTGCACTTGGATTACAAAAAAAAAAAAAAGAAAGAAAGAAAGAAAGAGAAAGAAAGAAAGAAAAAGAAAAGGTAATACTGTGGGATCATATATGATTAAAATGTTTAAGGAATTTAAGCATCACAAGTTTGTGGGAAAACTATCAAAAGGAGGAAAAAAGGGAATTTATGAAGTTTGTCTAGATTGATAAATCAGCATAGAAACTTGTGCAGAAAACCTATTGGTACCCACACTAAGCTCCTTCAGAGCAGTTATTTACTAAATAAATCAGAATTATTCAGTGGTCTCACCCACTACAGACCCTAAATGCAGGCAGTGCCATGGGTCTAGCTGAAGAGGTGGCCTACTAACAACATGAAATCTGTAATTCTAGATATTATACAGTTTAAGTGGAAAAATAAAAGCCATCTAGTCCTTATCAACTGGGCATTAACAGGAAATTTTAGTATGAACTGAGTTTTAATTTCCGATGGGCCTTAGAGACCTAGAGTAAGTTACAACAAACTAATCCAGAAAACAGAATTCAAAAACTAAAAATGAGTTTTTTGCCACCTAACAAAATACAGGGACCTGCATTTTTATAATTACTATTTTCTTTGTTTAAGCAGAGTTGCCAAAGGGAATGTAATAAACCACTCTGGAGTAAAGTCAAACTTTCGACAAAGAGATGGGTTTTCTTATAAAGAGGAATACATGTAATATTTTGATGGAATTGATCACAATCAATAATGATATCAATATAATACTGGGTTTTTTTGAATCCCAAAATGCTATTTGCCTTGTATATTAATAAAACTTAAAAAAAACTATATCTTATTTGTGTTCAAACCTCCAACAAAATTCTTTAGCTTTCCTTTTTTTTTTTTTTTTATCCTTTTAAAGACCAGTCCTTCATGGAGAAAACTCCTTTAAGCAGCACTCGCAATTTTTAAAAGGAATGTGCAAGTGCCCCTCTGATAATAACTTGTGAGAGCCAGTCTCACTCTATAATGCAGCCCACAGAATATTCCCAAATGCTAAATCCACCACCTATATTCTCAAGTGTATGTGGACGTCCTGTCACCTACTCCGTAAGTGATATCAGGGGACTAAATATGATTACTTGTCCACACATCTTTGCTAAACGTGCCATTAAAATCATTTACCTACGATTGTACACTTTTCCCCTTTTTGTTTTGATGACGATACCATACAAAATTTCCACCAAACACATCGCTCTTTGTATTTGACATAATTAAAAGCCTAACTTAACAATTACTTTAGTGACAATCAGTACATTGTCTGATTTCAGGACATATAGGGAAAAGAAACTATTACTGACCATGAAGGGTATCAATCAAAATTGCGCTTGGTTTATACAACAATTTTGTGACCACAAAATGGTTACTTTGTCAAATGCAGAGCTCAAAGGAAATATTCTTTGGTAACCAAATTTTAGTAACCATTTGTGAGACTATGTAAAAAATTCCTCAATGAAATGACCATCACCTGCCAGAAATGAACTAATTTTGTCCCTTGATTCTAAGACACATCCCCTTAAAAATTGCAGGTGGTGTTCAGCTTTCTATATTATTCCTGCTTTCTCAAAAAATACCAGATATGTGGAAAATGGGAAACAGAAACATTTTTATCATGGTGAAGAGAAAAATTATTCCAGAAGGGGGGTAAAACACCCTTCTGAATCCATGTTATTTCAGCCTCAAAGATTACTCTGTGTGTGTGTGTTTTAATGGAAACCTAGGCTTGTGTGCCACAAATGGTGTCCTCACTGTTATAAGCTGGCCACTGATAAGCCTCTCTTAGCCAATGAAAGTATATAAAATGTGATGTGTGCAATCTTTGGGCAGAGATGCTTTTAAAACTACTACTAAGAGGGAGGGGGCATATTAAACCGCCAAGGGGCATTTCTGAGCATACTGAATGTGAAACTTCTGATTTTTTAAACCAATTACATTAGTTTACCACCGCAGATAAAAAGGAGGGGCGCACCCCCCATCTGGAGGCCAGTTCCACGCGGAGTGCAGCTGGGGAGGGTGGGGGAGAGGCCGTGCCCCCGCGACCACCTGCAACTGTATCTTACAGCCTGAACGAAGCTTCAGGAAAGGGGTACTGCATCTTCAAGCCAGACAAGAAGCCCTGAAGGGGAGAAGAGAGGGGAGTGAGGAGGGAGGGGGGGAGACTGGGAAACAAGAAATCATCTCCTCTGACCTCTAGCGAAGTGCCAGGTTTTTTCTTTAGCTCTTCACATTTTCTGAATTTGCAGATCTGGTGTCCCGTTTTGCGGTTCCTGCAACTGCTGCAGACGCCGCAGTTGATAAGCCTCTTGCAGGGCACGCAGACCCCGCACCGTTTCCTCTTCTTCTTGGCCGGGTTGGCTCCGCTAGCTCCCCCTGAGGACGACGACGACGAGGAGGAATGATTCTGCGGGCAGTCCGCCAGGTTGGCAATTTGAAACGCACTGTCTGTGACGGCTGCTGAGGCTGCTGCGGGGGAGTGAAGGGCTGTCATGACGATGACCCCTGGAGGTAATGAGATGCCCCCTAAAGCCGGGATGGCGGAAAAAGTCCCCACGCGCTCGGGGAGATTCATTATCTCTGCTTCGGCAGCGCCGCATTTGAGCTTGTTCATGCATTCCCCCGCCAAAGGTCTGCAGTGTTCAGGGGATAAGGTGGAGAGGAAATTAGTATTTGCCATTTGCAACGACGGCTCTGGCGGGCAGCCAGCTTTCCCCAGCCTCTGGGAGTCGTTTCGGTGGTGCATGCTGGTCCTGCCGCCGCCGCCGCCCCCGCCGGCGGGGAGCACTGCCGAGGAGGAGGCGGAGGAGGAGGCGGCGGCGGAGGAGGATTTCCTGCCGCCCCCGCCGCCGCCCCCG